>NW_006159553.1:167202-187294 GCF_000334495.1 Tupaia belangeri chinensis
ATGTACAGGAAAGGGAAGAAGGGAAGAGAGAACTATGATGGTTAAATAATAAGCTTAGCCACTAGTTTGTTCATATACTGAAATATTTTTAAATCACAAACCCCATTGGTTAATCTATTGATATATGACATATTAATATATCAATATTTACTTACATTTCAATGAATATATTAATGATACAGTCAATGTTAGTGGCCTTTCTTGTAGTGTAGCCAAGTCTGAATGGACTTGCCAGTTTGTTAAGGAAATGTTGAAGACGTTGTTTAGTGTCATCTTAGTGTCATGTGTATTTTTGTGGACTTCTGTCTCTGAGGATTGGTCCCACAGGCCTATGCTCGGCCACACAATGGGAACAGAATGAACATGGTTGGAGACACAGGCTGTGGAGTGTGAGCTCCTCTATGTTGTACATAACCTTGATGTGAGCTGATTAACGATTCTTGCTATTTTCATTTAGTTTTAGGAAAGATGGTGACCATGTCTGTTGGGTTGTCTTTTAAAAGACTTGTCTGAGAACACCAATTTTGATCTTTGGGCTCGTTTGCCATGTGATTTGGGAATAGAGCAGTTGTTTAGATTTTTACAGAATGTGCAGCTATTTATCTCAGAATTCTCTTCATATGAGAAAGGGGGAAGTATTTTAAATATGATTGGTTTCTAAAAATGAATTGGGG
This sequence comes from Tupaia belangeri chinensis, assembly GCF_000334495.1. Classification (NCBI taxonomy): domain Eukaryota; kingdom Metazoa; phylum Chordata; class Mammalia; order Scandentia; family Tupaiidae; genus Tupaia; species Tupaia belangeri. The sequence continues at coordinate 167,877 of NW_006159553.1, forward strand.
AGAGTGAGAGAGGGTAAGAATGTAGGGAAGGAAATCAGGGAGAAAAATAGACAGGCAAAACATTCGTGGGACACAGAAATGGTTTATTACCTGTTGATGATGACATGTAGAGCTTCCTCTACTGGACTGATCTGAAGTGTATTTCAGGTTGGACAAATTCACTTTACAAGATAAATGATGTATAGTGATTGAATGTATAAAATAAATTAAAATAAATAAATAAAGTATCCCTGTTACAACATAAAAGAACCATAAAAACAGTATGCTAAGTAAAAGAAGCCAGTCACAAAAGAAAAAAAAAATATTGAATCTGAGACAAAGGGGTTCTTCGATGTTTAGGACTTTGGGATTCAACAAGGGCAATAGTGTTTTTTATTCTTTTTATCCTGTTTTTGTTTTCCCTACCTTCAACTCTAATTTTTGCAATAACGAGCTGTTACTTTATAAATAAAGTATCTCTGGTGTGGGACGTTATTTGCTCATTAGGAAGCCTTGCATTTGAGATTTTCTGCAGAGGAGAGGAAGGCCAGTGTGATGCCAACAAGGAGAGGCGTTGGGGCTGAGGGGAGTTGCCCCTTAGGGCCTCTCAACTTCCCCTCATTTTGTAAAGATACCCCAGAAAGTGGAGAAGAGTCTCCTACTACCTTAAGCTCCCGGATATATGGAGGATCCCTTTCTATTGCTAAGGCGAAACTGGTCTGCCTCGTAAGTGGGGAGTGCATGTGTGGATGTGACCGACATGCCTGGTCCCCACCCTCTGGGAGCCCAGAACTCAGAGGCTAGGCAGGCTGTAGCAAATGACCACGTTTTCACATGTTGAAACACACTCTGAAGGATAAATACAGAGAGCTGAGAGAGCAGAGACCAAGGAAGCAGGCTCTCCCTGGGACTGGCAGTGAGGGACCTGAGGTTGATACTGGAAACAGAAGAACAACTAGGTGTTCATCTGGGTATGTGCCTAGGTTGGGAGAGGGGAAGAGGGTGAGAAAGAGAAAAAAGGGAGTTGGCATCACTTCCTACACTAACTGGGTTTCTTCCCACAGAGGCTCCTGTGACAGAGAATCTTCTTTTTTATTATTATTATTTTAAATTTAAATTTAATAATTTTACATTTTTATAGCATATGATGTGGATTTTCAAAGCGTAAACGTATTGCATGTCAAGCAAGTCAGAGATATTACTGTATACAGTAACTTTCCATTCCTGTGTCTATTAAATGTTCTTTTTGTTTTTCCTGAGTCCCTTCTTCCTACCCACAACTGTCCACCCCCCTCCTATATAGTCTCTGGTATCTACACTTGTTGTCTCTGCTATTATATTAGATTGTCAGAAAAGTCATGACACATTTTTGCCTAGAAAAACATGTCATGACTTTTTCCAATGACCCAGTATTTTCCAGTCTTTCAATTTCTGTGATAAAGTGCAGACATTCAGTATCTATTAAACAGGGACATGCATTGTCTGTCTTTCATAGTCTACCTTGCTTTGACGAACATTAAATCTTCTATATTCACCCCTTTTGTATCAAATGACAGCATCTCCTTTTTTATGACTGAATAGTATTCCACAATGTATATGTGCCACATTTTTTCAACCCAGTCATTTGTTCTTAGACACTTAGGTTGATTCCATGTCTTAGCAGTCATGAATAATACTACAATAAACATGGGTGTGCAAGTGCCTCTCCAACTGAGTGTTTTCCTATCCTTAGGGTCTATTTACCTAGGAGTGGAATTACTGGATCATATGGTAGTTCTATTGATATTTGTAGGTTTTTGAGGAACCTCCATATTGTTCTTCATATTTACTGTACTAATTTATATTCCCACCAATAGTATAAAAGTATTGCCCTTTCATCACAACTTGCCTCACTAAGCAGCTGCCATGAGAAATATAACATGGAGATAGTTTTAAATGATGTTTTTTTTTTTTAAATTAGAGGCAATATTGACCCCGAGGGGGCATTTAGTAGTGTCCAGAGGCATACACTCAAAATGTATATGAGGGGCTGTTATTGATGTCTAAGTGGAAATAACCAGTGACATTGCTAAACATTTTACAATGTTGAGGATAACCCCCACAACAAAGAATTATTTAGCTCAAAATGTCAGTAGGGCTGACAGCAGATGTCATGGTAGTTAAGGCACTGGACTCCCACATGATCGACCATGGTTTGAGCCCCATACTTGGTGGCTTGAAAGTCACACAGGGCACATGTGTGTGCATGTCCAAAATTCCAAAAGGAAAATGGAGGCGAATGGATTATGGTGTGGCTGGTCTCCTTGGTGTGTGTGGGGGAGTGATTTCTTACTTTCCTTCTCTCTCTCTTTCTCTCTCTCTCTCTCTCTCACTGTTTCCCTCTGGCAAACGCACATGCCCTATGGCAAAAAAATTAAAAAATTAAAAATAGAGAAAATAAAAAGATCAGTAGTTCTGATTTAAAGGAACAAGGATTCATCCTGTGATAGTGGTCCATCTCTGGAAGGGCTCTGGAAAGTGGATTATCAAAAGCCAATTTCTGGGGCAAAACCTGCAAACCAATGAACAGCAATTGAGTTGACTATGCAAGGCTTTGAGAGCTTAGTGACATTTATTAAGCTCATTGGGGAAAATAGTAGATTTGGGACTTTAATGGAGTGAAAACTTTGATTTAAGGGAAATAACATTATACATTCTTTACCTATGGAATGAAGAGCCTTAGCAGGCCTCAAATACACACACACACACACACACACACACACACACACACACACACACACTGGTACACAGAGTCAAGCGGGGACCAGAAGAGAATGCCTCATAAATACACGTGTGACAATTTCTCTGATAGGTGTATAGATACAATTATGCCCTCTAAAACTTAAAAACATTAGCAGTTCAGAACATTGTCCTATTCTTAGTAGCTATTGGTCATTGGGTATTTTTCTGAATCAAAGGCTAAGGGAAATGTCAATAAAATTACACTTGAGTTGGGCCAGCAGGTGGCATGGAGGTTAAGGTTCACATGGCTGGCTGCATGGTTTGAGTCCTGGACCTGAGAACTTGAAAATCATGCCAGGAGGAACCAGTAGGTGTCATGATCGTTGAGGCACTGGATTCCCACATGGCCAACTGTTCAAGTCCCAGACCTGGCAGCTGTCTTTCCCATTCTCTCTCTCATTCTCCCTGTCTCTCTCATGAGCATGTGTGCTCTATAGCAAATTAAAAAATAATAATAATAAATAAATAAATAAATAATTCTTAAAAAGAAAATCACGCCAGGTACATGTGCATATGTGCCCCAAATCCCAAGAGGAGAATGGAGGAGGAGGGATTGTGTTGTGACCATTTCCTCTGGGGAGTGATTTCTTACTTTCTCTCTCTTTTTCATTCTCTCTTTCTGGCAAGTGCATGTGCCCTAGGGAGAAAGAAATTACTCTTCGGTGGAGAAGTCTGCAGAGTTTTTGATGTCTAGTGGACATTCCCATCAAAATCATACTGCTCCTGTCTTCTATCCAAACTTCAGCTCAAAATTTGGTTGTGTCTGTCTTTGAGTAGTTGCCAGCGTGAGGGGAAATCCTTAGTGCCCAATGGCGTGCACCAGTGGCTGGAGGGCTGGGGGAGCACCAGTGGCTGCAGTGCTGGGGCAGATCTGGCAAGCAGATGTTGGGGATGGAAACTTTACATTCTAGAATCACTCCTTCGGAGACAGGAGGAGGGTTAGGTCAGAGAAGAATGTCCCCAGACAATCTGTCCCTTTGTTCATCCATGCTGTCAACTTGGCTGCCCCTCTGGCAGCCCCATCTCCCTGAACTCTTCAGTAAATAGACCATTCAACAAATACATCTGGCATTGGCCAGGATCTTTCTAGCTCAACTTTAACAACAGGAATGGATTTAATCAGCTTCAAAGGAGCAAGACTCATCCCATGACAGTGATCCATCTCCGGAAGGGCTCTGGAAAGGAGATTATCAAAAAACAATTTCTTGAGCAAAGCTTGCAAACCGATGCCCAATAATCAAATTGACTAGGCAAGAGTTTGAAAACTTAATGACATTTATCAAGATCACTGGGACACATAGTAGATCCGGTGCTTTAATGGAGTCAGCTAACCAGTCTTCGTAACAGCCTATGAAGTAAGCAGTAATATTGTGACCATTTCATAGATATGGAAACTGAGGAGCAGGTCACTAAATGATTTGTCCAAGGTCACACAATGATTTCTCTTTATTTAATCATTGGGTTAATAATGTGGCCATACTGCTATTTATGTGTCAATAGGCTATTATTTTAAACCCTGTCCTTTGTTTCTTTAGCTGGACAAGGCAGTCTTTGTGCAGATATGCTGTTATTACAAGAAATGATTATTAGAGTCCATTATTGGAGACTTGACAGAGGCTAGTATCTATATCTATGTAATTTTTCAAAGAATTATTTATTTAATTTTATTTATTATTAATTTTTCATTTGGCTATAGAGAAAGACACACACAGAGAGAGACAGAGAGAGAGAGAGAGGAAGCAAGCTGCCAGGTCTGGGACTCAAATTGTGATCCTCCATGTGGGAGTCCAGCTCCCAAACCACCACGTCACCTACTGGCACTTCTATGTAATATTAATAGTTGCAGGAACACCGAATTTGGTGAAAAAGACCCTGGCAAGTTGCCTTCTCTGTCCTCATTTGCAGCCACCATGCATCGTAGGCTATGGTGCTGGGGGTGTGGAGGCCTCTTGGAGTGGAACAGAGTAGTGCTCACTGTCAAAATCAGGCCTTTCATTAACAAGATGTGGCTTTATGCAGGCCATACAGCTTCTTGGGGTGCCAGGCATCTTCTGCCACACAAGGAGAGGTCACAGCTCAGTCATTTACTCAACAGCCACTTATTTGGCATCTCTCACATATTCCAGATATGATGACAAACTCCATGTCTCTTACTGAGACCATAACACAGAATCCTCATGTCACGTAATCTATTCTAAGAGAGGTCTGTATGTCTACAAGGGGCCGTGGCCAGTGCAGGCTGCCCAGTCAGGCCAGCGTAAGCAGGTGTCCCTCCATTCCAGGAACTGGATATTGCAAATGCATTTCATTGCAAAGCACAGAGGAGGAAGGGAGGCAGTAAACTAGTACACAGACAAAATAGGATGAGCTCAGAGATGTGAAGAAAATATAATAGTGTGATACAGGGAGTGACTGGGAATAGGAGGGCCTATTGGACCTAAGGTGATCAGGAAAGGGTTTTCTAAGGAGGTGACACCAAGGCAAGCCTCGGAAAATTAAAGCTATTTTCTAGGCAGAAAAGTGGGTGAATTGGGCTGGATGCGTAAGACTAAAATTTCAGGGAGCAGCAGTTAGCATATTGGCTATGTCGCTGGACTCCCATGTCGTGGACCGTCGTTCGAGTCCCGGACCCAGTGGCTTAAACTCAAGCCAGGCGCGTGTGCGTGTGTGCCCAAGATCCTGAGAGGAGAATGGAGGAGAAAGGACTGCACCATGGCCATCCCTCCCCGGGGGATGATTTCTCACTTTCTTTCTCTCTGTCTTTCCTGCGAGCACGCACGCCCTATAGCAAAAACCTCTAAAAAAAAAAAAAAAAAAGACTCTAAAATTTCATTATTCTCCAAACAGTTCAGTTGTCTAGTAGATAGAGTAGCTTCTTGAGATTCGTTAAGATTATTTAATGGCCAAGGGCAAGTTCAGTTTTTTGTAGGCATTCCATGTAAGCTTGAAAAGAATGTGTATTTTCTCTTTGGGTCCATGTCCTTGGTATTTTTTTTTTAGATAAAACTTATAAATTATATAATGGAAATCTTGTGACATTATTGATGTTTTAGCTGTTGGCTGCTCAGTTTCAGAGAGGTAACAAAGTCCTCCTGTTGATTGTGGAATTTGGTCACTTCTAAGTGATTCTATCAGTATCTATCTTTGTTTCTAGGATATTCTTTTAACTTTATGAAATGGTATCACTTAATGTTATAATGCTTGTTGAAGTTGTTCTTATTTTTAATTAATATCTCCCTTTATCATCCTGTTAATGCTTTTACCTTTAAATTTGATTTCATCTGGTGATATTGCTATAACCATTGGATCGTTGGGAAAATAATTATGCATTTTTACATAGAAAAATGTATCATGACTTTGCCAACAACCTACTACATCATTTGGGTTCATGCGTGAGTGTTTGTTTTTATGATTCTTTTAACTTCAGCCTTATGTATTATCGGTTCACTTTTTATAAGCACCAAGAGTTGGCTTTAAAAAAAATCTGGTGTCTTTTAATGGGTGAATTTTTAGGCTATTTGAAGGTATTATAATAAGCTTTGTGGACTGAACTACGTCTTCTTAATTTGCATGTTCTACCATTATAGGCATCTTTTTTTCTTTTCTTATTTTTCCCCCTATTACTGGAATATTTTAATTGAGTGTGCTTTTTTTCGTTTGTTTTTCTTTTCCCCTCTACTGGTTTGGCAGTTATATATTCTATTTCTCTTCTCTTAGTGGTTGAGATAGTATCTAAAGCAGAATTTGGCAAACACTCAGGAGCTCTTAATGTATCGTCTTAGGTTGGTTTAAGGGCTTTCTCTAATATCCTGGTTCCCCAGTCACTGGGTCTTTAATGGGGTGAGGTGTAAATGAATGTGCAAAGTAGGGTCACTACAATGATTATATCTCAGAGTGTGGATTTCCAACTCACCTTTGCCAAGACCCGTGCCCCGTTGCCAGAGGGCACCTGGTCATTAACAAAATGCAAAAGTCTTATGGGTTATACGTAATATGGTGGCTTCTAAGCAACGAGTGGCTTGGTTTCTTCTCTAGCCCTTCTTTTTGTCTGCATTTGAGCTCTCGTAAGTGATGATAAACATTAAATAGCTCCTGTAAAACTGTTGAATTGTCAGTTTTTAAACTGCATAAAACACTGACATTTTCATTAGATCCCAGCCCTAAGGAATGTCCGGCTTTCATCATAACGGATTTGTTTACTTCTGCAGAGAGTCCTAATGCGCTGCCTATGGGAGAAATCTTTCTGTCACCTGCTCTTAAATGGGAAAGTCTTTGTTCAGCCAAAGATTTTTGGAAAAGGATTTGCAAAAGGGCTTTTTTTTTTTTTTTTTTTTTTAACCTCCCCCTTCTCCCTCATCATCTCCCTACAGGGTAAGAGAATAGAGTCTTTGAAGAGCTTTGGTACCAGACAGGAAAATTTTCACCCTAAAATAAGCCTGTGAAGTCCATTAGGAGACAAATCTTAGAGAGAGGCTATTAAAGTACTATTTATTTAGTTTCAATGTATCCTGTTAAAGATAAGCAAGCCATATCTATGTCTTTTTGACCTCCTTTTTTTTGGTTGACATTTAAATAGATATCTTGGTTTTGGATTAATAAACTCTCATGTGTATATTAGTAGGGAAAACATTTTAAGCTGCCAGATCCTTCTAAGCAAATAAGAAAAGAGTAGACTTTTATCTTCTGATCATCGCATCTGATTCTCAACATTCTTCCTGAAGATGCCAAGTTCTTCATGAACCAATATAGACCCCTCTCAGTTTAACAAGCTGAAAAATGTGTGTGCTGAGAGTCCGGCTTGTCTTAATATGAACAGGCCGAGCGATGTTACCTTTCCTAGCACCAGAATGTTTGCAATTGAGGGCAAAAGTCCTTATTTTTAAGGGCCTTCCTCTTCTGTAATAGCGTGTCGAATACGTCATTTCACATTTCAAGAGCGGCAGCTTGGTAGCGTTTTGGAGCCAAGCAGATCAGCATTGGGATTGTGACTCTAGAACTTCCTCACTGTGTAGTCTTGAATGAGTTAGTGAACTGTTTTGAGTTTGGGTTTTCTCATCTGTAAAACGGAAATCACAAACTGACTTCATATTCATAGTGACATGATGCAAGATACTGTATCGCGAGTGCTAGGTACAGAACCTGTTCTTCTAGTAGGGATTCTTCATTGATATTTGATGATGATGACGATGACGGGACCAGCAGTTGGCATAATGACTATGTTGCTGGACTCCTATGCAGTTGACCATGGTTCAAGTCCCAGACACTTTGGCTTTTCATGCTGAGCACATGTGCATGATTGCACAAGATCCTGAGAAGAGAATGGAGGAGAAGGGATTGCGGCATGGCCATCTCCCCAGGGGGGCTGATTTCTCACTTTCTGTCTCTGTCTCTATCTGTCTGTCTGGCGAGCACATGTGCCCTATAGCAAAAACCTCTCAAAAAAATAATATTTGATGATGCCGATGATAAAGATGATGATGGTAGCTGGTGGTCGGGATAGTGGTGATAAAGACTAATTATGAAGATAGTGGTGGCGGTAGTGATAAGAATGTTAATGGTGGTAGTAATAATGGTGAAGAAGATGAAAATGGTAACGCTGGTGTAATAGCTGGATATTTGAAAAAGGTTGAAAGAGCTTATCAGGTAATAAAGGAACTTGATTTAAAAAGAAAATCATATTTAACTATTACTACCTGCTCTACAGACCTGCAGCTTCTATTTGGGCACTTCTAATCACGAGGAGGTCCTTTCTTACAAAATTTGACTGTAGAAAACAAAGCACCAAAGCACAGTTCGTTCAGACAGTTGTGTTTCCAGGCCTGGATTAGGCATAGAAAAAGGTAAGAAGTGTTATTCTGAGTCATACGGTCCTGTTGACATCTATCTCTATCCTAAAACGTGCTTGTTCCTTGGCTTTTGTGACACTGGACATCTTGGGGTTCTGTCTCCTTGAATAACTCCATTATCTTTCTCCATTCATCTCCCCTTTCTGTAGTTTGAATATGTAAATATAGAATTCAGAGAATATGATGCAGAAAGGAAAAGGAGGGCCAACAGCAAGATTGGGACAGAACCTAAGCATATTGTCACAGAGGCAGAGAATGGGAGACAGTGCCCAGAGTGGAGGGAGGACATCTGTTTTGAGTCTAAGAGTGAGGAGATGAGGAAGCATGGGCAGAGCCATGACTCTGGGCACTGAAAGCTCAGAGTTGGCTTCAGACAAAAACCTACTAGGATGGTGAAAGAAGGAGACTGAGAAGTATCTGGGAGATGAAGAGGTAGAGGCCAAACTGAGAACAGAAAAAGAGGAGACCGTAGTGTGGAATGACTTTTTTAGATAGAAGGGAAATGGACCTCTTTGTAGGCCAAGAAAATGGAGCCAGCAGAAACAGTAAAAAGATACAAAAGTACCAGAATCTGGATATTTGGTCCTGGAGGAAATGGGAGAGATAGGCAGAATTCTTTGAGCCCTAAAAGTACCCACCACATCTTCAGGTGGAAAAATGAGGAGTCAGGCATATCACTAGGTGAGGGTAAGTGTAATTGGCGAGGCTTTTAAAAGAAGGGGAGGTCTTAGAACCAGCAGATAGCATAATGGTTATATCACTGGACTCCCACATAGTCAACCACAGTTGGAGTCCTGGACCCAGCGACTTAAAACTCACGCTAGGTCTGTGTGCCTGTGTGCCCAAGATCCCGAGAGGAGAATAGAGGAGAAGGAATTGTGGCATGGCCATCCTCCCGGGAGGGGGCAGTGATTTCTTCCTTTTTTATCTCTGTCTCTCTGGTGAGCACAAGTGCCCTGTAGCAAAAATATTTCTCCAAAAATAAATAAATAAATAAGAAGAGGAGGTCTCTAGTGAAAGTGAGAAATGTTTTGGAGGCAACAGGAGCTTGGGAAAGATTTTAACAAGAACCATTGTCTGAAATGGGAGGGAAAGCCAACCAGTGGTGATAAAAGACTCACCAGGGCACACAGTAAAAGGCAGAAGGTGTGTGTTTCTGCAATCTCCCCTGCTACCCTCACTCCGAGTCCTCCCTCTAGGCCCTTCCATGCATCATCCCAAAGATGGCCCTTCAGTGCTTCCACACCCTCTCCTTGAGACCCTGCTCTTCCACCTTCCATGCCCAGCTCAGCACTCAGATAGTTATCACATAGAAATGAACCATGGGCCAGCAGGTGAGGTGGTGGTTAGGGTGCAGGACTCCCACATAACCAACTGTGGTTTGAGTGGCAGACCTGGCGGCTTTCTCTCTCTCTCTCTCTTATCAAAATAAAAAAATTAAAATTAAAAATTTTAAAAAAGAGGGAACCAGCAGTTAGCATAATGGCTATGTCGCTGGACTCCCACGTAGTCGACTGCAGTTCACGTCCTGGACCCGGTGACTTAAAACTCATGCCGGGCACGTGTGCGTGCGTGCCCAAGATCCCGAGAGGAGAATGGAGGAGAAGGGATTGCGGCATGACCATCCCCCCTGGGGGGGTGATTTCTCGCTTTCTGTCTCTATGTCTCTCTCTGTCTGTCTGGCGAGTACAAGCATCCTATAGTGAAAACCTCTCCAAAAAAAAGAAAACAAAAGAAAAATTTTAAAAAAGAAACAAACCAACAGACCAATTTGTACCAAGGTGAGGACAATTGCTAAGACCTAATGTCTCATCCCAGCCAGACATCAGTGTGAAAGAGCACAGGAACAGGAGTCAAGACCATGGAGTGCAGTCCCAGGTTTGGGTGGGTAACTTGCCATTGTGCTCGCCTGTAGCTCAGGATGGCAGGTCTTGTTGTTTGCCAGTGTAGCACCACCATGTTGCCTGGTACCTGGCTTACAGAAGGTGTGCATAGAATTTATTTGAATGAGTGAAAGGAGAGAGAGAAGTATAATCATCAAACACCCCATCATCCTATGTAAATGCAAGGAGCTCTTATTCTTAGAAGCATTTTACCCAGCACAATATCAGTGCAAGGAGCGACTCTCTAAGGGTAGCACATGGGCTACCAGTGGTGGGCAGGTGACGGGAGATACTTTCAGCAGATCTGGGTGAGGGCTTTCCCAGGCTGCTCTGATTTAACTACTGAGGTGTCTGCACCTATTGGCTTCGCTTTGGGATAAATGAGCTCTTATCCCTTCGGTAATCTGATCCAAGGTGGTTTAGTCATTTCTCATTCAAGCTGTTGAAAAAATATATACTTTGTCATCGTAGACAAGAAGCCGAGGTCCTGGCAAGGCCAAGAGAGATGAAAACATGTTTCAGATAAAGAAGCAGAGCCTCCCCCTCACCCTCTCTTCCTACCATCTCCTTCCTTCTGCCCTGACATAAGATCTTTCTCTACCTGTCCCTGTGTCTCTACCAGTTTGAAGAAATTGATTGGTAGCCAAATTGCAAAAGAATGAAAGAAAAATATCTCCTCAGAAGGAGAGGGCAGAGAGATGGAGAAGGAGAGGGGGGAGATAGTAGCATCCATCAAAACCTAAGGGATTGGCCTAGAAAGCAAGGGATCTGAGAGGTATTTTCCAAAAATCAGATCCTTTTTGACAGATGAGATGCAATGAGCAAAACTGTCCCCAGCATGGGCACATTGATCCAAGCTGCCGAGCCAGCAGGAGCAGCTCCCATTCTCGTTGCTCTGCCACATCCTATGAATAAGCAAGACTCAGTTCTGGGCTGTCAGAGGCTTGAAAAGGGTTTTATCTGGCCTGGTTGCCCCTCCAGTTTTGCTGGGTTGCCTAGATCCCAACTCCCTCCCTACCCACACATCAGATTGATTCAAGGAAGCCTCACAGCCCTTCCTGAGCAGAGGGCCTGGCATGATTGAAGAGAGATTCCCCCATTAAGTACCTTTGGCCAGCATCTTTTCAGGTACTTCTCCTTTCTGCAAATATTTTTATGAAAACGTCTTTGAGACAGGGAGGCCATTTTTCTTTAGAAGCTGTGTGTCAGCACCTATTTAGACAGACACAATTGGATTCAAAATCTGCACCTGCCATTTATAGGCAATGGGACCCTACCAAAGAGGCTACCTACTCTGAACCTCAGTTCCTCACTGGTAAAATGACAATTAGAATCTGCCTCCTAGGGTATAGGAAGGACAAGAGAATGGAGATGAGGTGGCTGATGGAAGGTTTGGCAAAGAGGAGGAGGTTGGCGAACCTGCTGGGGAGACCCCCAGGACTCCCTCCAGGACTGCTCGTTTATCCTCACTGCGGATGTTTGGTTTGGACCACAGACAGCTGCTTCTTTGGCCACAGCCACACACACACTTGTGTTTTGAGTGGTCACTCTCTTTGTAAATAGCTCCAGGCCTGCACGAGTAACATCTTCCAGACCCTGCCTGGACCCTGGGACTCCATGTCCACATCTGGAAAACACAATGTATGACTCGATTTTCATTCATTGGAACCAGCTGAGGGGTTCCATTCCACCTTGATGTCTCTCCTCTGTGCTTTCTGTACCCCAGATGGCACTTGGTCATGGTGCTGAGTTCCACGAAGGTAGAAGTATGACACTCTACATGCAGTTGAACAGAGACAAAAGACAAAAAGGAAAAAAATTGTTAGAAAACTAATTCTCAGTATTTCCCTCTATAATGAGTATGTGCTTTAAAAAACTTTTTTCTATCTGTAATATATTGAATAACATATAATATAATAATATAGATGGCTTTTGACAGGAAGTGGATGAATATGGAAGACTTAGTGCTGAGTGAAGCAAGCCATGCTATGAAGGAGAGGCATTGTATGTCCCCACTTACTATATACTGAGTGGCTGCACTCTATGACTGAAACTAATTGTCTAAAGGATATAGAAACACAGTATATAGGTGTAAATACCAGATATAGTGTGTGTGAAAGAGGAGGGTCTGAGGAAGGACATTTGGGGGAGGGACAGGGAGGCAAAGCATTAATGACACAAACAGGTGTGGTATTATCTGTTGAAGATATTTCATAGTTTTATCAACAGTACTAGGGAGAAATGTTCACCTGTTGAAATATCCATTTTGTAAGACAAATAATAATGTGATTGAATGTATGGAAGAAAATGAAATGAAAATAAATAAATAAATAAAATATATTCTTACTAAATAATAATAATATAGAGAAAGATAAAAAATAGGAAGTTATGTCCTAAAGCCACCCTCCTTTGGGAGTTTGATTAGAGGCCCAGATGCAATGACTGTCAACCATTTAATGTACATCCTTCCTAAAGTTTTCCCTGAATTTAAAACACATATGTGCATTTACATACATAGCCATGTAGTTTTTACAGAATCATAGCAAGCAGTTTGCATTTGGGGGTCATTTCAGATAAAGGATGAGAGCCTCTTATACTATACCAAGTTCATCTTTTTTTTTTTCTTGCCAGAAGACACATACACTCACCAGAGAAAGACAGAGAGAGGGGAAGCACCCCCTCTTGGAGAAAGCACTCCCTTTAGGGCATGGTCACACTGCAGTCCTTTCTCCTCCCTTTCTCTATCTTGCTGGAACTTGGAGCACAGACAGCTACGTACTTGACATGTTTCTTACACCGCCAAGTCCAGAATGTGAACTACATGGTAGACCATGTGGGATCCGGGTCCTTTAACTACCAGGCTATATGCCAGCCCTCAAATTCATCTTTTTAGATCAGTGCCTATAGATCCACTTCCAATGTTTAAGGCTGTATATTGTCCCATACCATGGGAACTCTACATTATGCAGTTATACCTTCTGGTTAGCATTGGGTTATTTCCAGTAACTTTGCTGTTGGTGTTGGTGGTGGTATGAAGAAGGCTGCAGTAAGCATCATTTACCTCTTACATATTCCTTCACTTTTATTTTTGTGGACTCAATTCCTAGAATTATGACATTTGAGCCAGAGGGTATCACTCTAAATTTTAATAGACTTCCTAATCGGTTTCTACAGTGTTTGAAAACACTTTTTATAAATACCTACAGGACAGGAGCTCCTATTTCCCTATAACCTTATCAGCTTTGGGTCTTATCACTCTTGGCTTTTATTTTTTTCCCTCCTAATCTGATGAATACACAGTTGTTTCATTCTTTTTTTTTTACTTCGCTTACTTAGATTTAGCTTATTTTCATTTGTTCAGTGGCTATTTTGCCTTAAGAATTGCCCATTCATATACTTGGCCCATTTTTAGAGTCAAATTGTCATCTCTTTTTAAAAAAAAAAACAAAAAACAAAAACAAAACAAAACTTATTTTTGTAATTAGGAAAATAATAAAAATAGTGGATTGTTTAAAGATTCTTAGAGAATGCAAGACTTCTCATGGCCATCGAGAGAACAAGGGCTTCACAGAGTGGAGGCGGTGAGCAGGAGAGGGGCACACTCGTCAGCTGCCGTGCAGCTCGGGGCACGTGCTTTCACATGTTATTGCCTCCAGATGCTCCTCAGCGCTGTTCCAGGAGGTGGGGTGAGCTCCGAATGACTTCCTGGTTGTCAGACCTTCAACTTGTCCCTGACTGATGACTCATCTCTTGGGCTTGACCTGAAAATCCTGAACCCTCTGCTGGCCTATCTCCTTCTGGGTCTATTGCTTGACAAATTTCCCTCCCTCTCTCCATGGTGCTCCTCCTGAATGTCTCCATCCCTGAGCTCTGCACACTTTTCAGAGGCCTGGGAACTCACTGGCCAGCTCCTTGAGGAATTCAGGGCCATCTGAAAGACTCCTTACGGAGGACTTGGGTGGCAGTGGTTTTTATTCTCACTAATAAAATATTAGTCACTGTTTATTGAGCATGTGCCCCGAGGAAGGCCAGTGCTTATGGTTGTAGAAGTAGTCCATCACACAACTCCTGGGGCGGGAGTCGCTGCAAAGCCATCGTAGGTTTGCAGAATTATTTCTGCCGGGCAGCGGTCAAGGATCTTGACAAAGGATGCCTCCTCACTCCTTCTCCCACTGTTGCCATAATAACAAGCAGCAGGCTTACTTAACCACGTGTCAGCCCCAGTTCCAAGTGCTATAAACACAGTATTTTTTAAATCCTTTCAGTAGTCTGCTGAGGAAAAAAAAAAACAAAAAACAAAAACAAAACAAAACTTATTTTTGTAATTAGGAAAATAATAAAAATAGTGGATTGTTTAAAGATTCTTAGAGAATGCAAGACTTCTCATGGCCATCGAGAGAACAAGGGCTTCACAGAGTGGAGGCGGTGAGCAGGAGAGGGGCACACTCGTCAGCTGCCGTGCAGCTCGGGGCACGTGCTTTCACATGTTATTGCCTCCAGATGCTCCTCAGCGCTGTTCCAGGAGGTGGGGTGAGCTCCGAATGACTTCCTGGTTGTCAGACCTTCAACTTGTCCCTGACTGATGACTCATCTCTTGGGCTTGACCTGAAAATCCTGAACCCTCTGCTGGCCTATCTCCTTCTGGGTCTATTGCTTGACAAATTTCCCTCCCTCTCTCCATGGTGCTCCTCCTGAATGTCTCCATCCCTGAGCTCTGCACACTTTTCAGAGGCCTGGGAACTCACTGGCCAGCTCCTTGAGGAATTCAGGGCCATCTGAAAGACTCCTTACGGAGGACTTGGGTGGCAGTGGTTTTTATTCTCACTAATAAAATATTAGTCACTGTTTATTGAGCATGTGCCCCGAGGAAGGCCAGTGCTTATGGTTGTAGAAGTAGTCCATCACACAACTCCTGGGGCGGGAGTCGCTGCAAAGCCATCGTAGGTTTGCAGAATTATTTCTGCCGGGCAGCGGTCAAGGATCTTGACAAAGGATGCCTCCTCACTCCTTCTCCCACTGTTGCCATAATAACAAGCAGCAGGCTTACTTAACCACGTGTCAGCCCCAGTTCCAAGTGCTATAAACACAGTATTTTTTAAATCCTTTCAGTAGTCTGCTGAGGTTGGTGATATTACCTCTCTGTCTAAAGCCAAGGAAACTGAGTCTCAGAAAGGTCAAGTCACTTGCCCACGTCACATAACTAATAAGTGAATTCAGACCCAGGTCAGGCTGACTCCAAAGTCAGCTGATCCCCGATTCGTATTTGGACCTGGTTCCCTACCCCCCAGCCCAGGGTGTTTCCTCGGAAACACCCCAAGCCATGGTTATGGTGCAAACACTAGGTTCAGAAAGGCCTGGCCACCACTTCCTCTGACAATACTCTCAAAGGGCTGCTGCGGCCAGGAGGACCTTGAATTGAAACTGAAACCTTGGTGCACAGCTCCTATCCGGCCTCCATTGCAGCGGGGAATCATCATCCCTGGGTCACGTCCTGGGATGCAGGACCCCACTTTCTGTCATTCTCTTGTTCTGAGTGAGGGTTTTCTGGGTGTCTGTCCCGAGATCCGTTTTCTTTGACCCCCCCCCCATCATGGTGCAGGTAACTGCAGCACAGAGATGTGAAGGGTGGGAGCCAGCACCTCCCGCCTCCAGCTCTGGTGTGATGGATGGGGAACAGGGGAGAGGGGTTTTCTGGAATTGATTCATCAGGGCCGGCGGGATTTCCCTCTGGTGCTCTGCTTTCACTTCTGAGGTTCACGTGTCTTTTTAACATTCCGCTGGCTTACTGGGGCCTAAGCCGAAAGTCGTCTTTAGGATCCATTTGTTGGGATTCAATTGCCGAGGCTTTATGAGGTTGTTCCCTCTCTCAGAAACATGCTCCAAATGGTTCTCATGATGGATGTCCTGCACGGTGCCCTGGCTGATGGTGGGGGGGGCCAGCTGCAAGGAGGACTCGGGGTCTGTGGACACTATCACTGTGAGGCTCCGGAGGCGGGGATATCAGGCCTCGATGCCACCCAGCCCGGAGCCTCCCACTGGTTTCCCGAAGAGACAGTCCTGACGTATACACCAGCCTCAAGTTCCAAGGAAAGATGCAGAAGCTCTGGGTACAGCCTAGGGATATAGATTACCCATTCTGAGTCCCTTAGATAGCTTCATTGTACCTATAGCTTCAAATCATGTGTTTGGCCATTGATAAAGGATGTTTTAGCAGTTTAGAAGGCAACAATAATTTACTTTTTTTTTTTTTTTTTTGCTATATGTCACATGTACTCACCAGAGAGACAGAGAGACAGAAAGCGAGAATCACCCTCCAGGGGGGATGGCCATGCCGCAATCCCTTCTCCTCCATTTTCCTCTTGGGATCTTGGGCACACACGCACACGTGCCTGGTGAGTTTAAGCCACTGGGTCCGGGACTCGGACTGCGGTTGACTATATAGGAGTCCAGCAACATAGCCATTATGCTAACTGCGGGTCCCCAATAATTTACTTTTTAAGAGCTCTGCAGCTACACCCAGCTGGTTACTATTCCCATCCCACCACTCACTGTCAGGCTGACCCTGTAAAAGTGGCTTTTCTTCTGCAGGCCTCCTGCTTCTGTCTACCAAATGGGATTGATAAGAGCTGCTTTAAAAGGTCATTGCTAGGATTAAATGGGATAGTATGTGTGAATGTCTTAGCCCAAGGCCACAGAGAAACTGCTGAATAGTATCATCACCAGCTCAGCAGAGGAGGCAAAAATATTCTGCACCATAGAGAAAGTGTAGTGCCCTAACTCTGCTAGTATGGATTTTGCAACCACTTGGCAGATGGATTTGGTGACAACTAGTCATGTTTAAGTTAGACATTCACTGTGGCATAGCTGTGTAACCTCTGAATGTGTTAGGGTGCTGGGGAGCTGCTTGGACTTTATAAGATGATGTGTGCAATTTGGATCACTGGAGTTTTGTAATGGCAAAAAAAAAAATTGGATATGCTGCTCATATTTATCAGTAGAGGTTCTGGTGTATTTATGTAGTAGGGTACTTCACAGCATTACAACACACTCTGCATTAATACAACTGTATTCACATGGGCAAAAAATGATGTTGAATAAAAAAAGGAAGTACCAATAATATGTTACCTTCCACCTGGGTCAGACTTGGAGAGATCGCATTTACCTCTGCACCACCACCGGGCCTCTGAGATCATACGTTTTTAACTAAATAGCAAAATATTAGTATCCTAGTAAGTAAATTATCATCGTACCTAGTATTTTATGGGACACTTAAATGCCAGGTACTATGATAAAATCTGTTTAAAATTTCAAAACCCAGAGGTTTATACATTTATTAATGAACACATCAAATCCAACGGTATTAAATAAATAACAAATATGTATAGGCGATGATAGCTCCCAACTTCAGTTTGGTATTTACTCGGGGGGGTTAGGAAGAGGAAGACTTAAATTCTCTCCCTGTTTTTGTTATTGTTCCTGGAAGAAAAGGTTTGAGGGGAAGATGGCAAAATATTAAGATGTATGCCCCTGATGGTGGGTACATAGTGTTTTTGCTATTATTTTCAGTGTTATTCTGTATATTTGAAAATTTCACAGTAAAAAGAAAATAATTGTTCATGATAGCACATGCACACATGAGAGAGAAACAGAAGGAGAAAGAAGCTCCCTTGACAGGACCCGGTCACACCAAAATCTTCTTTCTCCAGTCCTCTACCTCCTCGGAATCCTGGGCACCTGCTTCTCACCCGGCACGTTTTCATGCCAACCACCCATGGCCAACCATGTGGCTTCCAGTCTTGCAAGGCACCATATTACTATTACACCAAAGTGGCTGGACTGTCCCAATAAAATATTGGGATAAATACAATTAAATTGTTCAGCCAGTTTGTGGCATGGTATTTAAAGCAGCTGGATCTCTCATGGCTTACCATGCAGTTCAAGTCCTGGACCTGGCAGCTTGAGAACCACCACCAAGTCCATATGCTCATGTATCCAAAAGCCTAAGAGGAGGAAGAAATTGAGGAGAAGGGATCATGGCGTGACCATGGCCCTTAGAGAGTGTTTTCTCACTTTCCCTCTCTCTCTCTCTCTGACTTGCTGTCTCTTCTGCAAGCAAACACATGCATCTTCTGGCAAATTTTTTTAAATTAAATTGTCATATGTAGAAAAGAATGTTAAAAATAATCCTTTCAAATAGTTTTTATCTTCTTTTCCTACAGTAAGAGGAGGGAAGTTTGGGAGTGTTGTGTTATATCATGAATGTAAAAAAGTTTAGGCCATTAGAAGATAAGATTTAAAAAAAAAAAAAAAGAAAGAAAGAAAAGGAAACTATTTAGTTAAAAACATACTTGGAGGCCAAGTGGTGGCACAAAGATAAATGTGATGCTCTCTAAGGCTGACCTGCACGGAAGGTAACAAGCTTGAGTCTGGAGTCTTCTCTGAGTATGTTGGGCCTGTACTACATGCCCTTGATCTGGGCTGGCTAGATGCGAGTATGGATTGTAGTGTCGAAACCCTGTTGGGGTTGCTGAATCTCTCACACTCATGGAAGTAATAAATATAACAATGAAGGAAAAAATACAATCTGTATTTCTGAAAGAACAATTGGAAACTAGAGTTACTTTAAGTGCACTTATCTGAAGACGTTAATAATGGCCAGATAGGTCACCATTCAGTTGCTGCCTCAGATTGTGTTTCTGTGTTGGTGAATTCAGAATGGACGAATTTCCCAGTAGGATGCTTTTCATAATAGCTACATTTGTGCTGTGATGGTCAAACATAGTCATATAAAGTTATACTTTAATTATATAATCTTTTCCCAGCATAGCACGGAAATTCTGATCACAATTTCTCTAAGCTTCATGGCCACAAGCTGCCTTTGTAGCTGGTCTAACTAAGGTGGTCTGAAATTAGAAAATGCCGGGAAAGA
>NW_006159553.1:187325-189131 GCF_000334495.1 Tupaia belangeri chinensis
GGTCCCTCCAAACATGTCTTCTCCAGGCTTTTCGGAGACATTTCAATGCCAGGGTTCTCCTCCTACATCCAAGGTAGCTTTTGAAACTCTTTCTTTTTCTCTTTCTTCTCCCTCTTTAAATCTCATTCACTTAATCCTCTCTTTTTGGGAAAATAGCCCTCCCGTGATTCCTTCTCAGTCCTTTGCCCTCAACAACCACTGTCTTATCCCCAGCCTAAGGTCTTCTGGCACGTGCCCCAGTGCCCAGGAGTCAGGCTGCATGACCCAGGACACAGCTGGAGCTCCCAGACTGCTCTCCAGGAAGCCTGCGCCCTGTGCACGCACACCACCCTTTCCAAAGCTTCCTGGAGTCTTTCCTCCCATGGCTGCAGGCTGAGGGAAAAGGATTTTCTTTTCTCATTTTCAATCTGGTTTTCTGATTTTCGTTTTGCGGTTCTGCTCTGCCTCGCTTTGTTTATCAGCATCAAAGCCGAAACCAGCTGTGTTTGTTTGTGGCTCTTTCATTTCCATGAAACCTGCAGATTTTTCTAGGTCACTCTGTGTTCTTAATAATCAAGAAGGTGGTTCACATGGCCGCAAAGGAAAGACTGGGGTCAAGAAAGCCTCAAACCCACAGAGCCCCCTCAGTGCCCTTGGCCTTGGCCTGGCTGACTGGGAATAACAGTTACTGACTTTGTTGTCTTTGGGGGTGAGGTTTCCCCCAAAAGCTTTCTCTAACAAAGGAATTCAAAGATAAATCTTGCTTATTATTTATTTTATTTTATTTTTTATTTTTGTTATTTATTTATTTTAGGTTTTTGCCACAGGGCACATGCACTCACCAGAAGAGACTGAGAATGAGGGGAGGTGGAGAGAGAAATCACACCCCCTCCCCCAAAGGGGGATGGCTATGCTGCAGTCCCTTCCCCTCCATTCTCCTCTCAAAATCCTGGGCATGCATGCACACAGGCCTGGCACAATTTTCAAGTTGCCAGGTCCGGGACATGAACCACACAAATTGACCATCTGGAAGTCCAACACCATAACCACCATGCCACCTGCTGACCTCTCTTGCTTATTACTTTTGAGCAACACCCTATGCCTAAGATCTCATTTTTGTAAGCCTAGACCCTGAGCAGTTATAGAAAGGGGTGTTGGGAATTTTTTGTCCCATACTTTTATAGCTGGACACTTAGCTGGATTATCACGGGCCTGGAAGCCTCTGGAGCTCACCATGGCCAAGTTGCTTTTTGGAGGAGAATTTGGCTGAACGAAGCCCCAGTTCAGCAGTGATCAGCCTCACCGTTTTTCAGGCCACTTGATGTCCAAGGGCAAGTACTGGTGCAAAACCCCTGAGCCCTTAAACAGGAGAACAGGAGAGCAGATGGAGGTCTCTTTTAGAAATTCAACCCTCCAACTGTTTACTCATCTTGCAAAGCGCTGCCCAGTTGAGAACACAAACAGCTGTGGGGATCGTGCTGGGTGCTGTTTACCTTGAAACAGGCCAGAGAATCTGAATAAATGAGTGGGATGTTTGAAGTTTACGGTAAACCGAGGAACTCAAGTCACTGAATGTCAGGGACCATACAGGAAGCAGCAGCTGGCCCAAAAAGTGCCCACTTTCCTCCTGAGCTTCCTCCTCCCCCCCCTCCAATAGACTGACAGACATCAGGCTCCCGAAACAGCAAAAGCAAGACCGTATTTGGATTTGTAACTCCCCGGGTATTTTGCAGGCAGGTCTGGTTCTTGTTGTCCATTGACTCTGTGATAAAATCAGCGCCTCTGCTTAACTTGAGACAAGCCATTCATTTGGATACCCTCCCTCTT
>NW_006159553.1:189308-192149 GCF_000334495.1 Tupaia belangeri chinensis
GGAATGCCCGAGTGCTGCATGGGTGACTCCAGTTTGCTGGTGGAGCTCCCTTGTCAATCTTCCCCGTCCAGTGAGGAGTTGCTGCTCTCTGTCTTATGTTATACTTCCCGCACATATCCTTCTGTCCCCACCACCTTCGGGGGTCTCCAGAAAAACGCAGCCTCGGCAGGGAAATAAGGGCCATTGCTTCTGTCCGTCAGGTTTAAGTAACATATGCAAGGGAGAGGGGAGAGAGTCTCTGAACTCTTCAGACAGAGTCCACCCCATGCCTCAGGGTCTCCTTGTTAAATGGAGTGAGTGGGAAGGTAGGAGAGAAGAGGTTCTAGAACAACATCAAAATGAGGATCCTACCAAGGGAAGTGCCTTTCTTCTGAGTCCCAGCAAGATAGGGGGAGAGCCAGGAATTGGCAGAATAGCAATGGTCACAGCATCCATCATTCAGTGAACATTGATATGAAGCTGGTGTAGCTCTGAGGGCGTCATGTCTTCTAACTTGATGAGTCCTCATCAGAGCTCTAGGAGGTGGGTGCTGTTATTGATGTCCTTTGGCAAATGGGGAAGCTGAGTCTGGGAGAGGGTAAACACCTTGCCCCTGGGGTTCACAAACAGAAGTGGCAGGGCCACTTCCACAGGCTGATCATACAGGGGACCCTTCACCACTTGGCTACATTTTAGGGTATCTGGGGCTATAATGAGCAGTAATTGTCAGCTCATCTTGTCCAAAGTCAACCTAGGACCAAGTATAGTTGCTGGCACAGAATTGTACTCAACAAATTATCAGGGAAGTTGATCTCTCTCAGTGCACCTCACCTTTTTTTCCCAGAAAGCGGGGATGAATGAATGCTTCTACATTGAAAACTAGCAAGTAGCTAACGGATGCCCGACTTTACATGTGATTTCTCTGAATTCATATTCACTAACGCGAGGGGACCAAAGGCCATCTTTTGTTGGGTAAGAATGTGACATTTTGCTTTGACTCTGAAGAGTCTGGATTGCTCCTTAGAACCTATCCAATCCTGTTGCTTGGACTTAGCGATAAAAGCAGCTGTGTCATTATATTCTGGTGTACTACCGTCACATCAGCTATAAAGATAAGACAGTCATGGTACCAGTGCAATGCCTACTTAGAACTTTCCATGTTCAATCTCTGTGATTATCAGCCAATATTTTTATACTAAGCTTTTGTTAGTCACCTTTTCTCAGATGAGAGAACTGAGATCCACAAAGATGGTATAAGGCACTTGGCTGGAAAGTGTTGAGTCATCATTCAAACTCAGAGTTCCTCCTGCAAAGCTCTGTACGCCCAACCACCACAGTGCAGTACATTGATTTGATCACGTGCTAAGAAACTGAGGCTCAGAGATGTCAGATGGCTTGCAGAGGGCCCTCAGCTATTTGGAATAAGGTTAACATTTGAACTCAAGCTGTTGTTGTCAGTCTGTTTGTGTTACCAAACCCTGTCAAAGTTAGACTCGGCATTTAATCCTTCAGGCAAGGTTCTTCTTGGACCTCTGCCGAAGAGGTACAGTGTAGAACTACTGAGGCTCATGTTGAGCAAAGACAGTCAGGGTTTAGACTTACTTGAAAACTATTTGAAATGAGAGTTAGCTGGGCAAAATCCAGTCACCGAGGTGGATCGAAGTTTTCAAAAGAAGATGCCAGTTTAAAAGACTGATAGCCAACTTGTAGGGGTTAGCTACCCAAGTCCATGAGAGCAGGTGCTTGCAGGCTGTGAGAGTAGAGCCTGGCCACTGGTTGTGGAGAAGAGCACATTGGTATCCAAAAGGCCTCGCCTCACCAGTCTTTGTGGATCTGTTTTCTCATCTGAGAAGAAGTTGTGAAAATTTCTGAGAAGCCCTGGATCAAGAAAAAGCATAGAGTACATATGAAATGTTGCATTTCCTTTCAGAAAGTCCACAGGTACCTCCTGATTCCTGGTTGCTTTCACTCTTCTTACCTTGACCTCCACTTTGAAGTAGGGCTGACCACGAATAGTAAATTCATTTCAATACAATCACTATGCATCTTTCCTGTACATAGAGTCTTCTCCTTATGCATCCGAAGTCCTCACTTCAGGTCATTTTCCCAAATTAGTCAGCCATCAGGGTAATGACTGTCATAGAGCAGTCACAGAGTCTGTGAACTGACCTCCATGGATGGCCTCCAGTCATCTCATCTTTTCTTCCTATGGCAGGACTGGATGATATTGTGTGCATAGTTTTAGACATGTGGGTTTTTTCCATTTACCTTGCTCATTGTAGGCGGTAGCCATGGAAGAACTAGGACATACGTGTTTGAAAAGGGAAAGACTGGGACCAGCAGGTGGTCTAATGGTTATGTTGCTGGACTCCCACATAGTCGACCCAGTCCCAGACCTGCCAGCTTAAAACTCACATTGGGGGCATCTATACATGTGTGTCCAAGATCCCAAGAGGAGAATGGAGGGGAAGGGATTGTGGGATGGCCATTCCCGTGGGAGGAAAGGAGTTGACTTCTCTATTTCTGTCTGTCTTTCTCTGTGTCTCCAGCAAACATCTCTAAGAAAAGAAAGAAGAAAAGAGAAGAATTGATAGCCCCATGTACTATAGTTTCCCCTCTAAACTGCTGACCCTAAAACTTTCTCCTGGGGCCAACCAGTGGGAATCGCCCAACATGACCTCCTGGTTGGAGGAGCACATCTTCTTAAAATTGATGTCACACATGCTCCCTGTACAGTGTGTTGCCTTTTGTCTACCGCCATCACTCTCCTCCACTGGCCTCATAGAGGCTCCTCATTCAGGCCAGACACCTCCTGCCTCAGGGCCTTTGCACTGCTTCTTCCCCCTGCCAGAAATTCTCTTT
>NW_006159553.1:192180-222740 GCF_000334495.1 Tupaia belangeri chinensis
AGCGAAACGACTCGCTCCCTCACTTCATTCAAGTCTTTGTTCAAATGTCACCTGCTCGGTGAGGCCTCATCTGACTGCCCTATTTGAAAATAACTCCCACTCACTTCCCTGGTTGATTTGGGACTTATCATCCCATAGCTTACCATGTATTTCACTCTTGATTTCATTTGTAAACCCCACACAGGCAAGCACATAGGCTGTTTTATTCATCGTGCCGAGAACAGTATTCATACTATTGTTAGAGGTATTCGCTTTTATTTAATGAATTGGACCGATCGTGTTCCTGGGTGGATTTCAAGAACACAGGCATCTCTGGGGTCACCTGTCTGCACGTACATAGTCAATCAAGAGGCCCACCTTCCAAAACTCAAGCGTCACTCAGGCCCGGAGAACTGAGAACATCACACTTGCCAAGCTTTTGGGTTCTGCGCTAGTCAGTGCCCTGACAAAGGCAATGAACACCTTTGATTTGGAGAAACATTTTGAGGTGCTTGTGGGAGTTAGCAACAATCTGGGGACCCCTGCTCCAGGCAGTGATTTCCAAAGGAAATGCATTTGGCCTCTTTTGGGCTCCATCTCCTGTTGGAGTTCCCTGACATTGAAAAACCGTTGCTATTTTTGTGGCCCAAATAGGTTTCTTGCCCTTTGGATTTTAGCAAAGTGATCACCTAGCACTTGCCCCTCCCCAAATTGGGCTTAGTAGGATTTAAGCTGAGAGAGAGAAAGAGAGAGAGAGAGAGAGAGACTCATAGTATCACCATCAAGTAACATCTACATTCACTTGCATGCACTGTTGGCAATAGTGGGAAACCCTCCTTGCTCTTGGTGTTTTGCCTCATGGCAAAAGTGCAAGCATCTCCAGTCACCTAGAGCAGCCTTTGAGTCCTCTTGCTGTGTCTCCGAGCCTGTAGGTTCTATTGTTTGAAACCCTGGCTACTGCTGTGGAGATATTCAATCAAGCATTGCAGCTTAGCGTAGAATGTGTAGACACTTGAAGCAGGATTTAAAAGACGTTTCTGATTTCCTAGAAACGGAACCGTATATTGCCTCGGAGCAGAGAGCAACGCAGGAAGGAGTGTCCTTTTCCAGCACCTCGCCTGCTGCTCTTCGATGCAAAGAAGGTTAAATCATGAGCCGAACGCAGAGCATGTGAAAGGTTGAGGATGTGTTCTGTTTAGGAGACCCTGTACATGGACTTGTTTTGCCGGGTGGAGGAATGAATCATTTCAGCCGTGCACACCAGCTGCAGTCCGTGGAAGTGAACTCAGGGCTTTCCCACAGCATGGGCTGTATATTTCATTGTTAGAGCTTTGCGTTTTGACAGGTAGTTCTTATCCTTCTGGAAAGAGAGGTCTGAAGCCAGCAGCTGGAGGAAGACCTGGCAGAGCCTGCTGTCTAAACTGAGAGCAAGCATGTGCAGCGAAACCTCATTATAACATGACCTGTTATTACGTGGATTTTGATATCCCATGAGGCAAATATGTCTCCCAGCATAGAATGACTCCATAGAGCAGAGGCCTATAGTTACTGTCTAACCCACAACACAACCTTGTCCTCGAAGCCAGTGTTATGAAGGGGTTTGTGCCTTTTTATTTATTTTTTTTTTTACAAAGTGGAAAACACACTAAACCCAATTGTGAATTATATATATGATGTAGGGGAATGGTTAAAACCCTGTCTCATGCACGGTAGGTGCTTACTGAGATCCTTCTTTCGTGGAATTTGCATTGCAGATGAATGTGGTCAATAAATTGCAAAAAAAATGCCCCCAGTTCTTCAGGATTCCCTAGATCCACAGCCTTTGCAATGTGATTTTATAGCTATGCCCATAAAGATGTGAAATTATGTCTCTTCTCTGCTTGAATCTAGCCTGCTCTTGAGACTTTCTTTGGCCAACAGAATGCAGGGGAAATGAGAGTATGCCCGTTCCAAGCATAAGCCTCAAGAGACCTTGTGAACTCCTATGCATTCTTTCCCTGCCTCCCACTCCCCTAAATCTCTCTCTCAGGATTCTGCCTAGCTGTGTGAAAACAAGCCCAGGCCAGCCTACAGGTAGATGAGAAGCCACATACAGGACAGCCCAGTTGTCCCACCCAAGACTATCCTAGACCAGGTCACAGCCAGCCAACCCCTAATCATTTGAGAGGGACCAGCCCTCGGAAGAGTCACCTGCCTAACCCAGATAGACACACTAGTGAGCTGAACCCCAATCAGTAGAGCTACCTAATTAGCACATATGGACATGTGAGTGACCCCAGCCAAGACCAATGAATCACCCAGTTGACCCGTAGACTCCTGAGCAATAACAAATGGATGCTATTTTAAGCCATTGAGTTTTAGGGTGATTTGTTACACAGCAATAGCTAATTAATACAGGAAGACTGGTGATGTGTAAGTAAATAAATACATAAGGCAGAGTAGTTCATATGGGAACAGCTGCCTTGAAGGAAATAAAATAGGGTCATTTGGACAAGCTACTCTGAAAAGAAGCTGAGTGAAGCCCTTTCTGAGGAGTTAGGTAAGCCAAGACCTGAATGATTAGGCAGGATAATAGGAGAAAATCTCCAGAAGAGCAACATGTGCCAGACCCTGTGGAGCTCTGTGAGCTGCAGCAGCAAAGAGCTGGGATTTTAAAACAGATATTGGAGAAGTCATCGAGGACTTTGATATGAGGCAGGGACCTTAGACTGTTAACATCCTCACAACATTATGAGGCAGCAGGAACAGAGACAAGAAACCCAGTTGGCAGAGTACCACAAAAGTCAGACGAGAGATGCTGGTGATTCAGCTGAGTGGTTGTCCCCACGTGGACAACCCTCTCTGTGCCTGCTATAGCACTTGCCATATTTCCTTGTTTAGCCAGTTGGGCTCCCATGTCATGTCATCTGCCTCTTTTCTTCTCCCCCTCCAGTACTCAGCACATAGTAGGGCCTTAGTCAATGCTTGCCTTGGCGAAGCTCGTCTCGGAATTTTTCACAGCCAACTCAACTGTGATAGGCTATCCAATCTCTTCCCTTTCCTTTCACTCCAATGTGTTGGGAAAAGTTTTCTTTCTCTTTCACTGGACTATGGAGGCCTCATTAAGTCTCCAGGATAGGGTCTTTGTTAGTATGGAGCATCTCTTAATGGCCTGTGGCCACCATCCATGGGTTCTGCTCCAAGCCTGAAATGCAGTGCGTGCCTGGGCTCTGTTTGGGGCTCAGCCTGACTCATCCGGTGACCATGGGGAAGTCTTTAGGCTTCTTGGCTCTTCTTCCTCCTGCTATAAAATTCCTCTGGTTTGTGCTTCCCACCAACCCACCTCGAAGGCCTGTGACTGCTGAGATGCAGTGTTTATGGAGCCCCCGGAGCGATGGAGCAGCCGTTGGGAGCAGATGCTGCATCTGGGACCCTGCCCTGATGAGCTAACATTCCCCAAGTGCCTCAGGAATCACAACTAAGGGGACTTTATGAGGATATAACCTTATTATTTTTACCCCGTCTCTCCCTGCCCTTTTATTAGTAGAATTATTCGGGGCTGGCCTTCTCCTTTCAACTGGCATAAATTTTCTTTGACTCAGCTTGGATTTTTTTTTTCCCTTTTTTTTCCTAGGGAGGGTGGGTGGAATTTAGAATTAAAAAGTAGCAATGCAGTGGGAATGCAGACCTGTCTTAAATTTCATAGCAGTTCATGAACTTCAGGAAATCTGAACATGCAGCATACAATTAAGAGCAGGAGGGGATTTTTTTTTTTTTAATCAGTTGTGAAAGAGAAGGTGGTCCGTGGAGAGGGGCTGCTCGTAGGCCCCTGGGGCCTGGAAGGCCACTCTGGGGATAGGGCAGACAATAGCCTGTTGGGAACCAGAAGCCTTCACAGGTCTTTTGATCTTTTATCACCATGACTTGTCTAAGAGGAAGAGGGGCAAGTCCCCCTTTGGACACAGAAGCCAGAGTCATGGCCGAAGGACTCTGAGTAGGGCTCAGGAAAGGCCGCAGGCCCCTGAGAGCATGACCTCGCCCTGAGCCTGCTGTGGTGCTGCAGTTCTCTGACCTGGTGTGGTA
Source organism: Tupaia belangeri chinensis (assembly GCF_000334495.1). Taxonomy (NCBI): domain Eukaryota; kingdom Metazoa; phylum Chordata; class Mammalia; order Scandentia; family Tupaiidae; genus Tupaia; species Tupaia belangeri. The sequence goes on from NW_006159553.1 coordinate 196,222, forward strand.
GGGCCGGAAGCTGAAGACTGAGAACCAGGAAGAGGCCCTCAGCCAAGGCCATAAAGAGATGGGGGAGGGTTCCAAACAAGCAGGAAGGCCCGCAAGGCAGGAGGCGTACTCCGCAGCTGGTTCTGTCTCTTGTCTTGGCTCAGACTTAAAGAGGAAAAGTCCCGCTCCTGCTTCTTACACCAGAGAAGAAGCCCTGGGGAAGTGGCACAGAAATGCACAGGGCAAGTGTTTGGAATCCAGTAGGCCTGGGTTCAAGTACCCCTGCATCGTTTCCCTGGGACGCATCCACTCACCTTTTTAGCATTAGTTGCCTCATCTGTAAAATGATACCATAATAGGTCCCCTGAAGGGTCTAGTTGTTTTTGAACACAAAATATGCTTATGTGCATAAGCTGCCAGTGGTTCCTGGTGTATGGCTAGGCTTCCATAGCTATTTTTATGTTGGAGAATTTTATAGAGATAAAAAGATATTAATGTTTGGATTCCCGAGACCTGGGTTTGAGTGTTAGATTAGTTGTAACTAACCATGTGACCTTTTGACACATCACTCAGTATCCTCCATGAGTCTCAGCTTACCTCTCCGTCAAGTGAGGATAGCAGTCCCTCTGTGACCAAGTCGGTGAGAATCACATCTTCAGCTGTGTCTCCTAATGCATAGACCCAGGCTTAGCACGCAGTTCCAACTGGGGCATGGCTGCTCCTTCATTCGGACTTTCCACTAAAGCTAGACTGTTTCTTCAGTAGGTAGGAGTGGTTCCCCTCACTTTTCTCCTCCCTCTGTGCTGAGACCCTAGAGAGCTAAGGAAGTTTTTGAGCCAAAGCAGTCTGGAGGGCTCATAGTTGGCGACTGGGGAGTGGGGTGGGGCATGGAGTAGGAATTGGGCTGGCATCCTGGTTGGTGAGCATCAAAATAATAATAATAGAGTTCTACATTTTATGCAATTTACATTCATCCCCTTCAATTAATTCTTACAACAAGCCCTGCTGCTCATTTGGCTCCCAGCACCTTTGCAGATGCAATACCCGAGAGGTTACACGATTTCCAAATCTCCCATGGGCACATTAAAGGGAGGCAGAGATTTGAACCCAGGCAGCCTAGCTATAGGACCCCAACTTATCCACTGTGCTCTGTCGGTCTGAGGAACCCTAGGTGAGCCAGATGATGAGGGTAGAGGGAAGTGAGCCTTCCGTGGACCAGTAGTCAGAGGATCCAGCAGTTACTCTACTCCATTGTTGACTTCTCCACTGTGGGTGGGTGGACATTCATGGCAGTAGAGACAGCTAGGGCCCGAGAGCTGGCCCAGGGAAGCAGAGAACCCATTCTCACCTGTGCCTGGAGGGGACTAGGTGAGTGTCAATGAAGAGCACTTGTCGGATTATGGAGCTTTAATAGATGGCCTTGGTGGTCAACCCAAGCTTCACGGTCGGGGCAATAAAGCCATCATCCCAGGGCCCTCCTCTGAGGGTTACCCTGAGAACACCTGGAATTCTCACATGTGTTCTCCAAGACGCTTGTCTTTAGGTGCTTGTGCAGAGTCCTGAGCCCATGGAGGCTTAGGGAGATATATGGTGACCCATTACGGTCACATAGCCAGCAGGTGACAGGCCTGAGACTTGAATCAACCTCTTGGCTCTTCTCCAGGCCACAGAACTCTTCTCTGGCACCCCTTCCACAGGGAATCTTCCTCTTGTCAGATGTACCTGGAGGCAATGAACTTGCCCCTCATGGAAAGGTCTGATCTGTGCATCTCCTTACTTAGGTTCATGCATCAACCAGATGACTTGGGAGAGAGAAGTTTATTTTATTGCAACATTTCTAGGGACTTAGGCAAAGGAAAGTCTCATAAGGAATTTGAGAGATAAACAGCAACTACCAACTGGTATGGATGAAACAGGAGGAGTTCAGGAGTCAGGCAAGCTCAGGCTTAAATCCAGGCCTTTTGGCCAGAAGGGCCTTGGGTAGATCACCTTGGGTAGTTTCACCTCCACAAACTAGTTCCCTCATTAGTCAAATGGGAAGAGGCAATTCTATTCTTTAAGGTTCTGGTAAGGATGAAAAATAACATATGCAAAGTCTGGGCCTTCATGAGAACTCAGTGCAAAGTAGCTGCTAACAATGGCAATAATGACTAATAATACTATTACTGATTCCAGCAGGACAGAGTTTAATGTCTATACAAATGCAAGGGTAGATGAGTATATTCCCTCCATTCTGAAGCACCCCCTCCTCTTACTAACAGCTCTTCAGTGAGGAGCAGAAACGCCATCACGTGCACTCTTGCTGGCAGCTCTTGCTCGCTCCAGACACGTTGGGTGATAGATTTGTTGGTCCTTGGGCCAATGGCACGTGGCAGGCTTCATTGCTCCGTGAATCACGCACACTCAGAGGGCAGATGAGGTAGGCCCACACGGGCCCTGGAGGGAGAGGCTGCTGACTCCAGAAAGCAGAGGACGAGGAGATAGGCCTGGGCTGTGCAAATAGAGGATGGAATAGTAAATATGAAGGCCCACCCGAGGGTGGCCCAGCAGGCTATCTGGCTACCCCAGCCTTCCCTGTTACGGCCTGCCTCCTACTCGCCATGACGTTGCCTCTTGGCACTGCTGCCGTGCACCCCACCATCCTGACTCCCCTAGCATCTGTTGCTCTTCACAGGGTCGGTCCAGATGCAGAGGCATGCAAAGAATAGAGTACATCGTAAAGTTCAACGATCATCTTAATGGCTAACATTTATTGAGTGCTTGCTGTTGCCTGGGTCTATGCAAACACATCCTGTCAGGCAGTTCTCAGATAATCCTGTGGAATGATCGGATCATCAGGGCCCATTTTATGGAGGAGAGAATGGAGGCGTGGAGAAAACGAAATATTTTGCTACTAGGTGGTGCAGATTAGATTCCATCTGTCCAATACCATAGCCCATTCCTTACTCTCGTAGGTGTGTGTCCTATAATTCCATAATGTACCAGAAATACTTTGAGGCAAGAATACTGGTGGGGGAGGAAATGATACAGGTAGAGAATATTTGTAAAGAGCCTGAGGTTTCAGGGGTCAAGTGTGCTTGAAGACCAGTGTGTTCCCTTTTTTGAGGCTCAGAGGAGTTAAGCAACTTGTTCAAGATCACATAGCCTACATACTGGGTTGCCGGAAAAGCCATGACTCCATTTTTTTTTTTCTGTTTTTCCTATGCAAAAATGCACCATGACTTTTCCAACAGCCCAATGTAACAGGGATTTCACAGGTCCTGTGGTTGTCTCTGCTCTTGAAGGAAAATCTTCAATGCTTGTTGAGGGGCCAGCAGATGGAGTCCATTGCTGGACTCCCACATGGCCGACGATGGTTCGAGTCCCGGACTCAATGCCTTCAAAAGAAATGACTCCTCGTGTTACTTAAGCATGGAGTTACTTCAGCTCTTTCTTTGTGATGTCCACATGGGTGGACGGGGAGACGATGAGGGCGAGTGTGAGGAAGCTAGTTGCCAGGAATGGTGTCCCCTCAACAGTGACTGTCCCTTTCAAGTCCTGGCGGTGGCAGTGAACATTTCTCCAGTCACCAGCCTGGTGGCCAAGGAGCACAGAGAAGGGCGACAAAGCCTGCCTGGCCCAGCCGTCTTCCTCGGCTGATCCTGAAGTGCTGCCCAGATGGAACCATAAAAGGCCAGGCTCCCTGGTCGTTGGCTTTGTTCACATTGCTAGCTGGAATGTCTCATGATGACAGGCAGCCAGGAGAGGCCCCTTCAATCCAGCGCCACCTCCTTCCTCAACACCACCAGACTCGCCTCCCTGGGCTGTGCACACCCTGGGGGTGGCAGGGAGGCCAGCACTCTGGTCTGGAAAGACCACCTGAATTTCGGCCCAGGTGGGCGAGCTGGCAGTGACATTATCTGGTGAGGAAGGAAGAGGCAACACAGCCAGGAAGTTTTTGTATTTGACTTTGGTTCCAGGGCTTGAGTTTGGATGGATTGATTTTGTATACAAGGTGAGCTCCCAGCTATGTTTTTACTATCTTTAACAATTGGCTAGCCCTGGGAGGGACAGTCTCCTCGGAGTCCGTAAGGCCTCAGAATAAGAAGAGATGCCAACTACACAAGGCTCTGGGGTATACCATGCTTGCCCAAAGCAGATCTGACCCCTATCCTCGTAGAGCTGGCCATCGAGCAGGAAAGAAGACATCAAATTACTGGTCATCTTAAACTATGCCGAGGGATGAAACAAGAAGGGGCTGACCTCTGTGGCATTTTTCATCAGTATCGTTGATGGCCTGAAAAGGACCTTTGCACAGAGAGAGAGAGGCCATGAAGAAGAGCACTTTACTTCTCATTATTGACACTGGCCCAGACGGACTGAATGGACTAAGAATTGGAGCATGTCAAAAATGAGGGGGAAAAAAGAACAAGGCTTGTGCCAGGGGAGAGGCTGGATGTAGAGGCCGGGCAGAGAACAGGGACGCTCCAAGGTTTTTGAGTTTTCCTTGATCTTCCTAATCACATCCCAGTCCTGGTAGCTTATCTGACTGGGGACCATCTGTTCTTCTCCCGGCATGTTGGCGCAGCATTAGTGTCATTGGAACCCTTTGAACTCCTGGGAGACAGGTCCTGCAGAAGAGCGGCCCTTTCCAACCCTTGTGTCACCTGGCTGCCCTAGCTCTTCCTGGCCAGCCCTCCTTCACACTCTCCTTCCGATCCCACACCATTTGGAACCAACCTGGAAATCAAGTTATACACTGTTGCAGCGGCAAGTGGGAGTCTCTCGCCTTGGAGATAAGACGTGGACTTGGCTTCCCCTCTGGCTGTCACCCTTTCGTCTGACCTCTCTGTGATTGGGTGCCAGTTCAACATCCAGCACAACCTGTTTCTGCCTCACCCTGCCTGGGATCCGAGTGGGACCAGAAGCTCCAGGATAAGACCAACCTGGAGTACAAAACTGAAATGGGAGGCAGGCCATGATTCAAGGCACCATGGAGCCTGTGTAGAAAAGGGGAGTCAATGAATGTATAACACGATGCTCTCCCGGAAGGCATGATTTCTTTCTCTCCCCAAATGTTGGACACCACCAAGTGATAATCAAACCCAATTAATGACTTGTCACATCATTCACAAAACAAGATGAATCGTGAAATGTTTTTAAAATTCTTGACTTAATTGAAATCAGTGTTTATATAACTTGGCCGAAGTTTTTCAGATGTGTGTGACGGGCAGAAAATGTGAGCTTAAGAAGAGTTTCAGGCACATCAGATGCAAAAACATTGAAAACCATTCGTCTAATTTAATTGTCAAGTTGGGCCAAAAACGCTAACGTGATATCTTTGAAGAGTAATTGGTACAAAGAATATCCTCAAAGAGAAGTATTTCCACACGTCTGGCTCTTGCCCTCGTTAAAATTTTTTTCCTCCCTGTTGGCAAAGGAGTGCATGCTCCTGCCCTGCCCCTCTGCATAGGGACCCAGCTTCCTCTGCATATTTTTCAGCCACCGAACTCTAACATCTTATCGGAATGAGTACGGATTCCTTCTTCAGATTTGGCCCAAGATAATCATGGAGGGATTTTTAATCCTTTGTTGCTGCCAAATGTGGTCTTCGCATGTATTTGTTTAATCAGATAAGTTGGAAAACTGTTGCTTGCTTGACTCCGTAGAGACAAGGGTACCTGCTCGCTGAAGTGTGATGAATTCACGGGTGTTGGTGGTATTTCCTTGAAGTGAGTGGAAAGTCAACTTGTAGCCCCTCCCCCCATCCACTTACCTGGAAGTTGCTGGAATAGTCCCACGGAGAGAAGAATGAAAGGCAAGGAAAATGGAGAGCCTGTTCTATTTTCATCACTCGAAAAGGAAGAGGATAAAAAGAAGCAGTGTTCCCTGGACAAGAGAGTGATGAAAATCACATATGGCATGTCTGAGACAATCGCTTACAGTCTGCTTCCTGGGCACGGGTGACCCAGTTGCTTACGAGCATCTTCCTGTATCACCTACCTGCACCGTGATTGTATTTGCCAGGCCCTGTAGTAAGAGACCCACCTCCAGCCGCTTCCCAGACCTCTTTCCTCTGCTCCACGTCCACATTCCTGATGTCACTTAGCCCCTTCTAACCCTGTAGAGACTACTTACTTAATTTGTGCAGTTAGTCAGCTCTTGATACAATCTAATCTTCTCTAGGGCAAAGATCTTTGTTCCACTTACTGTGTACCTGGCTCACAGTAGATACTCTATTCATAGGAACAAGTAATTGGCTGGCTGTTTCTGCTAGCCAGAGACTCTAGTTTGTCATCATAGATTCTAAATCTATGATTCTATTTTTTTTTTTGAGAGGTTTTTGCTATAGGGCACGTGCGCTCCCCAGAAAGACAGAGAGACAGAGAGATAGAAAGCAAGAAATCACCCCCTAGGGGGCATGGCCACGCCACAGTCCCTTCTCCTCCATTCTCCTCTTGGGATCTTGGGCACGCACGCACATGCGCCTGGCATGAGTTTAAGCCACCAGGTTCAGGACTCGAATCACAGTCGGCTACATGGGAGTTCAGTGACATAGCCATTACATTAACTGTTAGTCCCTAATCCTAAATGATTTTTTAAAAAAATAATCTAAATAGTTTTTGTTTTGCTTTGTTTTGTTTTGTTTTGTTTCTTAAAGCTCAGAATGCCGGCAGTCTGGATCTTTCTCTGGTCACTTTAAGATCTTGGTGTCATTGATAGGGAAATAAGCCACCTCTACACTCTGGCTAGCGGGCAGCAGACCATGGTCCCAAGCTACTGGACAAGACTAGATAGCCTGTGAGCTTCCCTGGCCTTGCTCCTCAGTCAGCCTGCTGCAATGTCCTGCCTTTGCCAGCTGAGTCCCCACCCACACCCACACCACTGGCAGCGTCACCCACTGCGTGTAAAACTACTCGTGGAAAAACTCTGGGATGCAAAATCTAGAGACTGGTGTGTGTGTGTGTAGGTTGTCAGGAAGAGGTACATTCCCTTAGAGAAAAAAGGAGAGTTGTGCCGGAGGAGCTTTAGGGGATGAGGGGGTGGGAGGAACTGGAAAGGCCTCAAGGAATGAAGGAAGTAGACACAGATGAAGGAGATTTTACTGTGCTGTTCAGACGGTCATTTGGGCCTTTCACCAATGTTGCTCTGGGGTACAACATGGGGATTTCACCTTCCTTCCTTCTGCAGTCCAACTTGAGCTTGGGTCTTGCTTTGGCTAATGAATTATGAACAGAGGTAATGTGTGTTATTTCTAAGCAGAAGCTTTAAGGGCCACCCAAGGGGTTCATCTTGCTCTCTCCTCCCTGCCTTTCTGACTATGGGAGTGTATGCCGAAAGGAAGCTCAAAAAACTAGGACAAGCAGGGTCCCTTGCTGGCCCACAGTAGACACATACACCTGAGTAAAGAATAAACTTTGCTATGTAAAGCCACTGCGATTTCAGTTTGTTACTGCAGCATGATTTGGCATATCCTGATTAATCTATGGCCAATGCCCCTCACAGTGTTAAAGACAATCAGATAGGAAGCTTGAGTTTCATTAGAGTCTTTCAATGAATTCACTCATTTAACAAATATTTATAGGGTACCTACTATGTGCCCAGCACTGGATGGAACAGTGGAGATTCAGCAGAGAATGAAACAAGAAAAATCCCTGCTCTTAGCAAGTTTATATTCTAGTGTAGAGAAATAGTTCTTTTTTTAAGGGTTTTACCATAGGATGCATGCACTCACGAGTAAGACAAAGGGAGATGGAAGGAAAATGAAAAATCACCCCCCTTCTCCTCCATTCTCATCTCAGGATTTTGGATATGATGCACATGCGCCCAGCATGATTTTCAAGCCTCTAGGTCCAGGACTCAAACTGCAGTCAGCCATATGGGAGTCCAGCCCCTTAACCACCATGCTGGCCCCAGAAACAAATTTTTTAAAAGATAGATATGTGACATAGCTGTTGGTGATGAATGTTTCTGCTGTAAATGATTAAGAAGAACAGAGCCAGAATAAAAGAAGATATGAAGGGTGTAGAACGTTACAATTTTAGATGAGGATGTAGGAAAGGCCTCACTGAGAAGGTCAGATTTTAATGAAAATCTGGAGGAAGTGAAAGAGTGAGCCTTGCCGATATCTTGGAGAAGAACATTCTGGTAGGAGGAACAGTATGTACAAAGGCCCCGAAATGGGCGTGTGGCTAGCATGTGCTCATGACGTGTGACGTTAACAGAGCATACATCAGTAGAACAGTCCCACAAGGCAGAGAAGAATCAGGGCCAGGTTATAGAGGGCCTCATAGGCCACAACAAAGACTTTGGGTTTCACTGTGAGTGAGAAAGGAAGTCATAGGATGATGTGGGCAATGTTTTGTCCTGATCTGACTTGATTTTGAAGGGATTTATTCTGATTCCAAAATAGAGGAGAGAGTGGGAAAGGCAGGAAGGCTGTGAAAATAATCCACAGGGGCCAGCAGGTGGCATGGTGGTTGAGGCACTGGACTCCCACTTGGCCAACCATGGTTCAAGGTCCTGACCTGATGGCTTGCTTTCTCACTTTCCCTCTCTCTCTCTCTCCATGTCTCTCTCTGATCAAATTAAATAATAATATTAGTAAATAAAATTTAATAAATATTTCTTTTTAAAAAGTAATAATCCAGAGAAATGTTTGATTGGTTTGGACCAAGTGATAGCAATTGGATTTTTGATGGGTTTTGAAGGGAGAAGTGATAATATCTCTGGAAACATTGGGTATGGCTTGTAAAAGAAAGAGACCCCCATGGGGCTCTGACATTTTGGCCTGAGCAACTGGAATAGTGGAATTGCTGCCCTCTGGAATGGGGAAGATCACAGGAAGAGCCAAGCTGATGATGACCAGGAGCTTGGTTGGGACATATTCATTTCGATGTCTCCTAACCATTGGTTGCTGGATGATTCCTCTTCTACCTCCTCATCAGCTTAGACCACACAGATCCCTGGTTTGTTGCCACGTTGAACCAGGGCAATGGTTGAACTGGCACTGACCCACACTGTAGTCATCTTGCGCCCACTTGTGATTCATCACGATTCAAGGGGTTGCCTTGGGAGATACCGAGAGAACATGAGTTCTTTCTCAGTCAGAGTTCACCATCATGACATGTACTTGGCTAGTGAGGCCTGTACACTTGTAATGAGCTGACTATAGATTCGACTGAGCTATAAAATAAAATAATAACTGTTTTAATATACAGCATCTTCCTGCCAAGGCAGCCGAAGAGAAGACTCTAAGCAATAAAATTAGTCCAGAGAAAGAAATGAAAAACCTCTAAAGCCAGTCACTTTCTAAAAGGAAACAGATCAGAAGGGCCCAAAGAGGGAGGCCATAACCAGGAGTGAGACTCACCAGATAGTGATAAAACAGTTGTTAGGGAAACGGCCGGAAGAAAATTTTCCCGGCTGTTGTCTGTTGTTCCACGAATCACTGGGGTGACCTCATCCCTCCCCCTGGCTTCATATTCCATCCCTGGGTGATGACTCCAAAGCCCTGATCAAGGTTCCAGGCCCAGCTTCTGTGGGCCACTGGGAAAGCGCCTTCTCAGTGTCTTCCCCATCTTGTTCCAGATGAAGTCCTCCTGAAGTGCCTTGGAATCGCCATCACTTCTTCCTTCTCTCATCTCCTGTCAGTCCCACCACTACCCCGTTCCTTCCGGCTCTCAATCTACCACCCACTCCAGGGCACCCTCAACTCCACACTCCAACTACTCTCATTGCCACACATTCATAGGTTCAAGCTTAACAAAGAAAATCAGACTAAGTTCTGCCTTAAGACCCTCCTATGGGTTCTCCTTTCATTTAGATAAAATCCAAAAGATAATTGGGGCTTCCAAGTCCCATATAATGGGGGAAACTTTCCATCTCTCAACCCTACCTTAGCTACTGTTCCCATTGCTTGCTTCATTTTTCTGTCTCCTTCAACCACCAGGCCTTTTCTAGCCCTTGCACGGGCCTATCCCACTGCCTAGAGTGCTCTCCCCAAGATCTGCTCATGGCAGGTGAAGCAGTCTTTTCCTGCCCCTAACTATGCCATTATGGATTACTCACCATCATGTATAACCAGTGTGTGTGTGTGTGTGTATACACTATATAACCCTGGCTAGTGGTTTTCATGGCACTTATACTGCCTGCCTTCTTCCACAATATGCAAATAAGAATAGGGACTTCTCTTGATTCCTGCTCGATTTCTTATCATTGGAAGATGATCTAATATATGTGCATATATATTTTAAATTATTGTTATTATTAACTTGTTATAGGACATGGGTGCTCACCAGAGAGAGAGAGGAAAAGTGAGAAACCAAGTCGCCAGATCTGAGGCTTGAACTATGGTCAGCCATGTGAAAGTTCAGCTCCTTAACCACCATGCCACCTGCTGGCCCCTGTACATACATGTTTTTAAATGAATTATCAGCATAGCAGTAAGTATTCATTGAATTTGCAGCAGGCCTAGTACATGCAGAAGATTTATCCACTCTGTTCTCCACACAACAGACCATACCTGGCATAGAGTAGGCTCTCAGGTATTTTATTCATGATGGATGAATGAATTTAATTTTCCAGGGAACCTATTTTGCAGATGAAAGATTACATGTGTGCCCTAAGTCCTGCCATTGGCAAGTGAGGAAGCTACTCGGTAGAACTGAACTGGGCCAGTCAGAACAGAGCAGATGCTCTTAACACCCGATAGGGGGCACAACGAATGGACATGGTCAAGTGAAAGTCATGCCTACTTACGTCCAGAGCCGGTAGTCAGGACAGTTCCTCACTGGCTTAGAGACATCTGCCTCCTCGCTGGAGGTAATGATTTTATTTGCGATATAAGGAAGAAGAAGCTTGGAATTTGACAGTAGTGTATTTGCAGGGTTGAAAACTTGACAGCAGAAGACTTGAGTGGCCCTGACTTGGGTTCCAGTTGAATGTGCCTATGCAGACAGTTTTTATATCCTGCTCACTGCGGGCCGCGGTTCACAGTCTGAAATCAAATGATTATTTCTGCAAGTATTTTATTTTAAAAAGCCTTTGAGTGACAAATGATTTAGCAAGTTTTCAACACTGTGCTTCATGTGGTTTCAGTTGCCAAAGGGTGACTTATGGCCAAGCCTGGGCGCTCCAACCCAGAGAGCCTACAAGGATCCAGGCGGTCACATCTTTTTTATGATGTTTAATAAAGTCGAGCACTTTTTCTTTTCTGAGTGGTTTATTATAGTCCTGATGGCAGCATCTCAGCGGGCTAGGAAAGAATACCAGTCCAAGGTCATAGAGGGCAATGCAGAGGCGGGGAGTGGATGCGCTGACCTCATCCAGACCAGAGGTGGAGGGCAAAGGGCAGGAAGGGTCAACTGTACACTCTGCCTGTGGCCTGGACCTCCTCCCTCTCTTCCCAGCAGACCTCAGGTACCTGCTGGCCACTACATCCTCAACTCACAGGTGTGTAGAAGCATTTTTAAATAGAGCTGTCTGGTTACTGCTATATAATATCTATTTTATGCATTATCCACTGTCTCTAATATTTATGCCAGCTATTTTATATATGTCATTTATTTATTTTTTTAAACAACTATTTTAGTTAGAAGTAGGTTTGACTTAAAATGTCTGAAATTCTAGAATAATTGTGAAAAGTCTTTTTTCTTATATAAAGTAAGTCGGGTGGGAGGTAGGCCATATCTGAGTAGCATTATCAGGGACCCAGGTTCCTTAAATCTGCTGCTCTTCCATGCTAAGAAAGAGTGGGCCGACTGTGGTCCGTGGCCCGCTGCCTGTTCTTGTCAGGAAAGTGTTGTTGGAACACAACCACGCTCTTTCGTTTACATTTTGTGCATGGCCGCTTTCACTCTAGAACAACGAAGTTGAGTAGCTGCCACCGAGCACAGACGGCCAACAAAGCCATGTACTAAGCTGTCTGACCCTCTATAGAAAACATTTACTAATCCCTGTGCTAGGTTATGGTTTCTGTCTTCTGATTCAAAATAACCACTCAAGATCCAGCCTTCATGGCTATATTCTTGGCCATAAGAATTGGTAAAGTAAGGAGGTTCTTTTAGTGAAACACTTAAAAATGATATATAAACCAGGCCAGCAGGTGACATACTGGTTAAGGCACTAGGTCCCACAAGGTCGGCCTCGTTGTTTGAGTCCTAGACCCGGTGGCCTCAAAATCACACCAGGCATGCATGCATGCCTGCCCAAAACCGCTAAAGGAGAAGGGATTGTGGCATGGTCATCCTCTCCAGGTGTGTGTGTTGGGGAGTGACTTCTCACTTTCCCTCTCTCTCTATCTTTGTCTCTCTGTCTCTGGCATGTACATACACTCTGTAGCAAAGGTCTAAAAAGCAAGAAAAAGAATTGTATACAACACTTCTGCTTATGTTTCCTTAAAAAAGAAAAAAATGGTCACACACAGCTGCAAAAGAAGGTGGGAAAGGTAGTCATGATTCTAGTAGCCAGCCATGTGTCCCTCTCAAAGTCTAAGATCCTACAGTTAAAAAGAATGGTGCACAAAACGTGGGTGAACAACTAGCAGTGTTTCTGTCACAAGAATCGTGCAACACGGGTGTTATTATTCCCGTATTAGTTAGGGAAGCTGAATCTCAAGTATCTAGTAATGATAGGACACATCCAAGTTTCACAAACGATCAAAATATGAAAAAAAAGAAAAAAGCCACTTAAAATCGGTAGACTCGAGGACTTTGAAGAAGGGTAGACATTATTACTCAATCTGTCTTTAATCATTTTCTACTGTATAAAGCACTATGACTGGGCTTCACATCCATATCCCCCAATGGTCCCTCCCTCCCCCCACAGACTTTGCCTACCTTCTTCAAGTTCACAAGGATGTCTTTCTGGTTCCAAATAGTCACAAGAGGAAAGCCACCCCTTGGCTCCCCAAGCAAACCTCGTAGGTTGAGGTCTGTGTTCTGTTCACCTTGGAATCACCCAGCACCTCGGACAGGCCTTGGAACGGAATGCGTGCTTAGCAAACCATTACCAAACCGAACAATTAGATTGTGAGCGCCTTTGAAGTACGAACCATGTCATCCTTCTCCTTTATCCAGCTTCTTTTATGGTCTTGACCATGCTGCAAATATTGCGGGTAACAGTATCAGTGAAAATTAGTTCAGTTCCAAGTGGCAGAAGCCCAGCTCAAACTGGCCGAAGCTGAAAAGAATATTTAATGGCTAATGTTACTGAGAAGTCCAGGCAGGGGTGGTTCTGTTTGCAAGCAGAGTTGGATCTCGGCTCCCTCTGCCTCTGTCTCTCTCTCTCCTCCTCCTCTGTTGCATTTATCTCTCTTTTCTGCTTCTCTCTCCATGTTGGCCTCATTCCCTATTCCACAGAAAGTTTCCTCTTCTTTCTTTATATGGCTGGAGGAAAGGTAGCGATTTTTCCATACCCCCTCGTCCTTCTGCTCAGGACCCTGAAGGAAAAAGGTTCTATCTCTCTGTTGCAATCTCGGTCTCGGTCTCGGTCTCGGTCTCTGTCTCTCTCAGTGTTCACTTATCAGCTCTTATCACAGAAGGCCCAGAGGGCTTGCCCATCCTTGAATCAATCACTGTGACCAGGAGTTGAGTAATCTGCTTGGCCAGGTCCCTGCTAGAAGCCCATCCTGGGATTGAGAAGATGTGAGTCACAGGTGGAGAGGGTCTGGGTTCTGGATGCGCAAGAGCCATTGATTGTACTCTTTCACATCTTTCTCAGACCTGGTCCTTGGAGTGGAAAATACGAAGGCTCTTAGGATACATACTCATAGTCTGTTAGCAAAATTCCTTCCAAGGAGCAGAATTCAGATGGCCATTCCAAGGAACAGTTCACTTTACTTATAGCTAAGGAATGCTTCTTTCTTTTTAGACACTAATAAAGGTTTTTAGAGGGCCAGCCTACCAAACAAACCACATCGCCATCTTCTTCACATGTGTGCATTCTCTCTGCTGTCCAGAGCTGACGGCCAGACCTTTTCCTCGTACATCAGTTACTGTTTATTTGGGATCCATGTGTTGCTCTGACCTTCTGTGCAAGGTTGATGGATGGGTTTTTAAGCATCTTTAAATGAATTACAATATATGCCAAACTTATATTTTTGTAATATTTCTGCCAAACTGGACTACAGTGGATGGCTTATTTCCACATTCCTTTGGAATGTGCATGTTCATAAAATTTTACGCCTGTCAGTTGGTCATTTGCCAACATTCATTTACTATCACATCATGATCATTTTTTTTTTAACAACAACAACAAAAATTTAAACACAGGTATTAGCATGAACAGAAATGTCTTCCTACAATGCTATTTTGGATGGCTTAGCTGGAAAAAGATGAGCTTCATAAAAGAAAGTTCAGTTGGAAAGAAATACCAAAAAAGGTGGGAGGGTAAATGGACAGGGAGAGTTTGGTATTCTTTACTGTTATCCAAACCTCAGGCCACCAGCCTGGGAGGTTGTTTTCTTTGCAAGCAGGTTATGCAAAACACTTGGACTTTTCTCTTACAACACCCTCAGACTCAATTAAGTTCTATTTACTTATTCTGTTAGCTAAGAATCTTGGTTTCAAATGACAAATATCCAACTCAAATTGGCCTTGTTACAAAAGAACGAGGGAAGGGAGACTTTTTCAACTTAAATAACTAGAAGGCATAAGGGTGGTTGACATCAGGTATAGCTGGATCCAGCAGCTCAGAAGATGCCATCAAGATGCTGTCTCTCTCTATCTCTTGGTTCTCTTCTCTAGGTTGGATGAATTCTTAGGCTGGCTTTCATGTTGAGGTGGCAGGATGACTGCTGTCAGTTCCTGGCCTGCATTCTCTAACTCTATGAAAAGATGGATACTTTTTAAATAGTTCTGGCAGAAGTCTGGGGCAGACCCTCACTGGGCAGCTTGGGTCCTATGCCTAGTCATTACTGAGCAATATGTCATGTCCAAAGAAAGCTACATATTTTTAAAAGAATTATTTTATTGAACTTTTATTTTATTTATTTTAATTTTACCAGAGAGGGATAGAGTGAGGGGGGAAGGGGTGAGAAAGCAAGCCACCAGGTCCGGGACTCAAACCATGGTTGGCCATGTGGAAGTATCCAGCACCTTAACCACCATACCACCTGCTTGTCCTTATGCCTCTTTTTGTGAAAGCTACAGTGGGGAAAAGAAATATGTAGAACACCACACCTACTTCCCGTCAGAATTAAGAGCAGAGAATTTAGGGATGAGGATTCCAGATGGATCCTTGTGAATTGTGAAGATAGGTGATGGGCAGGCATTGTTTTAGCTTTGATTTTCAAATGAAATATTCTGCCCAGGTGCCAATAAATGCCTTTGGTTGGAGCAAGGCTAGAGGACCCAGAGGACTCTTATTTTGCTGAGTCCTCCCTCTCATTCTTCTTTAACCCACATAAACATGCCCACAGCCACTGAGGATCCTCTGTAGACCTCCAAGAACTATGTATGAACACCTCTGGGCCAGCGGGTGGCTGGATCTCACATGGCTGACGGCGCAGGTTGAATCCTGGACCCAGTGGCTTGAGAAACATGCTGGCACATGTGCCCACCATCCTGAAGGGAGAAGTGAAGGAGAAGGGATTGTGACGTGGCCATCTCCCACGGAGGGGTTTTCTTCCTTTTCCTTTTTCACTGCCAGTCTCCCTCTGGGGAGCACATGCATCCCCTGGCAAATAGAAAAGTAAAAACAAGAGAGAGAGAGAGAGAGAGAAAGCCTTTGAGCTTTTGCAGAGCCCTAATGGACATATGGAAAAATTAAAAAACAAGAATGTAAAGGAATTTTTCCCAAGGTCACATCGCCTGTTACCTTCTAAGGTGATGACAGAGCTTACTTTAAATCCCAGGATGTCTGATTTCTGGCCCCACCTTTTCCTTCTCTTGCTCTCTCGCCCCCCTCTCTTCTTTCTTTCTTTTTGTTGAGATGTCATAGCGTGTTCACTTTTCTACTGGAAATATGCCCATGTCCTCTAAATCTTCTGCCTTAACTGATAAAGCCATGTTTGCCTGTTTGGCTTAAAATAAATAAATACATACATACATACATACATACATACATACATACATACATACAAGGGGGCCAGTAAGTGGCACAGAGGTTAAGGCAACTGGATCCCACATGGCCAACGGTACTGTCCAAGTCCCAGACCTGGATAGCATGAGTGCATGCCCAAAATCCTCAGAGAAGAATGGAGAAGGGATTGTGGCATGGCCATCCCACCTAGGGGGTGATTTCTCACTTTCTCTCTCTGTCTCTGTCTCTCTCCAGTGAGTACACATGCTCTATAGTAAAAACTAAAAAAATAAATAAAATAAAAAATAAAAATGATAAAAACAGAGATCCTCAGAGGGAGTAGCACGATGGGACCCCACATCCCTGGAAGGGTCCCAAGAGAACCTCAGGGAAGGGCTCGAGGGAGTCCTAAAACCCAAAATAAGAAACACAAACTTGGAAGAGAGCTTGGGAGGGGACCCTTCCGAAGGAAACTGTCAGCTGCGCTAGCGGAACCTTCACGTTTGCAAAGCTTTGGGCTCATCCCCTCTCTTCAGTCTTTCAGCAGCCTTTCCAGGAAGTTCTGATACTGTTCCCACCTCACTGGCGAGGACGCCGAGGCTGAAGGAGGATGAGCCATTTGCTCAGAGTCAGTGGACCCGAAAGAATCCAGCTCTCAGCTCACATAGGGAGGCCCTAGGAGGACAGGGTGGACTTCAGGTGAGAAGTGTAGACATCTGGGTGAGGAGGCGGGTAGCAGCATCGGCATGATGCAGTGGTCACGGAGTAGGCGTTTCGTCTCCGGATTCAGATCTCTGCATGCCCTTGGTTGGCTGTGATTTGGGCCCACCTCACCTTGTTCTAAAGTGAGGGGAAAGCTACTTGTTCTTAAAAAACCTCGCACAGCAGGAAGCACCAAGGGAGCAGCAACTCAGCACCCTTTAAAATTTTTTTTTTTAATTTATTTATTTAGAGGTTTTTGCCTTAGAACATGTCCCCTCGCTGGACAGAGAGAGAGACAGACACAGTGACAGAGCAAGTGAGAAATCACCTCCTGGGGGGATAGCCATGTTGCAATCCCTTCTCCTCCCAGGATCTTGGCCATGTGCGCACATGTACCCAGCATGCATTTCAAGCCACCAGGTCCAGGACTCAAACCACAGTTGGCCATGTGGAAGTCCAGTGACTTAATTGCTACACCATCAGCTGGTCCCTGCGGCACCCTTTTAAGCAGGCTGATGCCAGGTGGAGTGATTGCTTCAGGTGAGAGGGCCGAGTTCGCCTCTGCCTAAGTGTGCACACTGAGGCCAGCAACCCTGGGCAGGGATACCTTCGAGAAGACTCAGACGCCAGAGTCTCTTTAAGTTCCCTCCAACCCACAGTTCTCAACAGCAGGTGACTTGGCTTCCCAGGAGATAGCTGGTGATGGTACCGTCTTTGATTGTCATAAACTGGTGAGGGAGTGTTCCACGGCATCTAGTGGGTAGAGGCCAGGCATGCTGCTAAGCAATGCCCAGGACAGCCCCTGAACAGTTTTCTGGCTGGATCTAGAAACCCAGCTCCAGCAAACATTCTAAACACATTTCCTGAGCAGGAACTCTGTCCCTGACTGGCATTTTATTAGACAGAGGTCAGCAAAGTGGCCTATGAGCCAAACCCTGACCACAGCTTGTCTTGTAAATAAAGTTTTATCGGCACACAGTCATGCTCATTCACAGCCCTCAGCTCCTTTGGGGGCGCAGTGACAGAGCTGAGCAGTCAAGGTTCATCCAGATCCTCCCCACCGCATTGTCCTCTAGCCAAGAGGGCTGGGCTGCCGAGGGCCTGCCCAGGGCTCAGGCAGGGCGGCTCCTGGTACCGCATACCCCTGGGGGAGCACTTACCTCCTGAATGTTCCTTCAGCACAACCAAGATAATGCTCTTGCCCTGACCTGGCGCTGAGGGTGAGGACGGATGAGCTAATGTCTACACAGCTACTGAGAGCTCCTTCAAGATAGGACAGCCATCCGTACCCTATGGGGTGGTGCTCTGTTCCCGTAGAAATTGATGCTTTGGCATGAAATATGGCCCTGCCTGGGGAGCGGCTGAAACGGGCCAATGCCTGGGGTCAGGCCCTTGCTAGAAAGGAAGGATTAAAAAGAAATTAATCTCCCTTGTTCTCTCTTTGTTCACCATCTCCAGTGGAGAGGGGCCAAAGGCAAGGAGGACATTGATGGATAGACAGGGCTGTTGTCCTCTGAGGCCTCTCCGGGTGGACTTCAAGGTTGCCCCCCGTCAGACCCCAGCCCACCACAGTGCTCAGGCCCATCCATCGGGACATCTGGCCTCATTTCCCGGGCCGGGTCTCTTGGACACACACGTGTGGTCTGATGGTGCTAATTTGATTTCTTGCATGCTACAAACCAACACCTTAGCTGCTGTGTAGACATCGGGACCTCAAACAAGATGATGAGGTAGAATGCTGAAGAGGTAGGAGCTCCAGCTGGCAAGGTGGGTAGGGGCCAAATTTTCATTGGCTCTTGAATCTGTGGCTTCAGTCCCATGATGGGAACACACAGGTGGTGGGCACATGAATACACTGCTCTTCACCCCGTGAGTACTTTCTTCTTTGAAGGAAGCCATTGGTAGGGGAGGTTTGTGGCTTAGAATTACAGTTCATGGATGCTCCATGGAATCAGAACCTCAGAGTGGAAGGCACATTTCTTTCTGGAAAAGAAGAAAGATATAGAAAAGCTTAGAGGCTGAAGAGTCATGGGAAAGGACATCTCTGGGGCTCAGGCCTGTAAAGAGGTGCTGGACTGGCTCAGGCGAGCAGGACGGAGGGGAAGGCGGGTTAAGGAGCCATGCCCTGCTCCAGGGCACCATAAAACCCCATTGGAACTGCGTGCCTTATAAACCCAAAGGGAGGTCTCTCCAGCCTGGAGATCTCCCGCCTCCATGCCCATCAGTTCTCAGCCTGCCCCCTGCCTCTCCAGACCTGACTGCAGGACAGAGTCGGCTGGTTGCAGGGCAATGCTAAGGTCTCCCTGCAAACTGTGCCCACTTTTGGTCACTTGCATTTGAGACTTTCTCGAGACTTGCAGAGTAACAGCACATTGCAATCTTTCAGGGAAACTGCACTTGATACATAAGGTATCCCAAGCTTCAAAGATGCAGTGCAGATCTCAGAAGAGAATTGGTCTCATGATATGATATGAAGTACATATTAAAAACATACCCAAATGTATAAACTCTAGACAGTAGCATTGCAGAACAAAGCATTGTGTTACTTAAAATCTGGGTCAGGGACCAGCAGGTGGCATAGTGGTTAAGGTGCTGGACTTCCACATGATTAACCGTGGTTCGAGTCCTGGACCTGGCATCTTTCAACTCATGCTCAAGAGGAGAATAGAGAAGAGATTGCAGTGTGGCCATCTTCCCTGGAGGTGGGTGGGTGGGGGTGATTTCTTGCTTTCTGTCTGTCTCTCTGGTGAGCACATGAACCCTATAGCAAAAATATCTCAAAAAAAAAAAAATCTTGGTCAGAGGTTACAAGCACAGAAACTCCTGGGTCAGAGGTCACAAGCTCTGGGGCTCCTAGGGATGCTAGGAGAGGACTGAGAGGCATTCCACATAGACCAACTTGGCTGACTTCAGAGCGCCGCATCTGGTTGACTGGCCACGTTTACTCTGAGCCTCGAATCCACTCCTACGGAGGAAATGAATTGCTAAAGGGGAAGTCGGTGGCTGGAGCATCTTCTGGAACCTGTTTTCTTCATCTTTGAAACCACAGATGTTTGCAGCCTTTAAGAGCGTGCTCCTGGGTTACTTGGACTGACATTTTTGAGGTCAGGGTTTCTGCAAATTCTAAGAATATTTGGGACCTCAATTTTTTCCCCATAGGTTCTTTTATTCACACCTGCATTTCTGAAATGTTTATGAAGCACCTACTATGTGCCAGGCCATGTACTAAATGCTAGAGATATAATGGTGGGCAAAACCAGACAGTGCCCTGCCGCATGGGGCCTTCAGCCCATTGGCAAGGACAGATAGTAATCAAACAATCCATGAGTCCATTCAGTTGCTGCTGTGGAGAGCCAGAGAGGCAGAACGAGCTGCTCTGCAGTCACGTTTGTTCAGTGCTGTGACTTACCGGGGCTATTACCACAACTGAGTCTCTTCCTCATTAGACCAGTACTACAGATGGGAAAACAAAGGCGCAGAAAGATCACGTTGCTAGCCAACACCGAATCCAGAATGCAGAGCTAGGCATTCTGACTCAAATCCTTGGCTCTACCCCTCCTCTAGGAAGGCTCCCATGATGAACTGACACTTGAGTCATGATCCAAAGGGTCAGTTGAGGTTGATGAGATAAAGAGGTGGAAGTCCAACAGAGGGAACAGCATACGTAAAGGCCCTGTGGCTGGAGGCGGAAAGCAAAGGCAGACAGGGGTGAGAGGGGGTTGGCCGATTCACACTGTGCAAGGTCAGGTCCGGAGTGCCCCTCCCAGTCTTTACCGGCTTATGGAATTAGGAAGTGGAGATGGACCTTCAGACATGGTGGGTCCCACATGATGTGGTCTGGACTGCGTCTGTCCTGTGCTTATACTTTCCTCTCTGTGTCAGTTACCTCCTCTAGCTCTACTCTGTAGCAAAAGGGCTGCCAGGCACCAACTTTGTAGGTGCAAGTCTACAGGCACAGAGAAAAGGCCTTTATTCCAATAGTCCAGCAAAACATCCCATTCATTTCATTAAATCCGAGGGCGTCAGTGCAGGCCAAGGAGTGTGGCATTGTGATGGGCCAAGCTGAGGCCTGTGCTGAATGTCTGGAGCTGGCAATGGCGCTTGTGGACAGGAAGTGGAGGAGGCAGACGTTGGCCTACCATCTCAGAGCTGAGGTGAATGGAGACTGGAGCCCACCACTCGGCCTAGCAGGCGGTACTGTCCCTCCCTTCTGGTGGCCAGAACGGCAAAGCTCTGCTTTTGAAAGGCCACAGTTGATACGTTAGGGAGTGAGAGAAGAATGACTCAGGTCCAGATTTTAGGTCCTACCCCTCTCTCCAAAGACCTTCAGAGGAAATCCCCCAGTTTTGAAGGCTAGATGAAGACTTAGGAAATTGCAGCCAAGTAAGTCCCTGGGGCTCCTTTCCGCCTCTGTCCTTCTCAGCCAAAATGAAATGTGTGTCTCTCACAAAGGACTTCCGTCCTCAGATTAAGAAGGCAGAGGTTCCTCCTGTCTTGGGAATTTCTGCAGTGCTGTGTGGTTATCAGTGTGGTGGTCTCTGGGTGCTGTGGGCTCAGGCGTTGGGTTTGGGGTAGTGGCATTGGCGGTTCCTCGGGTCCTTGGCATAGTCACATTGAATTCTCAAAAGGGGCTGCTCTCTCCCGCTGGACCTTCTCCAGGCAGCAGCAGCCTACAGCTTCAGCAGCTCCAAGGGTGTGCCCTGAGGAGGGTACTGAAGCCGTCGGAAAGGTGGCGGGGAAACAGCTAGAGCTGGGCACAAGCGGCTGATGCACCTGCTTCACTGCCTGACCCCTGAGCTTCATAAAGATGGAGCCTGTGCCAGGTTCACTCAGGGCCACACAGGGGCTTTATCTCATGTGACTGTCACGGTGAGCCTTGAAGCATCCATGAAGCATCCAAGACAGAGAGTTTAATTACTTTGCCCAGGTCCCCCAGGGGGTCTGATTTCAGAAGTTCTGCTTTTAACCGTTTTGCTGGGCAGCCTAAACCATTCCTGAGGTGTCCGAGACCCTCACCCTCAGGTGTTAGCACCGCCAGTGCCCCCTTCTCTTTCTCGAAGATGCCCTGGGCGGCGGCTGGGATTTCGCATGAAAGCTGGCTGTGCCGAGGCCAAGCGACTTCCTTACCCGCCCAGGTCTTGCCAGGGCTCACTTCTCTTGCAGGCCAGCTCCTTTCTCATGTAATGCTCAGATGTATTCAAGCTGGGGCCAGTAGAGCTTCCCCACCAGTGAAGACAACGAAAATGCATTTCTGGCATGGTTTGAATTAAACGAGAATTCCCCGTCTTTCATAAACATTTACAGTAGTTGTGGATGCAGAGTTGAAAGGTTTAGGGTTTGGTGTTTAATTAGAAACAAATGCCCTTTATGGTCCTGTTAGCAAAGGCGGCAGGTCTCAGATGATTAGGATTATTTCTGTGATTCGTGTCTGCATTTGCCTTTTTTTTTTTTTTTTCCACGGTGTCCCATGTTGACTTCCCCGAGGTGGCTGGGTGTGGCAGTGGGAAATGGGGTCTGTGGAATCACTGGTCAAGTTTCTGTCTGGGAGCCAGGGACCTGGGCCAGCCTTAGGCCCCACCTTACACACAGCCCCAAACCCCCTTCCTTCCTCCTTTCCTTCCTTCCCAAAGGCGGGTGTAAGCTGTAGATTTAGCAGGAAGAACAGCTGCAACTTCTCTTAAAATTATTAAGATGGAGCGCTGTTTGCTGGCCTTGAGAACCTAGGTCTCTGAGATGTGGCTGGCAGCAGCCCTGGGCTCAGGCCTGGCTCCTGGTTTAGAATAAGGGCCTCCTGCAGCTCAGGGCACGTGCATGGAGACCAGTCCCCAGGGGAGCAGCAGACAAGAATCACAACCATGCAGTTTGCAAATGCTTGAGGATTCTGTTCTGATCAGTCTCATTTTACAGAAGAGACGGCCGAGTCCAGGGAGGGGAGGAGCTCGCCTCCCTGGATGATGAAATTGTTCAGGTCTTTGCATTCTGCAGTACTGTCTTCCACCCTAGTCTATGCAAAAATCATGCAAAACTTTGTATACTTTCCTCAGAGATGGCTTTAGACACTTTATAAAAGACACACAGTCTTCCTGTCATAAGCCTAGGCAGAATTACACTTCCCCCTCACCGAACAGTGATAAAGGCATCATTGCATAATTCGCTGTAGGAAATCTGGAAGTTAGAATCAAGCCTGAAGAAGAAACCAAAGTTACCCATGTCCCTAGCTCCTAAAGACAGTTCCATGAGTATTGACATGGCAGTGCTCTCTAATTGTCGTTCACTGCTTAGGAAATTCGACTGTGTGATGCAGAGGTTTGGCTGTGAGGTCCAAGTCTCAGTATTGCTGTCCCCAGGCTGCAATCTCGGGGCCAGTTGCTAAACCCATGAAGCCTCCGTGTCCCCGTGGGCCCTTGTGAGGAGTAAACACGATTATTAATGTAGGGCGTTCAGCACAGTGCCGATGTATTTCGATAACTCACCGTCGTTGTCGTCATAAGAAAAATAGAAAAATCTGGAAGATTTTTCTCAGAAGTAATAACACAAAATTCCTAAGTTACAAAAGCCAAAGTGACACCAAACTAGAAGAATGATTACAAATTATTTAACTACTCAAAAAAAAAAGTTAATTCAGCCAATTTTTAACGCTACTTTTTAAATCCATTTGGAAAATTTAAAATTATAGATTTTTTTTTTTTGAGAGGTTTTCGCTATAGGTGGCGTGTGCTTGCCAGACAGACAGAGAGAGACATAGAGACAGAAAGCGAGAAATCACCCCCCAGGGGGGATGGCCATGCCGCAATCCCTTCTCCTCCATTCTCCTCTCGGGATCCTGGGCACGCACGCACACGTGCCCGGCGTGAGTTTTAAGCCACCGGGTCTGGGACGCGAACTGCGGTCGACTATGTGGGAGTCCAGCAACATAGCCATTACGCTAACTGCTGGTTCCCAAAAATATAGATTTTTAAAACAATATTTTAATAATTATTTTATTTTATCTTTATTTATTTTATTTTCATTTGACCGGAGAGGAACAGAGAGAGAAAAAAGAGAGAGGGAGAGCAAGCTGCCAGGTACGGGGACTCAAACCACATCGGCCATGCGGGAGTCCAGCACCCTTAACCACCATGCTACCTGCTGGCCCCAAAAATATAGATTTTCTTAAAAGACCTATTTATTTAACTTTATTTATTCATTCATTTATTTTAATGTGACCAGAGAAAGACACACACAGAGAAAGGGAAAGTGAGAAAGCAAGCCACCAGTTCCAGGACTTGAACCATGGGTGGCCACATAAGAATGTCTAGCACCTTAACTACCATGCCACCTGCTGGCCCCAGATTGTTTTTTTAAAAGGAGATTGTCAGAAAGCAAACGTAAATTTAGTCCTGTCTTTTTTCCGAAAAGGAAAACTCCAAGTGTCTTTAATCCAATAGTAATGCTATGTTGTCATGGAATTATGAGATATATATGCCAATGGGGGCATTTTCAGGGGTCCTTTCTCCTTTTCAAGGATCCTGTTCTCCTTTCTTTCTTTTTAAATTTGGTGGGTGGGGTTCGTTACACCAGACAGATTTAATAGAACCAAGTCGTATAATGAACTTTTTCACATAAACTACATTTTTTCCATGATTCATTCACTGTACTTGTTTAGGCAGCTTGTAAATACAGTAGATTAAATAGGTCTCTTTCTCTGGTTTGCAAAAGTCCAGACTCCTCAAAGCCAGAGAAGAAGAATGAGGGGGAGGAACGTGGGGAGCAGGAGGGGGAGGAAGCAATAAAGGGATATGGAGCAGCCGGGTGCAACATGAAAATGAAAATAGTGTACGGCTCTGGAAAGACGGAGGGTGGTTTGCTGGAGCGGAAGGCGAGAGTCTTCTACCTGCCCCCACTGCCACCCCAGCCAAGGTCAAGTTATGTGCAGACTTGCTGGAGCATAGAGGAAGCTTTGCACTAAGCCGGTGGGAAAAGCTCCACTCGTCAGAGCTCACCTTTCCAGACGGAGCTCTGAGCATTAGAAAGTCTCCTCTCTGCACTTTGAGAGCCAAGTTTCTCAAAGTGGGGGACAGAGCTAGCCCTGAAGAGTGTAGGGTTCTGTGAGCATGCACTGCAGTTGGGTAGCTGGATTGAGAAATGCAGTTGGGAAGCCGACAGGTGGCGTGGTGGTTAGGGTGCTGGATCTCACATGGCTGAATCCACAGTTTGAGTCCCGGACCTGGCAGCTTAAAAAACACACCAGGTGCATGTATGTGCACACCCCAAATCCTGAGAGAAGAATGGCGGAGAAATCACCCAGTGGGTGATTTCTCACTTTCCCTCTCTCTCTCTGCCTTTTTCGCAGCAAGTCCATGTACCCTATAGCAAAAACCTAAAAAAAAAAAAAGCAAAAAAGTTGAAATTGAAAGATGGGGTCTGGGGTATATTTCAAAACATTTCACCAACAGAATAAAAAGAAGAGTAAAGGGGCTAGCGGAAGTAAACGTGGCGACCTCTTGATAACTGTTAAATCGGAACAGTGGTTACATAGAAGTTGTGAGGCTTCAATTTGTGTCTACTTGACCGGGTCTGGGTGCCTAGATAGTTGATCAAGTATTATTCTGGAGGTTTCTGTGAAGACGTTTTTTGGATGAGATGAACATTTAAATATGTGGACTCTGAGTGAAATACATTGACCTCCAGGATCACGTGAGTGGGCTTCATCCAATAAGCTCAAGGCCTAAATAAAACAAAGACTGAACAAGAAGGTATTCTGCTGGCACAGGCTGCCTTCGGGTTCAAAGCCTTGCCCGGGTCTCTAGCTTCCCGACCTACCCCATCAGATTTTGGACTCACCTCCACATCACATGAGCCAATTCTTTAATATAACCTCTCTCTGAAGGGCCTTCGAAAAGTTCTTGGAAAATGAGTCTTATGCGAAAACTCTACATAGATTTCAGGGTTTTTTTGCACCAAAATAAGTTTGTAAATTCCATTTATCCACAAGCTTCTTGAAGTCCCTCATATATGCAGCCTGTTGATACCACTTCTCTGCAATACCCTGACTAATCTAGGGCCTCACCATTTAATTTCTCACATTGTGCATGTTTAGAAATTGGTAAGTCAAGCAGATCTGTGGCTACGGCTACCTCTCTCCCAGCCATGTGAGCTGGGGCAAGTTGCTGACCCGCTTAGACTGTCAGTCTTCCCACCTGCAACAGGAGAGGACCTGCGACCGACCTTATCGGGTCTAGAGAAGCTTATGTCAGCGGGTATAGCCTCATTCATGTATTTGTTTATGCATTGATTCTACGAATATTCCCTGCTCACCACCCCTGGTGTTTGAGTGGTAATGCTAAATACTAAGAGATGAGACCCTGCCCTAGAACAGCTTAAATTTCAGTGGAAGAGATGGGACTAAATGAGATAATCACACTCCCAAAAATATATTCACAAACCGGGGTAGGGGCTTTGAAAGAAAGAACTATTATTTTATGAGAAATGAGTATGACCAAGAATGGGCGGAGGGGACGGGTGGCTTCAGGGAGGGCTTCCTGGAGACAGTGATATTTGAGCCAAGGGGAAACAGGTGTAGCAAAGGCCTTAAAGAGGTAGAGGAGGAGGTAAGTATTACTGAAAGGAGGCCTGGGGGAGTAGGAGCGAGCATGAGACCAGGGAAGGTTGCAGAGGGCAGAGGTGCAGGGGACCAGGCTGGGCCAAGCCCCAGTCATATTGAAGAGTATGATCCAGACCGCAGTGGGTGGTCAGAAGCCACAGGAAGGTTTCTTTTTAACTTAGTCTCTCTCTCTCTCTTTCTGTCTTTATTTCTGTGTCTTTCTCTCTTGTGGATGAGAGAGGCTTTGGGAGGC
>NW_006159553.1:223566-245473 GCF_000334495.1 Tupaia belangeri chinensis
TCTGTGTCTTTCCTCTGGGTGAATGAGAGGGGCTTGGCCAGCCTCTCTCAGGCCCTGTGCATTGCCTGTATTTAGGAGGGCGTGTCTTTGGAAAGCAGGTGGTCACCCAGAGAGGACTGCCAGCAGGCAGCAGTCTAGGCCACCGGGCTTCCATCTCATGCCACTTCCTTCATCTGCACTTGGGCCCCGTCGTTCCTCCCTGCGGGCCTCAGTTTCCCCCTCTGGAATGTAGTCCTGCCTGATCTTACAACCTGGTGGGGCAGCTGTGAGCTCGATGATATCAGAGCTCATGAATGTGGACCGGGTATGAAAAGTCGCAAAAGCACAGGGGAGAAGAAAGGTGAGGCTGTGTGCGCTCCGCATCTGGTTTCCATATTGTCTCAGGCATTTTGCACGGGGAGAGCTGCCTTGGAGACGGCTGCTTAGTTCCAGGTTTAGCCCTCGGGGTCCCCAGTGGTGAAGAGAAGAATTTTGCAGTATTGAGAATAACCAGGGTCTGGTATTCTGCCCTTCACGGAGTCCTTTTGCAGAAAGGGCCTCCTTCCATCCACGCACTGGTCTGGCAGAACCGTAGGGTGCACACCACATCCCCATTTCACTGTCAAAGAGGCTAGACGCTGGAGATGGTTGGTTCCTCGAGGAGGAGGTAAGTGCAGGACTCTGGCTCCTGCCTCGCGCAGACCAGTCAGTTCGTTTAATCCGTGCTCTCTCTGTAAGTCTGCATGTGGCGCGTGGACTTTTCAACTGGGGGCAGGGGGCACTTCAGAGAGCACCGAATGCATTTCGTTCTGTTGCATCTGCATATGCACACTGGCTTGCACGTCCGCTTTTGTGGCCAGGCTTTAAGGATTTGGTCATTCTCATAAAAATCTAGGTTTTGGTTATTTCCCTCGAGAATGGAGGAGCTGGCCGCTGACCGTCTCCATTTCTGAACAACCGCAATGGCTGATGGGAGACATGGCCGACCCATTTGTGAGACCAGGGGCTCTCCCCGTTGCCACCCTCTCTTCTACTTCCACGAGGGGACTTTTGCATATGTCCAGGGAAACGGTGCACAGTTGGACCCGGAGTCTAAATCTACCACCTCATTTAGGCGTGGAGAAACTGTTCCAGAGAGGCCAAGTGACCCTTCAAAGGACACACAGCTTTTGAATATCAGCCCTGCAGTGGAGAGAGGGTTAGGAAACCTTCCCTTCCAGCTGAGCCCTCACAGGCTCCCAGAGGGCCCCACAACCCCTCCTTGCTGACATACATCTGTCAGGTTCACAAAAAACGTGCCTACGTGGGCCTGCCTTTCTCGCCCTCGTGTTCCAGCCCAGAAGAGAAGCGTACGTGATAGCCAGTGGGTGACAGGCACATTAGGACGGGTACCTGTGCCAAC
This sequence comes from Tupaia belangeri chinensis, assembly GCF_000334495.1. Classification (NCBI taxonomy): domain Eukaryota; kingdom Metazoa; phylum Chordata; class Mammalia; order Scandentia; family Tupaiidae; genus Tupaia; species Tupaia belangeri. The sequence continues at coordinate 224,948 of NW_006159553.1, forward strand.
ACAGTTAGAGGAGAAAAGTCCACATCATCTTGGCACAGAACCCAGATCAATCTGGTAGGTTAACCCTTTATCTCCTGCAACAGTTGCCTAACAAAGAGTAGAGTAATTCCAAGATGATGTATTTATCATAAATGCAATCTGAAAAGAGAAAAGTAACTGTCTCTCCAGGAAAAGCACACTAGGTCTCTTTCAAACAACTATGTAGGACATTTCCCAGGTGGCATGTTTGCCAGGGACCACATCTCACTCAGACATCAGCTGCTAGCTCCCCTCTACCCAGAGCAGGGGCCACAGGGTGCTTCAGCCTGGCATGCAAACGCATGCATTGAGAATCTTTGTGTTTTTTATTCAAAAGAGGCTTCCTGCTGCCTGCAAAATCAGCCCCCAGCTGCTTCCCCAGCCCTGACTGCAGGCCAGTCAGATCCTCATCTGACATTCCCTCCCCTGGCCTGGGCCCCACAGCCTGAGGAAGTTCCCCAGCTCTGTCTCAGGGGGTCCCTCAGAGGAGAAGGAACTCTAAATGGGACCCAGGAGAATCACTCCTCTTCCCAGCTCTGCCTCAACTAACTGAGCTCTGCTGTGGCTGTGTGACCTCAGCTGCATTGCTTCACATCTCTGAATGTCATGTGTTTGTTGAGAGGCTTACAGAGCTCCAGCAGCAAAAAAGATCTTGGCTTCACAATTTCTTCAGAGGGCTCCGTTCCCTGGATTTGCAGCGTTGGGGGATCCTGGGCCTCTGCTTGTCCCTCTCCTGCGCAGAGGCCACACTTGGTTTTTTCCTCCCTGGTCTCTAAACAAGTCCTGGGAACTGAGCAGAGCTCTCCTGCGGCTGGGGGCTTTGTGTGCTGCCCCCCAGAGGGAGCGTCAGTCTCCATTATTCCTCCCAAGGAGCTGCAGAGCCACAATGAGACGTTTTATGAGAAAGAAGACCTTACACTGGTTTTCATTAAATGTGGCTTGATGGAGGCGAACCGGAAACACCCATTGGACCAATGGCAGCCTTTCAAAGCCCCCCTGCAGGAACGATAAGCTATAAAAACAAATGGCCCAGCAACAGAACAAAAAACAAGGCTCCGGGAACATTTGCTGGGCTGCAAACCTGGCCCGCTGGGCCTGCCCCGCCTCTCAGAGGCCCAGCCCCAGACCTGGCTGATGTGGAGGATAAAAGGAGGCTGGTGCTGCCCACCCCGGGGGGCTCAGTGGTGGTGAACGGGACAGAAGCTAGGCCTGGGCAGGTGGGGACCTCCTGGGTGTCAGAGGAAGGCCATGACAGCACTGCGCCCAGCCAGACCGAAGTAAGCCCTCTCCACGCAGCCCGTGCCTTCCTGCCAAAGCCCCAGTAGAGCCGCCCTCTGCCTATTCTCATCGGGCAGGCCGGAGGGAACTCAGCCCAGGAGACTCAGAGATGTCGAGGTTCAGAGGCTAAGTGGGAAAAACAGCACTCGCACTTTGTTTTCAAGAAATGGCCCCAAACCACCTGCGATGTCACCTCCTGTGAGGAAATAGTTATGACCTGAACCGAGGTTCAGACCTCAGGGGAAAGACCTTGGAAATAGATTATTAAGCCCGAACTCCATGTTTTCCACTTCAGTTGGAAGTGGCAGCGTTGGGGAGGAAGAGGAGACAGCTTTCGGGTACCAGAGAGACCTGGGCATGAACACGAGTCCTCCCTCACACCTTACTAGCTGTTTGCACTTAGGCAGATCCCGACCTTCAGTTTCCTCATCTAGGAAATGGGAAGAGCCACAACAGCCTCCCGTGATTAGCATCATTGTTGCGGTTAGGGAAGATTCATCTAGTAAAGATCTAGAGGCATCGACGTGCCAGACACTGTGCCTAGCCTTGGAGTGTAACAGTCAGTGCCTCACACTGAAACCCTTGCCCTCCGGGGACCTGGATTCCAGGGGAGGAGACAGAATGTAGTAACCAAGGGAACGATGCTGTGCATCAAGAAATAATGTAAGAGCCATGGAGAAACGTGAAGCCCAGAAGACGTTGCTGGGGGAACATGAGGAACAGTGAGGTGACCAAGGAGGGTCTCACCGGGAGTTGATTTAGAGCAAAGGCTTGAGGGGGGCAAGGCAGAGAGTAATCCTTCAAGAAGGACTCCTAGAGGGAAAGGTCCTCGGGTGGGAGCAAGCTGCATCTATGAAGGAACAGCAGTGCGGCCAGGGGACCAGGGTGTCTGGATAGAGATGACCACAGAGTGCCCTGCATAGTCCCTGGTCCCAGGGGGCTGGAGCCAGTGTCCTTTGTCTTGTTTTCATTATTAAAAATGGATACAGGGGTCTGGGCCCTGAATAGGTTCTCTCATCCTTACCCCTTGGATTCCTCTGTCCACAATAGGGATCCCCAGCTGCCCAGTTCAGTCATGGTCTCAATAGTACCCCAGAACTCCAGGCTGTGCTTCCTACAACTGGGGCTTGAAGACCCGGGCATGTCCAGCCCAGGGATTTGTGCCTAGCACAGCAGATCTGAGCACTGCTTGCCTCCTCTGTTGGCTTCTTCTGTGACTCCTTCAGACTGTCCCATCCTTCTCAGTGCCTGTGGGCTATTTCTCACCAGGTGCCACACAGAAACTCTCCTGCGGGGTGGTGCTTAGAGCAGACAATGACCAACAGGAATGAACTCTCCCTGGGAGTCTCACCATGAGGAGGTACTGCTCCCAAGCTGTCTAGATGCCCAACTCTTGCCTTGTTCCAAGGCCCAGCATGTTCCCATGACCCATTCACCTAATGACATGCACAGCAGCACTGCAGAAATGCAGGAGGACATCAGAGTTCGCAGCTCTGATGTCCTTCGGGGCTCATCATACCTTCGGGGGTCCCTGCTTCCCATCATTCCATCCTTCCAACCCCTTTCCAGCAGACTTACATAGTCAGACCTGCCTCTTTGGAGAAGCCCTCCCAATGGTTGGCATTGGGAGTGTGGATAGGGAGGATGGCAGTGCAGGGAACTCCACAGGAAACCATGCAGGGGTCTAGGAGAGAGATATGGCCATGGCCACAGTGAAGATGGAGAATAGGCAACACTTTTTCCAGATGTTCTAAAGACTAAAGCAGCAGACTTGGTGACCAGTTAGATAGGAGAGAAGTCTTTTGGAGAAAGCATTCATACCGCCAGAATGACAGCCGATGATGCAGACAGAGGTGCGGTCCCGCAGATGGGAAAAGCATGAGGCATGATGTATTACTTGACATAAACTAGAGAATGATGACAACCACAAAAACATATACTTTTAGTAAAGGTTAAAACGAATGTCGGATCCTTTGTCTGACACTAGTCACAAGACCTTGGGTGAGGAATTTAAACTTTCTGAGCCATTTTTCTTCCTCGGTTTAATGGAGAAAACAGTGAGTCCCATCTCATAGGACAATTTAAAGAGGAGAGGAGGTCCTTGTCATACCACAGTTCTGGCTCTTGATAGGCAGCACCTGTTACTACCAGGGTCTGTGTGTGGTGTTGAACGGTGGTGATGGTTCTAGGGCCTACCACCCTCCTCCCCTGCTCCCCTGGTAAAGGTCTCAGAAGTAGTTACTTGACTTTAAGCAGCTCCATAGAATGCTGATGTATTTATTCCTTTTAAAGATTTATTTAGTTTTAGTTTTACTTATTACCATTATTCAATTTGACCAGAGGAGAGAATGCCGATTTCTTTAAGGATCTAAGGACTATCAGTGAGCCAGCATTCAGCAAGCAATTTAGAATTGAAAATGAGCCTAAATGACTCTGGGAAGTATAAGGACAACAGAGAATGTCCCAGGGGACAGATCACAGGTCTGGCTTTTCGTCCCTTCATGATGTAGGGGTGGGGGAGGTGGAGCATCGTAGGTGGAGAAGGATTGGCCTCCTCACAGCCAGAAGCCAAGGGTGGATGTGATCGAATTAGAGATGAGGAGTGGGGACAAGAGGACAAATGGTACATCAGTCACTCATAAAAGGCTGTTGTCAAGGCCCAATAAACCCAGTAACCAGTCACCAGGCCGCATGTGTGAGTGGGAAGGGATCCTTTTTTTTTTTTTTTCCATCTGTTGAGCAGTTGCTCAACCCAAGCAGGGAGGCCTTGGAGCTCAGGAGGGAGCATAGCAAAAATGGGGAGGTTGAGACAGGGAGCCTGGAGGACTGAGGGTTATGTCTCGAAAGAGGGGAGGAGAGTCCCAGATAGGCCTGGTGGTATCCAAGGGCTCACATCACATTGTAGAAAGAACTTCCCCCTTCACAGCTTCTGCTGCCCTGTCCCAGCCATCACCGATTGGAGAGGGGTTGGGCTACTGAGTGAGTAGCGGTCAACCTCATCCCCTGGATGGCTGCTGTGAATTGGCCTCCAGGAATGGACAAAATGGGCTGGTCAGGGCTTGTTCTTGGGACTCAGAATCTAAGAGCTTAGAGGAGGGTTGATAGCTGTGGGAAGTAAGCCTTCAGGAGTGCGTGAGAGTGGAACTGGGACAGCCATGACAGAAGTAGAAAGAGTGAGATACCAGGAAAGAGTTCAGAGAGAAGGAACTGGTGCTCAGAGACGGCACAGGCTGGAGTGAGGAGTTTCATGCTGTCCCACTTGCTGGTGCCTCTTCAGATCCTAAATCTATCCCCTAACCCCCATTTTCTTGATTTAGCTTGTGTGTCTCCTTGGTTCTCACAACCAAGAGAGACTTCAGAGGTAAAGTTGACCACACACTCCACCATCGACATGGCCCACCTCTGTGGTCTTATCCCAGGGAAGGGAAGCTGGAGGGAAGCCAACCTCCAACCCACCCAAAGCAGCCAGCCTGTTTGTAACCACACTGGAGCCGAGCTGGGAGAGAGCTCCACGGTGACCTGGCCACTCACTCATCTTTATGAGAACATCCCCCACGTGGGAGCCTTCCCTTTTCATCAGGATGTTTTTCTTGATGTCCAGCCGAAACATTCCCATTTTTTATTTCTTCCTATTAGTCTAAGCTCTGGCTCTCGATATTACTGGTTGATATAAACCCTGTCTCCCTGAAGCTCCCACTCCAAGTTCAGATATTTGACTGCTTACGCGTGGACAGCCTTTTGCTGCTGCTCCCCTCCCAGACAACTCCTCCACAGCCCCTGTTGTTTCAGTCTTGTTTCTCCACTCCCCCTCACCACCAACCAGAGATGAGGTCTGATGGAGTTCAGGGACAGATAGAAGGACAGATTAAACACAGCAGGCACAGGAAGACAGGCCGGGAGAAGCGAGACTCTAGAGCTTGTGGAGAAATTCCAAGATGTAGAAGCTTTGAGCAGACATAGGACCTAGAAAAGATCCCAGTGTCCAAAACCCAGAGGGATCCCTGTAGAGGATTCACTTCCCTAAGGGTAGTAGCCGATGGTGACTATGCACGCTCCTTCAGGGAGACAAGAAGCCTTTCTGGGTGGAAACAGGAAGCAGAAGGAAGGCAATACTAGTCCCAGTGGAATCCCTTAGGCTTCAAGAGCCTTTGAACATCCCTTTTGGTAACAGGAAAGAGATGTCTGATGTGCTGTTAGGTAAGCTTCAGGTCACCTTGAAGTAGACCAAACTTTGGATGAAAAAGGTGGCTTATACCTGCTGGTAATGAGAAGGAACAAAAGGGGAAATAATTTGGTGATACTCAGAGATCTCCACTTTTCCATGGAAGTTCTATGCCACTTTCTATTTTGTTGTTGTTCTCAGATATTTCACTGATGGAGTAAATCCTTGAGGAAGTACATTTTGCTGCATTGTGTTATGGAGTCCAAGTGTTGCTTTTTCAGGGATCAGAGAGAGAATGAGATGATTTTTGGTCCTGGCAGCATTCTGTCCTACAGTTGAGGCCAATGCTAATAGCAAGTTCAAGTCTGGCTTTACCAATACCTCCCAGTTTTCTTTTCATAGAGCCATGGTAAATAGCAGCTAAGGCCAGGCTGTCTCAATTAGCACTCTGGATGGATATATTCAGGGAATGTTCTCTTTCTGATACATCTTTGATGGTCTGAGAATTCAGGAATGAGCGTGGCACAAGGGAGTGGTGACCTCAGCCATAGCTGTACTGAAAAGGACAAGAATTGACATCTGCAGGATGTAGTGAAAGGAACCTAGCTTTGCAGACTGTGATTCTTGGCTTCAGCACACACAATCCCTGTGATCTTGGACAAATTCTTAGATTTTTCAAGTCTCAATTTCCTCAACTGTAATGTGCAAGATGACTATTGGAATTAAAGATGCTCTGTATCATTTCTTTTCACAGTGCCCGGAACACAGTAGATGCTCAGTAAGGGACTGTTGCGTGAAAATCCTGAACACATTTAAGTCACTTGACTGTGTTGTAGGCTGAAGGGGTTGAAACACCATTGGCATGGCATACTGTTGGCATATTGACTTAACTGTTCATCAACATTTGTGAAATTAACCAGGGCAAGAGCATTCCTTCTTGAATTATCTGGAAATGTTATCTGGAATCTTATGGCAGTCCTTGTCTGGCTTCCTAGACATCTTCTTTTGAGTTGACACTTAGCCTCATAATGTTTGGATTCTGTAGATGGTATGTGCTAAAGAATGGCCAATTTTTGTGTTAGAGAAGGCAACAGAAAGATCATGAAAGCTGTTCTTGATGAATCGTTAAACTGTCCCACGAACGTTCCTTACCAGAGATAATCAGATGCATGGCCAGATAAGAGCCAAGAATGGGAATGACCAGTCCTTATTTACAGTGGAAAGTTGACAACTTTTCCTGTAGATTCCCCACCACCAGTCCTCTTGTTCTGTAGGATGCGGGGTCCAAACCCCCCAAGCACCAAGGGATGACTTGGCAATATAAGGCCTCTCCTCAAAGCTGTGGTTTTCCCGAGACTGAGGGGGAGCTGGACTGATTTTGGCTGGCTCGAAGTCTTTGTAAAAGTAAGTTGTTTGTCATCTTAATTTTTAAAAGCATGGAATTTGAACTTCCAGCCAAAAAAAATTCGCAACCTTGTACATTGCATGGAGCTTGCATAACAGATGGTGGTCTGGGAGGTTGATGTTTTTCAAAACTTGATGACTTCACGGCTTGATGTCCTGAATGAAATTGTTTTCTCTCAGATAGCATTTCAGGAATGGGGGGACTTTTCTTAAGGAGGGAGACCTGAGCTGAACCCAAACTTGCGACCTAACTTTTCTGAGTTTCTAAAATTCTCTTCCAAAGAAAACTTTTATTTATATCTCTATATATTTGTTGGCTCGGCACCTCCCGCTTTCTTCGTAGGGAGTGGGAGCCAGACTATAACAAGAGAAGCTGTTATCTGAGGGGCTCGCAGTCCAGTCCGTGGGGAGTAAGGAACAGTCAAACCTTCCGACTGCCCCAGGTGCCTCCCTGAAATGGCATAAGCTTTGCATAAGCAGTTAGTCTGTGGGGTGCCGGTCCAAACTGACCTTGGTCTTTAAAGGAACAAAGACGTTTCTTTTCCAGAGAAGAAAATTGGGACTTTGAAAGCAGCTATTCATGGTCCAGTCATTGTGTGAGTGTGGCTTTGAGTGTCACTCCCAGGAGAGGAGGATAAAGCATGTTAAAGCTGGGAGGGGCCTTCAGATACTCAAGTTCACCTCCCTCCTTTTCCAGATGGGGAAATTAATAAGAGCCTGGACGGGAAGGCGTACCCCGAGTCAGGGGCTGGGTTTTCATTCAACCTTGGATTTTCTTCTCCCAAATAAGTCTAAGCTCTTATTTCTGTCCCCAACCTCCTCGGCATCTATGTTTTAGAGCAAGGATCAGTCTTAAATTGTCCCCGAGCCCTTCGTCTGGAACATTCTACCACACCGACCTATTGGCCAGAGTAGAAGAGTGAGTGTGAAGTAGCTCCCAAGAAGGTTCAGTGAGCACCCCCCGATGAGCTGGAATCTCAGTTACCCGGGTGTGCAGTCTTTCAGGATGTCATAGAGAGGCATAGTGACTTATCCCATCCACGGCCTTGAGAAGCATTTGCTCTGTGTCTACTTCTGTGTTCTCGCATCCCAGGCAGAAGACAAGCTCTGGCGGGGTATAAGTGAGGTCTGATCCCCAGGCACTAGCCTGGAAATTCAGCGATCCATTCAAGGACCCCTTAAGACCACCTTTGGGACCTTGAGCAAATCCTTTCTTCTCTCTGTGTCTCAGTATCTTTGTGTTTGTAATGCATGGGATTGAATCAGCATTTCCCAAAATATCTTCTGAAAAACACAGGTTCCACAGGACCCTCAAAAGTTTCAAGAAAAGAAGAAGGAAGGAAGGAAAGATTCCCCATGGAATATATTAAATCAGTCTGGGGAACCAGCAGTTAGCGTAATGGCTATGTTGCTGGACTCCCACATAGTCGACCGCGGTTCGTGTCCCAGACCCGGTGGCTTAAAACTCACACCGGGTGCATGTGCGTTCGTGCCCAAGATCCTGAGAGGAGAATGGAGGAGAAGGGATTGCGGCGTGACCATCCCCCCTGGGGGGTGATTTCTCACTTTCTGTCTCTCTAATGTCTTTCTCTGTCTGGCGAGCGCACGTGCCCTATAGCGAAAATCTCTCAAAAAAAAAAAAAATCAGCCTTATTTACAATAAGCATTTTTCAACATCATTCATTTATTATTTCAATAAACACTCCTGAAGTAATTATTTAAAGAAATTTGTACTCACACAAATTTGGCCAATTCTCGACTCCACAGAATTAAATTTGTTGTTTTACTTCAGGACATAGCAGAACCCTTAGGAAAATGTGCCTTCAAAAATCGCCAAGCGTAGGTAAAATACACACTATTTCTCAAACACATTTGGTCATGGTGATTTGTTGAACAGAGCAGCCTGCCCCAACTTGACACACACGGGCCAGATGGATGCTCACACCATGTAGAGGTTATGCATTTGGCTTCTTTTTTTGTGGAGAGGTTTTTGCTATAGGGTGCATGCACTCGCCAGACAGACAGAGAGAGACAGAGAGATAGAAAGCGAGAAATCATCCCCCAGAGGGATGGCCACGCCGCAATCCCTTCTTCTCCATTCTCCTCTTGGGATCTTGGGCACACACGGACACGTGCCCGGCGTGAGTTTAAGCCACCAGGTCTAGGACTCAAACCGTGGTCGACTACATGGGAGTCCAGCGACATAGCCATTACGCTAACTGCTGGTCCCAGCATTTGGCTTCTTTTATTCATTTAGTAGCTCTATTTTCTAAAATAATAGATGGACCCGCTTCCAGGTTTTTCTCTCTCATTACGAGTGTGATTCTGTTTGCATTTTCTCAGCTTATGTTTTTTCAGATGCAGAAAATTATGTAATTAGCTGTGAGGTCTCAGGCCATAATTTGGGAAACATTTCTCACTTAAATTAAAGGGTCTGCACGCCCACCCAATCCGTAATTGTGTGGATCTGTCAAAACTCTCCGTTGGCTTCATTTAATTGTTAAACATTAATTTAGTGGAGGAAAATCTTCAAAGACAGGGTGGAGGGATAGAGGAAGCGTGGCTGGTAGGACAAAATATTAATAGGTGGCTGAAAGCAAAACAGTAATTCTTCCCGTCTAAGCTTGCAGCCTTTGGTGGGATGGAAAAGAAACAATCGGTTATTCCGGGATTATATAGGTTTCATTGACTTAAAATGACCTAAACGCAGCCAGAGGGAGATTTACCTTGCCTTTATTTTTTGCCTGAGGAGACAGAAAGAAAAACAGGGTTTTGTTTCTCGAATCCGAAAATTTCCTTTTCCGTGATGGTTTCCAAAAGCATTCGTTAAAGAACACGATGCTGTTCAACAAAGACCAAAATTAAAACGGAAAAATTCCATTTTGCCAGCAGCTTTGCTCACGTATACGTTTAGCTCAGCAAACTCCAGCCCAGGCCGCAGTGCGGGGTCCCACTTCAGCATCTTCTCGGGCATCTGAGTTAAGGCTGGGGATGTGTGGGGTTGCCATGGCGACTGCTGTCAACAAAGGTTACCCCTGGTGGAACCTCTCTGGCCCTGTGACCCACACACAGAGCTGGAATAATAGACTCTGTAAGTGGCTTCTGCTCTGCAAATAGAGACAGGGCTGGAAATCAATTATTAATGAGCTGGGTGACATTGACATTCATCCCCATTTAATAAGCACAGCCCAGCAACCGGAGGAGAGTAGGGTTTTGCCCAGCAAAGTCTCACGGGTTGGAGGGGAATTCAGAGAACAAGAGAACTCTAGAGACAAAAACACAAAAATCCAAAAAAAAAGAAAAGAAAAGAAATGACGGTCTTTAGCCACTAAACAAATGCACATTATTTCGATTTTTCTGCTCAGTATTCCTTTTGATAGTTTTTATCTTAAATAACCTTGCAGGATTTGACATGCTGACCGTACAGCGCATCCCCTCCCCACTGCCTCCCATGCCTACCAGAGGGACAAGGGAGGGCGCTGGGCCTGTCCACAGTTTTGGGGGAGGGGGCGTGCAGGTTCTGACAGGACAACAGGCGGAGACTTCATTTGTGGCTCCAAAGCCTTTTGGCCCATTTTTGGACAGCTTTGCAGCAAAGTAAAATGCTAATGAAACTTAAAAAAAAAAAAAAAAAAAAAGATGTGAAACAAGTGTCCCCATAGCCTGTGGGCTCCATGCAGAAGAAAGCAGATCTTTGGTTTCTAAGGCTTTCTGCAGGAATGACTCTGGTCTGTCGTTTTCATTTCCTCCCAAGGCAGCCTGTGACACCTTTAAATCTGAGAGGGCAGAGCAGCGCTCAAATCAAACTGGAGGGCGACTGGAACCATGCAGCCCTTTGGAGAAGAGGGGCCATTTTTAAATTTAAATGTGTGCCTCTGCTCTACAGTGGGATTGGGGGCAGGAGCATGGATGGAACCCCTTTACAGATCGGTAAACTAGGACCCCCCAAAAATGAGTCAATATGAAATGTACTCCACTGACCTCTGAATACAAAATGCCAGCCAGCCTCCCTTTGACCCTGGCTTAGTCACGTCTCGGGTCTGGCATCTCACCCTTTGATATTGTAGATGCTTTTCTGGAGTCTGTCCCTTCAGGGGGGACCGTCGTCCTCTCCCTCTGGGCCCCACCTCGGCTCAGCTTCTAAGACTGTTCTTTCAGCAGGTTTGTCATCTCTAGACGCTGATTGCGTGTGGCACGCAGCGTGGCAGGGAGGGGAGACGCCTTGGGGAAATGGGGACGGCTGGCTGCGCGGGGCTGCGGTGCACTACGCGTGTCGGCAGTGGAGCCCGCACTGCCTCCCAGCACGCCGACAAAGAGGCCAAGGTGCTCGGCAGAGACTGGAGTCAATTAAAGGCTGCACCCTGGGAAAAGCCTTCCTTCCATCTCCCCTTGTAATCTGGACGCCTTACCTTTTGATATTCTAGACGCTTTTCTTTTGCCCTCTGTCAGCATAGAATTCTTGAAGGTGACTGATGTCTCAGGTCAATAATTATATGTGGCAAATGTTCTTAAGCCACACGTTGAGGTGCCTCTAATTTCAAGGCAAAGGCTGGAGGATGCACAGTCTTTTCCTGTAGGCAGGGTAGAGGTGTCTGGCACAGGAGGCTGGAGGCCACCAGCAGACCAGTGGCAGACGGGCCTCCCTCCCCTTCAGCAGGGTCTCATATCGTATCTGAGCTGGAGGGTGGGGGCTCCCACCCTTCAGCCATTTCCCACACCCCTGTGTTGAGTGCGCCCCTCGCTAGGAGGCAGGAAGTTCAGATCCATTACTTACCAAACTCTTCAGATAAGTTGCAATTTTTAAAGTGTATTTCTTCCACGCACGTGTGTGTGTGTGAAGATGGACAGAAAGACAGAGAAATAGACAGCACTCCCCACGTGGTCTTGATGCCACCGTGCACTGGAGGAACCCTTTACTGGAATGTTTGTAACCACAGAAGAAAAGTAACCATGTTGCTTTGACCGTTAGGGTCAGAAAGACAGACCTGTATACCTCGAAGGGCCCTGATCAGGGCATTGAAAAGGTGAGCGACGTAACCCAAGTCACCCTACGTGTTAGTGTCGAAGCAGGTCCAGGTGTGGCCAGCCGTCGCCATGCACTCTTCTCATTTTGTGGGATTCTTTTTTTTTTTTGATGGGGGAGAAGTTTGTTGCCATAGGGCACGTGCACTCGCCAGACAGACAGAGAGAGACAGAGAAACAGAAAGCGAGAAATCACCCCCCAGGGGGATGGCCACTCCACAATCCCTTCTCCAGTCTCCTCTCGGGATCTTGGGCACGCACGCACATGCGCCTGGCCTGAGTTTTAAGCCACCAGGTCCGGGACACGAACCGCGGTCAACTACATGGGAGTTCAGCAACATAGCCATTACGCTAACTGCTGGTCCCTCATTTTGTGGGATCCTCTGACTCACGGGGACTTTGGGATGGCATTTGCTACAAGCCACAAAGGAGATCTGGAAATCCCATGGAAGAGATGATGCGGCTTAAGCAGATGATCTTGGGTGGCTCTGGCGTCCTGGTAGGAAGCAGCCTTGGGTCTGGAATATCAGCATGGAAAAGCCGAAGTGAGGACAGCTGCCCGCAATTGATTTGCCCATCATTTTCTAGCGATGATGAATGACTGACATTTCCAAGGCTTCCATTCAAATGAGTCCCAAGAGCCCCTTCCCCGGGCCTGCTTTGTGTGTAGAACTCTTCACATAGGTTGATGCTGGAAAGAGAGGATGGTGTCCCCTCATTGGCAGTGGCAGCTTGTGGAACCAAGCCACCTGACAGAGGCAGCCAGGATGGGGAGGTAGTTTCTATCCTGGAGCTAAAATCCTGGGCCTGGCTGAGACCAGTCCCATCAGCAGGTTGGCATCAGGGAGAGAATTACCATCCTTCCTGACGAGCCCATGAGTATCTGCAATTCGTACATATGGTTACACGCCAGGCCACCCTTTATCATCGTTTTACAGGGAACCGAGGGTCTCTGAGGATCGCTCTGTGCTCTGATACTCTGCTAGCAGGAAGTCGGGAGTCATTAGGATGAAAAATGGCAGCAAGGATGCAATCACACATGGGGCCGGCCGCGGGCTGAGCAAACATATTACTGTGCAGGGGGCAGGAGGGGTGGCCTGTCATGGGGAAGGATCGGCTTCCTCGCTCTAGAAGTCCCTCCCAGTTACCGCTTCGTAAGATCAGAAACTGTGCTTGCTTTGGCAAGGGCTTCTGCTTGTGACTTCGACCGTCGCGTCCACTCACTCCAAATGGTGTTGGTGACCGCCGGGATCCTAGCCTTCCAGGGAAATACTGCTCCTTAAAGCCATCCTAGCCAGCAAGCCCAGCCCAAGGAGCAGCAGGTCAAGGCCCCCAGAGTGGATTATGCACTTAATAATCAGGTTTTTCCTGCCGGGTCCCTCCATGGCTTACTCTCTCCCCTCAGCCTGTACCACTCTATCGAGGCAGAAATCTAACCATCCAAGGAATGCGAGGGCAGCGAGACTTGGGGAAAATCAGAGAAGGGATCGCCTCAGAAATGCAACATAATGAGGCTCTCTGCACAGACTTCAAAAGGTCAGTTGGGCTCTGGAGGCCCGTGTGATGACCTCACAATCGAACTATTTCTTCATAATTCTGTTAGAATCCAAATTGTGCTCATGTGTGAGCAGGAAAGGTGTTCTGGTGGGAGAAGGCCCTAGCCCGGCCTGCAAGTGCTGCCTGCCATAAGTGGGCTCTGTAATAATGCACAACACACTCGAGTTTGACTTTCCAGGGGGGACGAGCCAAGTTCCTCTACGTGGGTGCTCTCTTCCCAAACATCCCTCCCTACTGACCCTTCAGCTCCTGAAGCCCCAACCTTACTCAGGGAGATGATGGTGACCTTCAAAGCTAATCATCTTGGAGCTCTTTGCTTCTCAGTGGAAAACTGGGCTGTTGCAGGGAGAGTTTTGCAGGCTCTGACTGCAGGAAAAGTTGCAGAAAGAGGGATGCGGCCGCTGCTATTGCAGGTGGTTTTAGGAAGTGGCTCTGTGACTCTCCAGGCTCAGAGCACCAGGGACTGATCAAGATCGAGAGGACACATGTCAGAAGCTTCCCACTGCACCAGGGACTACAGACCCCTGACAGCCATATCCAGCCTGCCACCTGTTTCTGGCTTATCAGATCACAGTCACGCTCCTTCACACACTTACTGTCTGCACAGCTTCCCTGCCACCCCTGCGGAACTGAGCAGTGGGGACTGGATAAGACACGCAGCACCCAATGTTTTTACCCTCAAGCGCTGAACCATCTTGCCACCTCTTGGTCCATCGCATGATTTTCACAAAGCTATAGATCTCTATTCCAGAATGAAGTACCCTCAGTTTTGTATGACGCAAGATGGCAGAGGAAGCTCGGTGCTTCCGTGGCAGGACAGCGACACTCATTCCTTGATCCACTCATTTGCAGATGAGTGCCTACTGTGAGATAGGATTCCATTACTGATGTCATCACTTCTGTAGTCTCTCCACCTCGGCTGCTCCCAGGCTCCTAGACCACACTGCAGAAAAGACGACCCTTCTGGAAAATCATTAACCTTTCAAGCAAGAGGATCCCTTTGTTCTCTTGTCGTGCAATGATCTTATTTTACAGATGAAGAAAATGAAGCCCGGTGAAGGGAAAAGTCTTCTTCCAGGTTATGCATGAGTTAACGGCAATGCTGAGACTAGAATTTAGGTCTCCTGGGCCAGAGCACTTGAATCACAACAGATGACCCTGTTCATTCTCCTGTGTCTTCTGTATTCAATCAGTAGCAATCAGGGGCCTTGGCACCACTCGGGAGGTGCTAGCTGATCGTATGACTCAGCAGTTTTTCCCTCCAAAGAGCACATCCCTGGTCCATTCTCAAGTACAGCTGATTGCTGTGATTATTCCCATAAATTGCACCCGTCACTCGCCTCCACAATGCCAGACCAGGGGAATGTGAGCTCCTTGAAAGGGGAACCTGTGTTTTTCAGGGTGATTATAAATTCGATATGAATGTTCGCGTAGGATCCTGGCGATTCATTCTCCCAGGGAATTCTTTATCTTGCGTATATTTGCAGAGAAACCATGAGGTTAGGCTACTCTTGAACTGAAATATAATTCTGAAGTTGCACAATTCCAAGGTATTTTGGGAATATAATAATCCCAACTCTTTCTCCTCTAGGACTTTCTGCACACCCCCACAACTTACTGTTGAATGAGTTCAAACATCAACTGAGAGCCAAAGGGCAGACCCAGAGCTCACTGGAGAATTGACTCACTCTCGTAGCAATATGCAGGGGTATCTCGGGTTCGGAAAGCAGGTTAACTAGAGTTTCCTCCAGCTTTCAGGAATTAAGTGTCTGTGGCTGATGTGAATTGGCAGATATGGAGAGGAAAAGACAAAAAAGAAAGAAAGAAAGAAAGAAAGAAAGAAAGAAAGAAAGAAAGAAAAAAAGAAAGAAAGAAAGAAAGAAAGAAAGAAAGAAAGAAAGACCGACCCAGAGGTAGAATTGAAGGGTGAACATGCGTTGATGGCAAGTGAGACAGGGTCTTGGAGGCCCTGGATCCAGAACTCCCACCGCCTGGATCGCAACATGCAGAAAGCAAACCATAACAGCACCTAAGAACATCCCTGGCTCTGCTTCAGATGACTTCCTTACTAGAGTGCAACCTGGGACTTAACCTTGCTCAGATTCACTTCTTCTTCTCATAGGTCAGCTGTTCTCAACCTGGAGCAGTCTCATCACAGCCACATACCCCCAAGGCATTTGGTAAGGTCTGGAGACACCTCTGGTTGTCACTAGGCTGGTGCTGGCATCTATTGGACCGTCGGAAAAGTCATGACATACTTGTCTATGCAAAAATGTGTCAGGGGTATCTCGGGTTCGGAAAGCAGGTTAACTAGAGTTTCCTCCAGCTTTCAGGAATTAAGTGTCTGTGGCTGATGTGAATTGGCAGATATGGAGAGGAAAAGACAAAAAAGAAAGAAAGAAAGAAAGAAAGAAAGAAAGAAAGAAAGAAAAAAAGAAAGAAAGAAAGAAAGAAAGAAAGAAAGAAAGAAAGACCGACCCAGAGGTAGAATTGAAGGGTGAACATGCGTTGATGGCAAGTGAGACAGGGTCTTGGAGGCCCTGGATCCAGAACTCCCACCGCCTGGATCGCAACATGCAGAAAGCAAACCATAACAGCACCTAAGAACATCCCTGGCTCTGCTTCAGATGACTTCCTTACTAGAGTGCAACCTGGGACTTAACCTTGCTCAGATTCACTTCTTCTTCTCATAGGTCAGCTGTTCTCAACCTGGAGCAGTCTCATCACAGCCACATACCCCCAAGGCATTTGGTAAGGTCTGGAGACACCTCTGGTTGTCACTAGGCTGGTGCTGGCATCTATTGGACCGTCGGAAAAGTCATGACATACTTGTCTATGCAAAAATGTGTCATGACTTTTCCGATGACCCAGTATGTGAGTAGAGGCCAAGGATGCTGCTAAATATCCCATCATTCACAGAACAGCCCCTCACAACAAAGAAATGTGACCCCCAAAGCTAGAAGCCTTGAAGTCATGAAACTTTGTCTTACTGAGAAGGACTAGGCCTTAGTCATCATTGTATCTGTACCAGACACTCACAAAATAGTTGTAACAGGTAGGCTTACAAAAATGTATCAATGTACCAATGATGGAATGTAATACCTTTCTTGTAAGAGTGCTAAAAAAATAAATAAATAAATTGCTGGACCAACACATTGATCTGGTGGTTAAGGTGGCTGGATGCCACATAACCTACCATGCAGTTCAAGTCCTGGACCTGTCAGCTTGAGAAACACAGCAGGTGCATGTGCACACATGCCCCAAATCCCAAAAGCAGAAATGGAGAAGTGGTTGCAGCAGGTCTTTGCCCCACAATGGGTGCTTTCTCCCCCCACCCTCTCTCTCTCTCTCTCTCTGTCAGTGTGTCTCTCTCTAGTCTCTCTCTAGCAAGTGCACGTGACTGCTGACAATTTTTTTTTATTGTCAAATAAAATATCTATGCACAGCTCCTGGCACAATGCCCAGCACATAGTAGGCATTCAGTAATGGGTAGCTCACGATATGCTGATAATATTTACCTGAATTTGCTTCATGCTCATTTTCAGTAAGAATGCACTGGTTTTCATCCTTTGCCAAGATCATAGACAGTCTGTGCAGGCAGACAGCCCAGTGGGGCTTTTACAAATATTGGTTTACAAAGAATCTTTTTCATCTTCTGTTTTCCAGATAGGTAAGCCAAGGGCCACTTGGTTGTGCCTTCATTTCCGTTCCCTCTGGCAGACTTTTCCAAAGCAGGGTTTTGTTTCTCTAAAATTATTGTTTCGTTGCTTTGTTGTTCTGAGGAAACCTGTTGGTTAATATTAATGCATTTTTATCTTGGACTATTTCCTTCCGGTTCTCGCTTCTAATCTGCCATCCTATTTCGATTCATCTTTTTCATATCAGAGCTGCTTACAGAGCCCTTTCATGCCTGGATTACCTCGGAGCCTCTGAGTGAGGCTGCAGGGCGATTATCCCCATTTGACAGGTAAGGAAACTGAGGCTCAGAAAATCACTTCCTTAGTGGCTTTCTCATTCCACCTTATCTCCTTCTAAGGTTTAAAAACTAGGAGAGATTTAGGGACAGAAACAAGAAAAAAAGGAGGTGACTTACCAGAACCCACCGGCCTCCAGATGCCTCCATCCTACCCTGTCAGCCCATATTTTCCCGCCCGCATCTGAGAGTCATTCTGCAATCCAAACCCTCCTTTGTGTATTCAGGGTGGGGCCATCCAGTGTCTTTGTTCTCTTTGGGATGTCCTGGGGAGACTTTCTCAGGCTGGCGTCTTGTTCTGCTACTTAACTCCGAAAAGTGTCTGCCTGAGTTCCTTGCCCTGAGCTTCAGATTCTCTTTCTCCAAAGTGGAGATGACAACTCTTACCCCGACTCAACGAGTGGTCACGGTGGCCAGTTGAGATCTAGGCAGCACAGGGATTGGTGAGCTGGATTCTTACAAGGACTTCTTTACCCTCTCTTCTTTCCTCTTTCCCCTGGTCCCTGCCATGCCAAGTCTAGAAACTGTGCAAATAATAACACTGTTGTTATACCGTCACATGACTCCATGCTAGAAAATGACAATTATATTGGCTAGTATTTATTGTGCCCTTAGCCCTGTCAGGTGCTGCACTAAATCCTAGATTGGGTTGTCGGAAAAGTCATGACTTATTTTTCCTGTGTTTTTCTATGCAAAGTAATAATAATAATAATAATAATAATAATAATAATAATAATGTGTCATGACTTTCCTGACAACCCAATAGTAGGATTTACTCTAATCCTCTCAATACTTCTGTGGGGTAGATATTTTTACTAACTCCATCTCACAGATGAGGCAGCTGAGGCCCAGAAAAGCACAGTTTCTTTTTCGGGGTTGCACAGCAAGCCATGGGCTAGGCAAGGATTGAACTCAAATTCCTTTGGATTAGAGAACCAAAGGTCTTCATTCATTCCTTTATTCATTTAAGAACCCATGCCAGACACCATGCTAGGCCAGAACCGGGGTGGCCTGGCCATTTCTTCTTCCCAGGGGTGGGGACATGAGTGCTCCTACTGGCCTGGCCTGCAGTCCCATCAGCTGTGTCAGCTGGCGTCCCTGGGAAGAGAATGACATTACCGCTTCCAGCTGGGAACAGCTGATCAGCACGGAGGGAGGCCCAGGAGGCTCGGGCTGAGCCACTGAGGAAGTCCAGCCCAGCCCAGCAGCAGCACAAGCACAGTGATTGTGTGCTGAGACCCCCTGAAGACCCTGGCCCGGCCATCCCCTCCAGCTTCCTGAGCTGCTGCCTGCCAGAGCCTACTGTTTGGGACTTTGGTCACTCCTGGCTCAACCTCAGGGGTTTCCTCGGGACAAGGTTACTGCATGACCTAAAGACCACACGGATTGAAATCTCTGAAAAAAACCTGTTGAGGCTTTCTTAGTACAAAACACAACTGTTGCCCGTGGACAAATATTGACTCCTGGTGCTAACTCTCTCACGATGGTCACCCTTGGGAGAGCCTGGCTCGGGCTTCTGAGCCCATGTGGCTCAAGCAGCTCAAAGGGAGCCTGAGCAAGGGGAGATGCTTTTTGGCTTTCGGACGACCCTTTCCTAAACGGCCCAGGGGTCTCCATCTGGGCAGTGTGGAGCCTTGGTTTCCCTGAGAGTGGGGAGTCAGGTAGCAAGACTCTGCCGGGACTCCTGTCGAGTATTAGTTTCCTAGCTTGACAAGGTACCTCAAACTGGGTAGCCTAAAATGATAGGAATCTGTTCTTTCCCAGTTCTGGAGTAGTTCTGACGTCCAAATCAGGGTGCTGGCAGGGCCTTGGTCTCTTCTAAGCCTCTGGGGAGGATCCTCCTAGCTTCTTTGCAGTCACTGGTGGCTGCTAGATCCTCAGTGCTCCTTGGCTGGTGGGTATATGGCTCTCATCTCTGTCTCCATCATCACATGGCATCCTCCCTGTGTGTATTCTCTGTGTCTCTGTGTCCAGATTTCCCTGTTCTTAGGTCACCAGTCCATTGGCCACTCCTCGGTCTGGCTCATTTCAGGCCTTCCCATGGTCTACTCCTCTACTCAGAAACCTCCTTCCTTCTTCGTCCTCTGGGTGCTTCCTGCTCATTACCCTCATCCCAAACTGGGAGTTGTCTCCTGTGGAGTCTTCACTGACCCTCCGGCTTCAGCACCCTGGTCTCCCCACCGTGTGAGCTCACGCCTCACATCGTATCTTCCCCCTACTTGTGCCTGGCCCTGACTTGGCTGCAAGTCTCCAAGATCAGGGTGTGTGCTTTACACCTCCTCAAATCTCCAGACCTACCTCGAGGCAGGCAAAAGGAAACACACACTGAATTGAGTAATCCATTGAACGAGTGAACGGAAAAGTCAGCAGAAAATGAACAAAAGCACAGCAACCCAGTGCCTTTCAAATTGTGTCAAAATTAAAGGAGACGTTTCTGCCCTTCTGCTAGTAACCACCTGCCACCCAGTTCAACCAGGGACAAGTACTGAGAGAAATGGAATTTTGGTGACCATCTGCGTGTTGGGGTTTGGTCAAGACTAAAGATGAGCCAGAAGAGCAGTTCCTAGAGGAGTCTTGATTTCTCATCAGGAACATCCGGCCTTGGGCCAGGCTGACACGATGGGACCATGGTACCTGTGGCCTTCCTTTGAGTTTCCAGCCTCATTTCCTTTGTCAATAAAGGCAGACGACAACCAAGAAAGTGGGTAAAGGCCACTCTGGCACATGCCGGGTGTTGCCCTTTAGCAAAGGTAGAGCACCTCGACCCACTGAAGAGTAAAAACTGTAATTCCTCTCTCGCTCTTTTTTCATTGTGTTTAGCCAAAACAAGCTGTGAAAGAATGTAAAATATATCATTTTGTTGGCACCCGTTCACAAGTGAGTCAGTGAGCTTGCTCGCATTTACAGCTAAAATTGGATTCTAACCTTCCAAAAATTTATGACAACTGCTCCTTCTTGTGGCTTAAATGTTGACATATAATTAATTTAGGATTGCCTCCCGAGGCTTCCTGTCCAGGTTTGTACCTGCCACAGAAATAGCCTGGAAAGTTTATCTAACAGCTGGAGTCATGAAAAAAAAAAAAAAAAAAAAAAAAACTAGAGCTTTGCAAAG
>NW_006159553.1:245967-280364 GCF_000334495.1 Tupaia belangeri chinensis
ACCGCCGGACTCATTAAAAAAAAAAAAAAAAAAAAAACCCACTAGAGCTTTGTAAAGCAGGATGGGCCGTGCCAACAGGAAAAGCCCGGGAGAAAGTGCGAGTCTGCCAACGGGGCTGGCGGCCAGTGGTGCCCCAGGTTGGAGGATGGAACCTGCAGTTGGAGGAAGCTTGGAGTTCCTTCTTCCACTGTTCCTTCCTGGCCCCTGTGATGTGCATACTTCTTTTCATGGAGATGGCCAGATGCCAGTCTAGCCACGAAGAATAACCCAAGGGGCTGTCCACCAGGCTGGTGCTCTCTGTTCCTGGATCAGACTGGTCCTGATGCCCAGCTCTCCATTCTGCATAGGCTAGTATAGAAGTGCAGATAACAAGAACTGCTGGTAATCGAGCGCCTATTATATGTCAAGCACTAGTCTAGGGACTTTAAGACAGAGTTCATCTTATGTTTTCTTCTCAACCTCCTAGCAAGGTTAGAGTGATTACCTTCATCTCAGAGGTGAGAAAGCTGAGGCTTAGAGAATGAATGCAAACGATTGCTCTGAGCTCACCCAAAGTAGAAACGCGAGAAGGAACAGGGAGCTCACGTGGGGAGCTCCTATTAGGCCCTGTCTCATACTCTCGTATTCTGTGCCCATGGAGACAACAGATTAACCAATTCAAGGGTGAATGTTTGTTATCACCATTGATGCGCCTCTCTCCTGAATCCATTTATATATCTATTGAGCACCTACTAAGTGGCAGGCACAGAAGAGACACTGCAGTGAGCAAGAAGCATGCCTGCTGCCCTCCCGAGGGCGTCTGGGGTGCAGGCATTGCTCAGATACACGCAAACACTGGATGCCAGAGCACATGGGGGCAAAAGCACGCAGGGAGAGAGGAGGAAGCTCTCGGGCGTGTTGGCAAGGGGACTTGATCAGGAGCAGTAGTCAGGGAGGGCCCCCAAGGAAGTGACATTCAACCTGACCCCCAAGGACAAACAAAAGGCAGCCAGGCAGAGGGTGATGGGGACTGCTCAGGGCAGAGGGACTGTACCTGCAGAGACCTTGGGGACCCAGCTTGGTGCCTGCTCCTGCAGTAGGAATTGCTGTTCACAGGTCGGCACTGCCATCAGGAATTTCATGCAGCCCTGCGGGGGTCCACAGTAAAACCATGGGGCCAGATTCCGAGGAAGTAGGAAGTCCTCTGCAGCAAGCTGTAGGCCTGTGTGTATCTAGGTCCTGTGGGGCCTGCCAGAGGACTTTGGGGTCCTGCCACACTGGGCTTGGCAGGGGCTTCAAGGATGTCCTCTCAAATACTGGTCTCTTGGCTCAGAGGTCCACTTGGTCACACCCCAGCTCATGGCCGGTAGTGCAGAGGCATTCCCAGCTGTCATTGCAGATACCAGACCTATCCTCAAAGAGTGAAGCCCCGCCCCTGCCTGCCAGGACTTCGGGATTTAATAGGTAAACTTCCAGCCCATTCATGTATTATGAAAACACATTTTCCTCTCTTCAAAGTGACCGGTGACAAAAGCAGCATAGGCCTTGCCTCTTGGGGCACCTCTGCACCCAAGTTGGAAACATGTGGATTAGCTGGAAGCCCCATAACGGCAGGGAGAATGGGGCCATCTGAGAGGCCCATCGGTAGTGCTTTCTCTGTTACACTCGGAGCCCATCAGTTTCCGCGACAATGACAGAGTTCCCTTCCAACCCTAGCCAGGAGTTGGAGATGGGAGACTGAGGCTGCGGAGACAGGAGACAGAAGGCTGCAGCCCTGGGTGCTTGTGCTTTGAGCAGACCTACAAGGGCAGCCTTCGTCACGGGACTTAAACGTAAATTCAAACCAGAGAGCATGTATGCTTTTCTGGCACTGTGTGAATGTGACTGGCCTTAGATTTCCTTGGAAATTCCTGCCTTTCTCAAACTCCTCATTCTTTGGAGGGAGATGTCATTGTTTCCCTTTAAGGTGGTCTGCTGGGCAATGAGCTCCCTGAGCGGACTCGGCGCACACGTGTGCACTTGCAGGGGCAGATCATGGTCCTGGAGGCATCCTGTCTTGTGTGTTTCTGAAAACAAACATCCTGGAAAATGCATAGTGGCACTCACTTGCCATCTGCCCTTATGGAACACACTCTTGGACTTGAGGACCCCGTGTGTTGTGGCTTCGGCAGCCCTGCTCCCACCCACACAGCTAGCACAGGATCAGGGATACCATAGTCACTCTGGAAGGCTTCTTCTGTAGTGTCCTGGCCAGTCCTCCTGCTGGCCAAGCAACTCTACCCAACATAAAGGGATTCTAGTGATGTCCTGTGTGGGGACCAAGTGGCATCCTCAATGTCAATGGCCTAGCCCAGGTGTCCCAGGAGGGTGCCGTATTGTTTGCAGTGCAGTAAAAAATTCCTTTGGGACAAAACAGCTTTAGGCTAAATAGGAACTTCCTGGATGAGAAGTCAGATCTACCAATGCCAATGAGTTCACGGCAGGTTTTCCCCAGCCCTTTCCAGGCTACCTCTGAAATGACAAGGGCAGGAAGGCGAGATTTCATGTATGGGGTTGGAGGAGTGGGAGTAACCCGGAAGCAGACATCCTGGCTATCACTAAGGGAGGCTCTGATTTGGAGGAAGTCGAGCCTTGGAGTCATACTCCACTTGTAAAGGCAGACCCTCCCTCAATAATCTGTTTAGCATCCCACTCCATCAAAAGACAGCTTGGACCCCAAAGCCCTCATGCAGCCAGAAGACATGTGAATAACCCATCAGTTGCATAGAAGCAATAGATTGGAATCCTCCAGATAGTTCACTCAATCTCTGAATGATAAATGATCAATCATTGCATTCCTCCTAAATGAAATTAAGATGTTAAGATATATTGCTTGGGGCTTCTGGATGGGATTTCTACAGTTGAGTTTCCAACAGAAAATGTATTGCTTTGGAATCACTGGGAAAGGGAGACATTCTGGAACTTTGTGAAGGCAAAACATTTGACAGTGGGGGAGAATGCTTCAGACATGTTAATTTTTTTCATATTTAAAAGTGATTAATCATCCCCAAATACCATAAAGCCGGAAGGCCATAATGCAAACTCTCTGCAGGAAAGGGGGTTGCATGTACCCTGAGCCTCTGAAGTGGGGACTTTTGAAGGCAGCTGTAGGTGAGCTTAGGATGGGATACAAAAATTACTGACAAAAAAAAAAAAAAAAATCCATCTGAAAACACAGTTTGGACAAAGTCCTAGGAATATGTAGAAATCCTGAGATACTTTTCCATTAGCACAGAGCAGAACAGAAGAAATCCTTCTTTTCCAGAATGTACATGTTTGACACTGGAGATGTCCTTGGGGGTGGGGGTGGGGATGGGGGTCTTTCTAACCCTCCTATCAGATCAGATCAAGGGCCAGCATGTTCCTGTGCACTGGGCATTTGACAACTCAGTGTACGAGGGTCACCCCACTGTCTGACCCCTACGAGCTATAACTTTGAGTGTGACTTTACAGTTCTGCTGTTTCTTGGGTGCTATGATAGATTGTCAACAGCAGCCTCTGTGGAGTGTAAGGACTAGATGCTGTAAGACAGTGTCTGTACTCAGTGGATGCTAGTACAGTGGATGTCATTGGTACTTAGCAGGGCTTTAATTAATCAGATGTTCAGTTTAATGCTTTGCTGTGTATAACATCTGGACTGCTCACTGTGTGTGCCTTCCATCAAGTCAGAGCTAGCGACTGCCTTGTTCAACCACATGTCCCTAATGTTTAAGGACATGGTTCCTAGTAGATGCTTAAAAAGTTGGGAGAAAGGAGAGAGAAAGGGAGGGAGGGGAGGAGGGAGGGGAGGGGAGAGAGAAAGAGGAAGGAAGGACGGAAGGAAGGGATTATTGTACTTTTCATAAACATAGCTTGAAGACACAGTAAAATCCAGACAGAATTTGCCTTTGTATCTCCTCTATGAACCCATTTTATGATTCTACAGACCAAAACAAGGTAACATTTTTGCTGTTCGTTTATTTATAGGTAGGTAAGAAATAGGACTCAGAGAATCTGAGTAGCTTTAACAAGCCTGGCTTCACCAAGGTGGTTGCTGGCTCCCGTTAATACTTTTCCCTTTGCCCTTCCCACCTACCAAAGAGTTTCCTCTCCTCCAAGAAAAAGGCGATTTCCTTTTGTTGCAAGAAAAAGCCTGATTTGGCGGTTGCTTAGAAAACACCAAAGAAGTTTACAGCTAGTTGAAATTAAAGTCCAGTTAATCAAATGCAAAACTCCACGCAGCTCCTATCTGCCAAAAATAAATAGTTTTAAAAATGAGTTTCAGATCGCTGACAATGACGACTGTGTTTATGGCGGTGGGGTTGCCGCCATCATTGCTGCTGTGCACCCAGCATTTAGAAATTAAACAAAAACACATTGAACTTGCTGCGTTAGCTGTTGCCACATCGGAACGTTAATG
Source organism: Tupaia belangeri chinensis (assembly GCF_000334495.1). Classification (NCBI taxonomy): domain Eukaryota; kingdom Metazoa; phylum Chordata; class Mammalia; order Scandentia; family Tupaiidae; genus Tupaia; species Tupaia belangeri. The sequence goes on from NW_006159553.1 coordinate 250,385, forward strand.
GGTTTAGTGACCACAACCGACCCAGGCCAGAGTGTGTCAACAGCCACAGGACCAACCTCAGTCCCTGTCTGTGCTTTGCTCAAGTTGTTATGAGCTTAATTCTTTGCAGCTTTCTTCTCCTGCTGTTTTGGTCTCTCCCTTCCCATGTCTTCAAGAGGGTAGCAGCCAGCCCAGCCTCATAGAGCAGGGCCTAGGGGCCCCTGGCCAGAGATCCACAGATGCGAGGCCTCATGTCCTAAGTCTCATATCAGTTAGGATAGAGTTCTGCCTCTTTCTGAGCTAGTCACTTCTCATAGTCCTTCCGGAAGTGGCCCAACCTGAAGCAAATGCAAAGAGCCTCTCGATTTGCCACTCATCTGGAAAAGTGAAGCCTTCCCGCCACTCTTCCCTTTGAAGAAAGCATGCTGCAGTGTTTGCACCTCGAAGGTGTTTCTCTGCATTTCAGCCCTGCATGAGAAGGTCAAATATCTCCATGTCTGGGCAATGGAATCAAGCGCCGGTTTGCAGAACCGTGGCAGTGAAAAGGTTAAATTGTTCAGAAGGTTGGCTGTGTGGTTTCCTGCCCACACTTGCTCTGGCCTAAGGCGGTGCTTGCCGTTTGGGGAGGGGGAAAGGGAGGTCTCGCCTGGACCCAGGTGGCCGACAGGCAAAGCATGTTATTAAGAAGCAGGGATCTCAAAACCTTGATCTTCAAACGAGACCCCTAATTAGTCGCCAGCCCAAGAGTAAATGGCATTCCACCTCCGTGAGGCGGGAAGGGCGCCTTCAAATCCTGGAGACTAATTGCCATTACTGGCTCTATGAAGATCCTGTTGTAAACACTTGTCATCCGAGCCACTTCTGGTCGCTCAACTTGAGGTATCAAATTGTTCCTTTATGTTTCAAATTCTCCAAAATGCCTCTCTGGCCTCTTTTCTTGAGAGGCATCTCTTTTCTGAATATGACAGCTTGCTTTACTTCCTCCTCCCTCCCACCCTCCCCCTCTATCCCCTCTCCTCTCTTTCTCAATTTCTTTCTTTTATAAGAGAAGGAGAGAGACAGGTACACTCTCAACCAGGTCCTACCACCCCAAGATCTCCTTCCCAGCCTCCCAGGCTCCCAGCCTCCCAGCAGCCAGAATCATAAATGTACCCACTTACATGGCTCTTCAGGCCAGACAGGGATCTGAACCCAGGACCTTCCATCCATTTCCCAGTGGCAGTACTACCTGCACCACCACTGCTGGGCCTGAGTGTGGCAGCTTTGTCAGCATCCAACTTAGGAAGCAGTCTCTCCGTGCCCCTTATATGGTACGAATGCTGATCCTAACATTATTTGCTATAAGAGATTTTTTTTTTAAAGTTTTGCTTTATTATTTGTATTTGAAAATGCTATCTCAAAAATAAACTTAACCTGCAGACAGAAGGAATTTATCACGAAGCTAATGGGGCTTAAGATTCTGAGCCCCTTAAGTACAAAGACCTTTTCCAAGACCCTGGGAGAGTTCCTCATGTGTTCGTGAGACCATGTATTTTTGTCAAGTTTCAAACAATGACTTGTGTATTCTGTCTCTTAAAATGGGCCTCCCAAATTTTATACACGTCAGGCCACACCAAACCAAAATGTGCTCTCCAGTATTCTGGGTGCGTTTCTTTTGCATCACGGGCTCTTACTGTTTCCGGAAATAAGTATTTTCTCCCTGTTCTCAGTCTTGCTATTTGGGCCCCTTGGACATGTGTGAAGGGAAGAGTAAACTCCTCCAGGCCAAGTATAGGATGCCACGTTTGTCTAAATTTACTCTTGAAATAGGAGAGTATTTCAAGGGCGTGGGACCAAGCGACCTGGATCCAACCTATTCAAGGTCAACCTAGAAAATAGCAAATTCAGATGACAACAGAAGTCAACCTAAAGGGGGGTTTGGGAGCCTTGAAGATTTTGGCTTGTCCCATTGTCTGCAGATGACTGGGATTCTGTTATCTGGACGCGCTCACGGCAGTACGCATGTCAGAGTGAGAGAGAGGAGAAGAAAGAAAGTAGTAAATAATATCTGAATGCTTCTGGGAAAGTATAGCCTGGTGGCTAAGGTAGCCTGATCCTACATGGCCAGCCCCACGGTTCGAGTCCCGGACCTAGACGCTTGAGAAACATGCTGGGTGCATGTGTATGCACGCTCAAAATCCTGAAAGGAGGGAGAAATGGAGGAGAAAGGATCATGGCATGACCATTCCCCACGGGGAGGGGGTGCTTTCTCCTCTCCTTCTCTCTCTCTTTGTCTCTCTCTGGCAAGTGCACGCACCTTCTAGCAGAATAAAAAGAAAACTGAAGATCGACTTGCAGCAAGCATCAGTGGGCCCTGAGTGGATGCATTCACATTAACATCTGCAGAAAAGCTATCTGGCAGGCCCGAAAGTCTTGTAATGTCACCTAGCTCCTTTCCCTGTAAGCGGAGCTTCAGAACTGTTTCTTCAGCCAGCTAAGGAGTCACCATTACTCAGCAATAATTCCTTTGTGCTAACAGCCTAGGGTGGGACAGGGGAGTAGGAGTTCTAGACCCAAGGCTTAGAGTATTTGCTTTTAAGAGTCCATGTCTCTGTGACGGTTTCCTCTCTACAGGTAACCTAATAACCTTAGGCAACTAGGAGCACACAGGAACCAGCCCTACCCAAGTGCCGTTGTGTAGGATGACTCAGGCATTTGCTGTCCCTCCAGAACACCAGTGTTCTGTTTGTCAAATCAGCCCTCCACCCTGATGTCACTAGCAGCACTCCACGCTGCCCCCCGCCCCCCTGCAAGGCTCCCAAAGCATTATTTTAACCTATGTGTTTCACCGATTCGAGATGTTAGGCATTGTATGCCAAACCTTTGGTTATTTTAACTAGTTCAGAAAAGAAAGACTAACATCGGTTTTGACAACAAACAAAACCAGTTTTTGTTCTATCAGTTATGTTTAAGAGATTCCAATTTCAAACTAAACACAATGTGTGGTTATTCTGTCAGCGATTTATATAGCCACCAGGGCGCCACCGTTACACAGGGCATACATCATTGTATTTTTAAAATGTACTTAATGAACATTTTTTTCCCCTTTTCTAGTAACTACTTCATTGCCCTAAATGAATGCATTCCAATAGAATTTGTAACAAATGACCACTTTGTGTTTGCATTAATGCCAAACACGTTTAACAAATTTTTAACAAGGAACCCTGGCAAAATGCCAAACTCCTAGAGGGACACAGAAAGAATGCTATAAATTTAAACTAGATTTTACCTTTTCACTTCGCTCAGCAAGTGTCTTAGGTGTCTGGCTATCTCAGGGTTGCACCGTTGCGCTTTTGTGTCCGACAAGTTGAACGTTTTCATTATATTTATGACTTGGGTTGTATCTACTTCCACAGGACTTTTAAAATCTATGCATCCGTGTCAGAAATAATAGGAAAACAGCTCAGATCTTCGTTTCTGTAAAACTGTTTCTATCTTCTGTGGGTCGCTGTATGTATACATATACGTATCTATCAAAATGTCACCGTGTTTAAAATAGCACAGTCAACCAATTACATACAAAAATAATCTGTTACACCAGTGTGCTCCGTTGGGGCTGGTTTCGTCCCCTAGAGATATTTGGCAATATCTAGAAGCATTTTTGATCGCTGTGACTGGGCGAGTGGCGGTACTACTGGCAACTAATGGGGAGCCACGAGGGACGCTGCTGAATATTCTACAGCACGCAGGACTGCCCCAATAGCAGAGGGTGGCCCAGCCCCAAGTGACCATAGCACCAAGTCTGAGAAATCCTGAGTAGACTCCCAAAGGCCTTTGGCTATGAGTAATGTCTCAGGTTAAAGAAGGTATTCATTCCAGAAGAATGGATAGTCCTAATCCTAGTCAACAGGGGTCACCTAGAGGATGAAGCCAGCAGGTGACATGGCAGATAAGGAACTGGACTCTCACATGGCCGACCGGGATTCGAGTCCTAGACCTGGCAACTTGCTTTCTTGTTTTTCCCTTTCTCTCTCCCCCTCTGATCAGATTAAAATAATAATAACAAATGGAATGAAACAAATAAATCATCGTTTTTAAAAATGATATAGAGTGACACTAGCCCATGGCCTAGTGGTGAAGGGGAGCTGGCTCCCACATGGCCAACAGCACAGTATGAGTCCTGGACCCGGCGGCTTGTAAAACGTGCCAGGTGCATGTGCATGTGTGCTCAAAATCTTGCAAGGATGAAGAGTTGGAGGAGAAGGAATTGAGGCATGACTATGCCCATTGGGGGTGCTTTCTCTTCTCCCTCTTTCTGTGTTTCTCTGGTTGTCCCTGGTGAGCACACACCCTCTAGCAAGCAAGCAAGCAAGAAACAAAGGAAATATGGGGGTTCAAAAGAGACTCAGGGAAGGTAGGGGATTGGCCCAAAGCACTCAGTTCCCCTACACTTCAGTTTCCTCGACTGCATTTGGGGCTGTTTGCCAGCAGGGTCAGCCCGTGGTCAGCCAGGCTTATTCGAGAACTTCAGATGATTCATGCAGGAGGATGCCGAGGCAGACAGCAGGCACCAAACATCAGCAATGAAGACTCCGACCACAGCAGTGAAGACAGAGAGTCACTCTAGGAGTCAGGGCTGCGTGTGCTGCCATCTGGCCGTGAGCATCGCATGGCCACCTCAGTCCCTCCAGCTAACACGGCAGGTGAGTTACACCCAGCACACAGAAACCCAGGACGACATAGAAAGCCCCTCGGTTGCCTCCTTGCCACAAGCCCAGATCGTCCCTAACTGCAGTTTGCAATTCTGAGTACAGGCCTGGTTGGGCCTGCCCCCACCTCTGCCCCAGCCTCCAGCCTCCAGTCCCCTGTCCTAGCTCCCAGCCCCCAGGCCTTTGGGCTCTGAAGTGTTACATTTTATTGCTCTGTGGAGCTGTAGGAGGCCACGCTCAAGGTAAAACGTTGCTCTCCACTCATATTTTTGAATTATGGCTTCAAGGTGGTTGCTCCTATCAAGAAAATTAAATGATTTAACATAATTTGTTACCACTTTGATCACAACAATAATAAATAAATCTTCATGAGGAAAACGGGAAACCCATTCCACCCCGTTTTAAAAGATGTTAAGTAATAACGCAGATGGAGTTAAAGATTTTTTTTTTCCTCTCTCTCTTCTGGAGCAGAAACGAGTCTATTGGGTTTTCCTGCAAGCAGAGTTGCTTCTCGGAGCTGGTCTGCAGGATGCTGGCTGCCCCCAGAAGGCCAGCCCTTCTCAGCCCGTGCTTAATTAGCCTATCAGGGGCTCGCCTTTTATGCGAGCACCACGTGCAATTTGTTAGGGGCATCGAAATTGGTGAACAGGGTGTCTGTTTTTGTGCCTGGGGGCGCCCTGCACACATTTGGAAAGCACATGCTGGGCAATGGACATTAACCCAGATGTCAAAAATAGCCTGCGTTTTACTACTGTTATTAAACAGTTTCCCCTTTAACCTCTCCGTGTTTACCAAAGACCCCTTTCTCCCAGCCTGTTTCTGCAAATCACTACTGAAAGGGCAGCCATAATCAGGCAGGTGTCTTTATTCCGAAGAAAAACAGTCTGAAGGAATATTTGCGAGACACCCCAAGTTTATAGCCTGCTCCCCTGGGGGTGTCTGTCCTGGGGTGGAATCTAACTGCTGGGTACAGCCTGCCCACCCACCCCTTCATGCACTCCCACCTCAAACCCAGTCCAGAGCAACCATCCCATCCTATACTGGTTTTTTTCCCATTAAAAAAAAAAAAATCGCTTGATATTTTTGTTACACATTCTTTCATTTAAAAAACTCTTTTGAATAAAGACTTCAGTTCTTAGCGGTTGTAGGACTGAGGTCTTGGTTTCCTGGCTTGCTCTCAGCTTGAGGCCTCTCCCTCATCCTAAAGGTACCATCCTAAATGAGGGCCACTCAGATCATCTGTCACATTACCTTAAAGCCAACTGATTAGTAACCTTAATTACATCTGTAAAATGACAGTTGTGGTCTGATATGGTCTCAGTCCCTGACGTTCGGGTAAGAAACCTTCCACAGGAGTGGATTTTAGGATTCTGTCCACTCTAGATGTTCTTTAAGATCCGTGGAATGAAGAGAGTGAATGAACGTGTACAGGAAACAGAGAATGTCCCTTAAACTCCTAGAGCTTATAGTTTAGGCCACGGCTATTCAAAAGAAAAACCATCTAAACCACATCTGTGATTTGGGGTTTAGTAGTAGGCACATTTTAAAAAGTACTAAGAATCCGATTAAATGAATGGTAATGCCTTGTATTGAATACAATATATCCAAAATATCATTTTAATGTAAAAATTAGAATAAGAAATTGTTACTGAGGGAGCCAGTAGGTGGTGCAGTGGTTAAGGTGCTGGACTTGCAGTGGTTAAGGTGCTGGACTCCTACATGGCTGACCTCGGTTCGAGTCTCAGACACAGTGGCCTAAAAAATCACACCAGGCGCATATGTGTGCAGGCCCAAATCCCAGGAAGAGAAGGGACTGCAGTGTGGCTCTCTCTCTGGGAGGTGACTTCTCACTTTCCTTCTCTCTGTCTCTCTCCAGTGAGAGCACATGTGCCCTATGGCAAAAACCTCAGAAATTGTTACTGAGACAGTGTCCATTCTTTTGTGACATTAACCCTTCAAGCTCTGATGTACATTTTACCCTTATAGCACATCCCAGTTTGGAGAGGCCACAATTCAAATGCTCAGTGACCACATGTGGCCATCGGCTCCTGTATTGGACAGTAGATAAGTCCCTGGAAGGGGACACTGCAGCATTCATGAGACTTCCTGTGCTCTGTCCACCCCCAGGAAGGTCAGGAAAGGCTTTGGGAAGACATGACATCGGAGCTGAGACAGAAATATAAACAAGGACTGCTCTAACTAAGAGTTGGTACAGGTGCATGTCAGACAGATACCTTGGTGGGATGACCAGAAAAAAAAGCTTTAGGGCTACAGAAACAAGTTCTGTATGGTGGCCACAAGGGCAGAAAGTCAGGGCAGAGAGTAGGGCTGGAGAGGGAAGCCAGATGGATCACTTGCAGGGTGGCCAGGAGTTTGCCAGCCCTCCATCCTGCAGGCCATGCGGATGGAAACAGGGCTGTCAACGGGAGGCTGTAAGCTGTAAACAGGGAATACGTGATGAAGTAGATGTCACCACGGAAGTCGCAAGGCTGTGACCGTCCAGGTGAAGGACTGGCCAGGGCTTAGCTCCCAGTGGGTGCAGCTCAGATCATCTCGTTGGAGGAATCCAGGATTTGTGTTCGTGTATATTTTTTGAAGCATATGCTTCTTGGCCCCGTAACAAGAGCTCATCTGCATTTCTAACTGCTGGCATGTCGTTTGAGGGTTTATATGTTTGTTTGTTTTTTCAAGCCCATTTCTGCCTCCCGGTGAAAGGATTGTTTGATGGAAGGAGTGGCGACACTTTCTCAGAGTTCTTCTGACTCCTGCATCAATCTCACTGCCGTTCTGAGGCTGCCTCTGGACTCTTGCTTTGTGACCTGTTACCCAGCTGGAGATCTTTCTCCTAACTGAATAAATGATTGTTCTTTGCTACTTTATCTTGGAAAAACATCAACGACATCGGACATTTACTGTCATTATTTTTCACTCGTTCTCCCCCTCCTCCCCTTAGGAAACGACTGGTGCATTTTAATACTACTTTGCATTTCTCTTTACTAATCATGTGGCCTTTTAATATATTGGTCAGCCCTTTAAAAGGATGCTTAAGAAATGCTTAATGCACAAAAGAATTAGAGCTATGTACAACTCATGAAACAGAAAGCGTGCTCTGACTTACAATTTTCATACAAAGTTTGCAGAGGTTTTTATGTGCCAGAACACGTAATATGAGCTGCTCTAGGAACTCCCTAACTTTCTGGCTCTGCAAAAGTAATTTTTTTTTTTTTTTTTTTTTTTTGATTCAAGTTTCTTAACCAGAAGGGTTACATCAAACTCCTCAGAGGATGAATTAGCAGAGTTCATCCAAGCCACATATTTCATTTGCCCTGCTTAACAATGGTTGGAAATAGCTGCCTACCTGTGCAGACGCTGGGAGCTGTGGCCTTCTCATTAGTCAGTGAGGCTCAGAAAATACTGAGTATCAGCCACCAATTCAGACAGCTCAGGCTATCTGTTAAAAGTGGCTGTGTGTGTGTGTGTGTGGGTGTGTGTGCGCACATATGGGTGCCTGTGTTTGATCCTCTTCCCTCTCGGCCACGTTTCCCTGAGATCGCTGTTACCATGTGCCTGGGAACTCCCAAAGCACTCAGAAGCCACATATGAATGATGAAGGCACCGAGCATCTGCGGGAAGGAAAGCCATTCATATGGAGCAGCCCTGGGAGAGGGTCCCCTCTTCTCTCGCCTCTCATTGTTTTTGACTGTAGTTGTATTGATCACCAAGGGCTCCTCAGGGGGAAAGTGAAGAAACTTGGGGGACTTCTGGATACCCATTTCCTGCGGCATGCCATGTGCAGATGGGCAATTGTCGCATTTGTGTTGGGCATTAAGCACACACACAAGGCATTGGATCTGGTGATGAAAGCCCATGTCGTTTCAATCTGCTCTGTTGAAGGGGAGACCAATACCTTTGAACCTCTTTTTCATTGTGATAAAGTGTACTTAATCTGAATTTACCATCGCAACCAGTTTACGAGTACATGTCTGCGGCAGGAACTACTTTCACAGGGATGTCTAGCTATCACCACTCTTCATTTCTAAAACGTTTTCATTATTCCAAACGAAGATTCTGTACTCACTGACAACTCTCCACGGCCCCCTCCCTGCAACCTGTGGGAACCTCTAATCTGTTTTCTGCATCTATGAATTGATCTAGTCTGGAGAGTTCATGTAAGGAGAATCATTCAGTATTTGTCTTTTTTGGTCTGGCTTGTTTCATGTCGTGTGATGTCTTCAAGGTTCGTCCGCATTGCAGGATGCATCAAAATTTCTTTCTTTTTGTGGCTGAATAATACTCCATTGTATGCGCATACCACATTTGATTTGTCTAGTCATCTGTTGGCAGATGCTTTTGGCTCGTGTGAATCATGGTGTCTTGGCTGTTTGTATACACGTATCTGTGTGTATCAGTTCTTTGGGGAATATATGTAGGAATGGAATTATTGGGCTAAATATTCTTGTGAACTGGTTTTTAAGCGAGTGTTACATTTTCTGGTGCCTTGACCATCTTTAACTATGTAATCTCCAAAAAAAAATCAAAGTTTAAAAATAAGTTCAGGACCAGCCAGTGGCACGATGGTAAGGCAGCTGAATCCAACATGGCCGACTGCATAGTTTGGGTCCTAGACCCAGTGTGTTGAAAAACATGCTGGACATGCTTGTGTGTGTGCCCAAAGTCCTGAACGGGGGCAGGGGAAGGGAGATGTGGCGTGCCATCTCCCATGGGGGGTGCTTTCTCACTCTCTCACTCTCTCTCCAGCGAGTGCACGCGCCCTGTAGCAAATATATAAAATTTAAAAATGTAAAATAAAAGAAAAGAAAGTTCAAAACCATAGTCATTATAGAAAAATGCAGAAATAAAATAGGTAACCCCTTATCAAATGATCTAGAAATAATCACTGGAGCATTCGTCCATATTTCCCTCCAATTTCTTTTTGTATCTCGAGACATTTATATACATATGTGATAGATATTGGAAGAGGCCTCTTCTCAGATGGATGTGCAGGACCTAATTTCACTTTCTGTCCTCTCGGTCCTTCCTCTCTGCTTCCTCCCCACTCCCCCTCCCCACTCCCACTGAACCCCAACAGGAGAGAGTGGTGGTGAGGCTGCTGCAGGGGTGAGGAGGCAGGGAGCTTCTGGCAGGATGATCTCGGGTACTGTTGCCAGTTTCTCTTCCTGCTAAATTACATGCTTTCTCATTGCAGCTATCAGAAGGGCTGAATAAAGGGAAAACGCAGCTCTGCGGCAATATTCTGATAATCTGTTGCAGTGTGGCTCACGTCACGGTCCCCCACCACCTGGAGTGGCTCACCGGAACTGGAGAAGAGCTTTCACTTTCCTTCCTAAGTTGGATTCTGTTCGCCTCAATCTTCCCTTTATCATCCCCCGTCGTTTCTCATGGATTCAGATATGTTGAAAAGGAAGCATGCAGAGAAAAATAAAAATGACAGATCCCCCATATTTTGTCGGGATTTGGACATTCGAAATGTGACCCGCTCTTCTGAATGTCCTTATCTGATAGCATTTCATTGATGTTACTTGAACAACATCACGGGATACGTTTGAACTCCGTGGGATTTCAACTATGGATTCAGCTTCTGTTGGACAACTAGCTTCATCTCTGGTTCAGTTGAAATGCTCATTCCTAATGCATTAGATTATTGAGAAGTATAGTTCGCTGTGAGTGAGAGGTGTTGACAGTGTTTATATCCCGCAGTGCGCGGAGTGTTTGACAAAGAAACCGACACCCTGAAAACGGTGAGCCTCTACCCTCCTCTGTTTCTTTAATCCGCTGTTTGAAGAACCACATTTTGATGGTGTAACCAGTAGTTACCTCTGGGCCAGGTTGGAAATGAAATCAACTTTTTAAACCACTAATACTTGCCAAGAAATCGCCTTATGAGAACATGGTGTGTGTCTCTGACAATGCATGGCACATCTAAATTGATCATTCATAATTTTATCAAGCCTGGCCGTGTACTGCAGAGTGGCAAGAGTCTGAGGCACCTCCCGTCTCCACTCCGTGGGTCCCGCACCTTCCCACGACTGGGCCTCAGACTCCTCCCATCTCGGTACATGCAGGTCTCCATGGCGAAGCTGGGAATCATTCTCATGTCCAGATCCAAAAGCTGTGTAAACAGTGTAAGCTTAGGTCTTCTGTAAATAAAGGGTCATTTCTCACTTCTTTTTTTTTTTTTTTAATGAAGTCTCCATCATGGATTCCAAAGCCTTTTCAGCATCAAACATGAAAACATTGATGAATGAGGAACAATCACAAAAGCTGTGTATCTGTATATAGCTCCACACAACGTGTACGTGAATATAGAGTCATTATTTAAAGTACATGCCAGGGAAAGACACCGCATTTTGTGGTCTTTTACATACAGTGACATGGTACTAAGGAGACTTCAACTCCTACCGCTTCCTCTGAAGATTAAGTCAAAAGTTCAAGTTGTTATAACTTCATCAAACTCATGGCCGAGTCTGGCAAACATGTGCCACTCTTGTCCTGATCCATTTTCTTGTCGATGGAAGAAACCCTTCCACGTGTATGCAAGTGGGAGGTGAAAACCTGCATTTTTAAAGGACAAACAGTGAATTTAAGCATGAGTGGCCTTAATAAATATAGTTGTCTTTCTTTGCTGCTGGGGTGGGGGGAGGATTCTAAACACATGTTTCTGACGTCTTGCATTGAATTTAGTCATTATTATTCCTTTTGAAAACATTGGTGCATTTAACTCTGGACCTCTTTCGTGAGCCATAGAGATATTTAAAAGACAGACACCTTATTTGTCAGGGAAGACGAAACCATCTCTGAGTCACACCATTCATACTGGGTGTGTTAGGAGGAATATATTCAAGAAGGTTCTTTGCTTCTGGCTTTGTCCTTGTCGTCGGGAAGTACAGCAAATCGTATAAAGCTTACCTGTTGTATCCACAATCCAACTACATTCATGTTTAAAAAAGTTTGTCCTTTAACTATCAAAGGGATCTAGGTCTCAGTTGGAAAAGCAGGCAGAGTCTTTGCAAGCTTATTGAGCATGTGTTGGCACAACATCGTACCGGAAACCCAGGCCACAAAAGCATCCCTGTGAATAATTTGAGCATCATCCAAGAGGTGATCCTCACTGCCTCCTACCACCAGGTCCTGACCTGAATTCTGCAGCTGAATACTTGAAGTAGGAAGTGATAGGGTCCTTGAAGCAGAAAAAAATAAATAAATAAAATAAAATAAAAAAACAACCAATAGTTGTTTAGTTAGATATCTCTACGTATGTGCCAATTTTGTCACAGCTATTGTTTTGGGGGTCATTTTTTTGGTCCCACTTTGGTTGATTAAAAGTATTACTGACCTTACCTTTATGGGGGCATATTCTTTAGTCCCTTACAAATCCAATTCTATCTGACACAGCATCTTTTCTCATCTCATGTAACAGTCTCTAATACTTGGGGGTGACCAAAAACAATCCCTCTTCACATATGAACCATTGTCTCTGGGTTTACAGCAAACACTGTGATGTTGGGAAGGTATTTCCTTTGTGCAAACTTTAGCAGGTTTCCTTCTAATCATACTGTAGTTGACAAAAACAAAAACAGTTGGGACTCACATGGTCTTACTTTGTGCAAATGCAGGCTTGTACTTTATACCCCATTGGATTTCCGTGTACAGTCTCAATTTTGTATTTAATGATTTTTGTGTATCCAGTATGCACATTCACAGCGTGTCAACTTTCATTCGAAAGTGGGTTTCAATTTACTTCTTAAACAGTGTTTATGACGAGACCTCAAACGTGTTGACATAAGCTCTATCTGCAACGTGTCTGTGTAGAGTGGCGTTTGAATGCTGCCAAGGGTCAGTGTATCTAATTCCCTGAGACCCTTGTTTGATAGTGCTTCTTGTAATATTTCTTCAAGTGAGTGGCATGTGGGTTGTGATATTGACCCTGTGATTATGGACATTGATATGAAAAATAAATAAATAAATAAACAAAACTTAAGGAACCCTCGAAACTACCAGTGGGCATGTATTTGCCAGTCATTGTAACCTTGTGTCTAGTAGCGCATACCCCCGTGCAAGGTATGTACAGTTCGTAAATTTGTTATCATGTGTATGAAAAGTACTTTGTGCGGATTGCCTTATTTATATTCATCAAATAAACCTTGTTTCTTTCTGAAGTGAGTTCATTCCATCTCTAATCAACGTTCCAGTCCTGTTGGTTTCTAATGTTTGGGGGACATGGGTCTCTGTGGGAAGAACCCGATGGGTTGGAGGAAAAACAGGAAGTTATTGTCTGACGTCACCAGAAAGGCCAAGACTTACCTCTTCCTTTCTGGATGGTGGGATTCAGAGGTTCAAAGGAGGGAATGGAGTCATTGGGGGTTATCTTCCTCCTTCTGTCCCTGTTCCTTTCCCTTCCCTTCGTATTCTTCCCTCCTTTTTCATCTCCCGCATCCAATCCTCTTCTGCTCCTTCTACCTGTTCGCTCTTTTCTCTTTCTCTCTCCTCCTTCCTCTCTCCCCTCTTCCTTTCCTCCTTTCCTTTCTGTTTTTCTCTGCACTTTCCACTGGGTGGCTTTGGTCTCTCCAAGGCCTCTGCATTTGGTAGCAAAGATGACTCCCAACAGCTCCAAGTGTCTTGGGTGTTTAGAGGAGAGACCTGTTCTCTGCCACCATCCACATTTGTCCCCTAAAGGGACACTTACTAGTCTATTTTATTTTTTTTCATTTTGCTGCAGGGCACATACGCTTGTGAGAGAAAGGGGGAAGGGTGGGAACCCCTCCCTCAAGGTCAGTGGCCATCCATAATCCCTTTTCTTCCATTCTCCTTTTGGGATTTTTGAGTGCACACACGTGCTCAGTATGGAGTTCAAGTCGCTGGATCTAGGACTCGAACTGCTTAGTCAGTCATATGGGATCCAGCCACCTTAACTCCCACTCACCTGCTGGCCTACTTGCTAGTTTCTTTTTGGATCACTCATCCAATTACCTTTCTCAAAGGAGCTAGAAAAGTGAGGTCATGTGATTGTCAATCTCACTGGTTCTGAGGGCTCAGTTTCCTATGGGAGAAGATCGATTCTATTCTAGAAGAGAGGGACAAGAAAGTTGGGCAGGCAAAATTGATAGCTAGCCCTGCCCCCATTTTGATACACACGGTCATCCCCACAAGGGCTTGCTGGCCTCCTCAGATTACCTGGGATCATGGAGGAAAACCTCTTTGCTACATGTCCTTTCAAGCCTACAGAATCAGCTCCTGGTTCCTTAAGGTTTGAATTATCTTCCAGGGGATAAATTTCCTATTCTCACCATGACTGAAATTAATAACTCTGGGCTGGCAGGAAGGAGAGTGGTTAAGGTGTTGTACTTTCACATGGTTGACTATGGTTCAAGTCCCAGAGCTGACAGTTTGCTTTCTTACTTTGCCTCTGTCTCTGTCTCTGTCTCTCTCTGGTGAACACACGTACCCTATAGCAAATTAAATAATAATAATAAAGTTAAATAATATTTTTTTAAAAAAAGAAATGAATGATTAATTATTAGAGCTAGAAGGTGTGTTACATGTTATGTAATCCAACATCCTCATTTTTATAAGACCAGGAAACTGAGGCCCAGTCAGAAATGACTGATACGATAAGTTCATAGCCATCCAAGATTCTCCCAGAGTTCTGGAAGCAGGAATACGTTGCCCTCAAGGAAGGAGAGGAAGGAGCAAAATCTCCCTCCAGGCCACCCTAAACAACACAGAGGAAATATCATTAGGTTTCTGTACTTTGTGGACTCAAAGCCACCAGGTGTGAAATTCGCACATTTAGGTACATTTTGGGGGAGCTGTGAAGTTGTTTGCCCTTTTCATTAATTGCTTTGTTGTAGAAAAGGAACTTTTGTTGGACAAGAATTTCTTCTCCCATGGAACTTCCTGAGGCTACAGGCTTGCACTCAAACCTGGCTATGTAAACCCAGCTGGCCAGATGGGTCCCCTGCTTCTTTACCCACAAACCAGTCTTGCTGATAAGAACGTTACCGGCCTACACTCAGCCGGCTCGAACTGCAGGTTAATCTGTACTTTTATTTCCACCGAAGCACATAGACTTAATGTTGGCACGCTTAAGGTCTGTTCAAGTCCCAGAGCTGACAGTTTGCTTTCTTACTTTGCCTCTGTCTCTGTCTCTGTCTCTCTCTGGTGAACACACGTACCCTATAGCAAATTAAATAATAATAATAAAGTTAAATAATATTTTTTTAAAAAAAGAAATGAATGATTAATTATTAGAGCTAGAAGGTGTGTTACATGTTATGTAATCCAACATCCTCATTTTTATAAGACCAGGAAACTGAGGCCCAGTCAGAAATGACTGATACGATAAGTTCATAGCCATCCAAGATTCTCCCAGAGTTCTGGAAGCAGGAATACGTTGCCCTCAAGGAAGGAGAGGAAGGAGCAAAATCTCCCTCCAGGCCACCCTAAACAACACAGAGGAAATATCATTAGGTTTCTGTACTTTGTGGACTCAAAGCCACCAGGTGTGAAATTCGCACATTTAGGTACATTTTGGGGGAGCTGTGAAGTTGTTTGCCCTTTTCATTAATTGCTTTGTTGTAGAAAAGGAACTTTTGTTGGACAAGAATTTCTTCTCCCATGGAACTTCCTGAGGCTACAGGCTTGCACTCAAACCTGGCTATGTAAACCCAGCTGGCCAGATGGGTCCCCTGCTTCTTTACCCACAAACCAGTCTTGCTGATAAGAACGTTACCGGCCTACACTCAGCCGGCTCGAACTGCAGGTTAATCTGTACTTTTATTTCCACCGAAGCACATAGACTTAATGTTGGCACGCTTAAGGTCTTAACCTCTAGAATCTGCCTTCACTGCTTCTGCAAAAGATTGAGGAGACATGTTTATTCTTGGAAATTTTGACCCATGTCATAATCATACTAATACAAGTAAAAATGGATAATACATCATTGCACTTTCCTGAGGGTTTGCTGGAAGCCAGGCCATGCTGCGAAGGACGTACATGAACTCCCGTCAGCAGTCCCATGAGGTAGGTACATTTGGCAGTGATGGAGAAAAGATCTTAAACGAGATGGCACTGTTTTCACCCATTGAACCAACACTGCTAGTAATAACGTTATTCTCTGAAGTCTACACTTGATTAAGGGTTCCTTAGTTTTTTCTTTGTGTCCTTTTTCTTAAACTACATTGAGGTGTCATATCTCCTTAGGCTCCTTATGACTGTGACTCAGTCTCCTTGTTTTAACCGACCTTGGCACATCCGAGGAGTGCTAGTTAGATACCTTGTAGGAGACCATCTACTGGGATTTTCAGGTTCTCTCATGGACTGAAGTTCCAGTTACTGGAAGGAAGACCATAGAGGTAAGCCATTCTCATAACATCCTATCAAGGATATGTTTTTTGGGGGTTTTTTTGGAGAGGTTTTTGCTATAGGGCACGTGCACTCACCAGAAAGACAGAGACAGACAGAAAGCGAGAAATCAACCCCCAAGGGGGAATGGCCACGCCACAATCCCTTCTCCTCCATTCTCCTCTTGGGATCTTGGGCATGCACACACCCGCACCTGGCATGAGTTTAAGCTACCGGGTCTGAGACTTGAACTGTGATTGACTACATGGAAGTCCAGTGACATAGCCATTATGCCAACTGCTGGTCCCTCATAGCAAGGATATGAACTACCCATATGATCTATCGTTGTTCATGGTGACTTACATCACTTGTCCTGGGTAGTATTTGCCACTTTTCTCTGTCATAATTATTCTTTGACT
Organism: Tupaia belangeri chinensis; assembly: GCF_000334495.1. NCBI lineage: Eukaryota > Metazoa > Chordata > Mammalia > Scandentia > Tupaiidae > Tupaia > Tupaia belangeri. The sequence goes on from NW_006159553.1 coordinate 266,832, forward strand.
CTCTTTATCCTTTATGATAGTTTTTTTTTTTTTTTTTTAATTTGCTGTAAGCTGCATGTGCTCCCTGGGACCTACAAAGACAGGGGAATATAGAAAATAAGAAAGCACCTCCAGGAAGATGGCCATGCCACAATCCCTTCTCTTCCGTTCTCCTCTCAGGATTTTGGGCACACATGCACAGGTGCCCAGGACTCAACCCATTCAGCTGTGTAAGAGCCTACTGCCTTAACTGTCCCAGTACCAGCTGGCCTCTGCGATAAATTCTTAAAGCACAGAGGTGAATGACCAGATCTGTCTTAGAATAGTCTGGTGGCATGAGGAGGATGCACTGGCTAGAAAAGAAAAAAAAAAAAACTTTTGGACCAAAATGATTACTTCGGCAATTCCATTGTATGGATCCATTTCTCCCTTTTATTGAAGTCCTCTCATGGCCTCTGCCCTTACCTTTTCCAGTTGGGTTCCAGGAGCACCTAGCAGAAACCTCAATGGAGTGGAGTAGGTCCTTTCCCAAGTACAGGGTGGAGCCAGCATTCCAATAGTTTACAAAACACGGCTACACCGTGACTTCATTTAGGGCTGACTCGGAAGAGGAACTAGCCTAAATCCAAGACAAAACCTGCAGGTTTGTACAACTGCAGCTCGCTAGGGAAGGGTGTTAGGGCTCTTTGCACTGGAGAGGAGGAATAGGGGTACACATTTCTGTGAGAGTATCTGTTAGGAGTTGGTTTCTTTTGCAAAGACCACACACACACACACACACACACACACACACACACACACACGATAACTTAAGGCAAAACTAAATATGTACGTTTCCATTCTGGGGTACTGTCAACATTGCAGATGAAGGCCCAGACTCTCCATCCGTAAACCAAGGGGAGGAGTCACGTGCCCCTCTCTGCTAAGGGTGGAGTCCCTCTATCCCTACTTTGTGGACCACAAATGGGGAAAAGATGCATTCCCAAAGAAGAAGGGGAAATGGTTCTGAGGAAGCAGACATCTGGTGCCCTCCACGGTATGAAACGCTCACAGGGAAGCAACACTCCACAGAGGTTGGTTTTCCCTTTGAATGGAGTTTGGACTCAGAGGGAAGCAACCAGATGTGGAAACAGTATCCGATTGGAAATCAGGACACCTCGACTCAAATCTGTTATCAAACTATTTTGCCACGTGTGGTCTTGGGGAAGCATGGAAGCGTATGACAGCATGGGGTCCGTGTGTCTGAATATAACCACTGGAAATAGTAGGCCTTCTAATTATTTGATATGGCACGTGGAGGGTCAAGTGAAACAATAAAGGAAAAAAAATGTTTAGAAAAAAAACAGAACTCTCAAAACTCTAATGAAATCCTCGAGTGCCTGGTTTCGATGTTTAGAACCAAAGAAAAAGACCTTACTTACGGTATGATTTCATTCATCTAAAAGCGCAACAAACAAAAGAGAAGTGAAAAGCGAAGAAAAATCCAAATATGGGGTTAGGAGGTAGGATTCTTGATCTGGAAATTGGTTCCATAGTTATGTTCCGTTTGTGAACATGCATTAAACAATTTACTTCTGATCTGTGTCCTTTCAGGTTTGGATGTTACATCTCATTTAAAAGGTTTACCCGAAAAATCATTTCTGTCATTAAGTATTCATCCAGTTTCAAATCACAGAGGTTGGGAAGCTAGGGCCTGTGGGATGAATTTAGGCTTCAGCCATTTCTTGTGTGGCCAGCACTTGGCTTTACGCGGGTTGTATTGGTTGGTGTGGACTCTCAGAGCTTGAGGAAGTGTTGGATATACTTGCCTTTTTTTTTTTTTTTTGTCCTCTCTTATCTTCACAATGTTACACCTGGCAGGTTTCCCCTGCCGGAGTGTGACCTACCTGAACTGAATCCATGAGAGTCTGTAGCTTCTGTTAAAAATCCTGATTCTACCACACATCAAATAAATAACCCGAGGCCGGGCACTGGAACTGGTTTTGTTTCCTCATCCTAAAATTCTAATCCAGTCCAAGAAGGGTTTTTTGTTTTTTGTTGTGGTGGTGGTGGTTTTTTTCTTGACAAGGATCAAATGAGTACATTACACAATGCCAGCCCCATCATAGATCCTGAGCAAATGGAAATGATAGCTATTATTAGCCACCATAATATAAATAACAAAAACTGTTGAATGAAATGGAATTGACAGTCCCTTGCTGACTCCCCGCTGTTCTCCGCAGGAACTGCTGCCTCCTTGTCCTTGTTCAGATCCCATTTGCCACGTCAGGGTTTTTCCTCGACCACGTTTAATAACCAGTTTCCAGATCTGGATATTGGGGACTGTAAATTTCCCTGGTGACTGTTGCCAATGACAGGGAAGGAAAGACTTGTGTAATTACCACTTGTACTTCCACAAAATACATGAAATCAAGTCAAGAGCAAGGGTTTTGGACAATAAAACACCAGGTTTTAAAAATGCAGGAAAGAGCTGCCCCACTTGCGTGATAAGAAGTGCATATGCCTGGTTGGAAAAGCAGAAAGAACATGGCACCATCAGATGTTTGAATGGGACCGTTTCCTCTCTCCTACCGACATGCTGCGTCGTCACACATCTGTAAGAAGAGTTGAGGTTCTAGGAGTAGCCACGGCTTGGTTGGGAATCAGTACCATTGCCCGTGGCCCAAATCCACATTTTCAGTTTATGAGAAAGGAGTCAGAGTGGGTTGCAGGGAAGGAGTTGTCTTGCCTTTGGATCCTTCCAAAGTCTTTGACTTTTAGAAAGAAGAAAAGAATAAGTTGTACCTGTACCTGTTTGTCCTTCAAAGTGTCTGTGTGTTAGCAAGACAAGCACGCCTGCAGCAGGCTCATGTCACATTCAGTGCTCCCAAAGGGGCTTCTCACCTCAGCACAAGACCAAGGGAATTGAGAAGAGGTGGCAAAGGGACAGAATGGGAATTTCTGAGGGTGACCAGTCTCAACTCTCCTATACGTCCAGAAATGACGAAGTCATGAGAAAAGAATTCCTCCAAGAATCTGATTTGGTGGCCCCAAGAAACTGACATTCAACATTCAACAGTGGCTGCTGTGAATTCTTGAAAAACAAGCTTAGAGCATGGTGTGGCCATTTGTAAAAAAGTGGATGTTGGAGCCAGCAGATGGCGCAATGGTTGCATCGTTGGACTCTCACATGGCTGACCATGGTTTGAATCCCAGACCCAGAGGCTTGTAATTCAAGTCAGGCACATGTGTGTACATTGCCAAAATCCTGAGAGGAGAAAGGAGGAGAAGGGATTGAGGCGTGGCCATCTGCTAGAGGGTGATTTCTCACTTTCTGTCTCTCCAGCAAGAGCACACACCCTATAGCAAAAATCTCTCTTCAAAAAAAAAAGGGAGGGACCAGCAAATGGCATAGTGGTTAGGTCGCTGGACTCTTACATAGTGAACCGTGGTTCGAGTCCCAGACCTGGTGGCGCACATGTGCATGAGTGGCCAAAATCCCAAGAGAAGAGATTGTGGCGTGGCCATTCACCTGGGGGATGGTCACCTTCTCACTTTCTGTCTCTGTGTGTGTGTGTGTGTGTGTGTGTGTGTGTGTGTGGTGACCACACATGCCCTATAGCAAAGATCTTGCTAAAAAAAAAAAAGAAAGAAAGAAAAAAGAGAAGAGGTGACATTCTCCCACCACCTTACTGAAATGGGACTTTCTTTTCCCTCTCATAGTAAGTTTCACCGAAACCTCACTTTGCCACAAATCAATCAACACCAGTAACAGAGTAGTTCATTATAAATTACCCAAGACTCAAGTAGGCAGAAAAGTACTAAAAATTTGCTCTAAGTATTTGAAGGGGGAGGGTCATTGGCCAAATGGGACAAGAGAATTCCTTAACAGCACTTTCTGCAGCAGACCAGGTTTCTGCGTGGATGACCTTGGAACTGTGAAGGTGAAGCATGGATTCCCCCTGGCTCACCCGGAAGGTCTCCCTTTGCCCTTCTATTATTGCGGCTCCTGCTGAAATGATACTGCTGAATAGCGTAAAGGGCATTGGACTGAAGAGTGATGGTGAGTTCAAAGGTGAGTAATTGGACTCCAGATGTGGCGCGATTCGTAGTGTATGTTCGTCTTGTTTCAGTCTCAACGCAAGGGAAGTTGCAAGGTGCTCCTTCAACCTTTTATGTACTGCGGATTCTCTCGCCAAAGAAAAGAACATGCACACAGGACTTCTATGTACAACAATTCTCCCTTTCTCTTCCAAAACTGTGCTCGTAGGTGTGATTAAATGTAATGGAGCTAGGTAAAATGGATACCACATTTAGAGCAAAGAGCAAGGATTCTTTTTTTTTTTTTTCCCACCCAACACTTTAGGCAAATCCGATGTGAGCTGGACATCGGTATTAGACCAATCCATACAAATCCAGTCAGATGCAGCTGCAGACAGCTCGCTTAGAAGCCTTTTAGTTCTTTTATAATGAGGTCATATAAGTGGGTATTAGCACATGGCAGGAGCTAGCCAATCGGTGTGTGCATTTGATTGGAATTTCAGGAGATAATTGTTTCATTCCCAGGTCTGTCTCTGGCTCACCATTTGACCTTGAACTAATTGCTTAATCTCTCTTGGCTTCAGATTTTCTATCTTGAAAGCGAGAATAATAATAACTTCCAACTACCTATCTCATCCGGGTATTGAGTGGATTAATGGGGTCATGTTTGTAAAGTCCTGGAAAAGTCTCAAGAGAGAAAATGTTCAACCTCTTTTCCGATGCTGGTTGGTAATGTTTCAGGGCCAGAGATGGGTAGGGCTGTATTTAATGAAGTCATTATTATAGATGGATGTGTTCTGCCTCCCTAGAACTAAGGATTGGCCCCTTTGAAAGAACTTTTCCTGACTATGAAATCTCTGATTCCCTCTGAAACACCTGTGGTAAGCCACGCTTTTCCTCTCTTAAACAAGTACATGGAACTCTGAGGAAAGAACTATGATTTCACAGTATTTTTATTTCGATAATACATACACCGCCTTAGGGGGTCAAATAGACCCCTGAGTTGAGAGCTGTCTCTGCCACTTCCTGGCTGGGTGACCCCAAGCCAATTACTCAACCTTCCTGTGCTCCTCTTAGGCTTAGCACAACCTCCAGCACATAGCAAGCTTTTGGGAAGTATTACCCATATTAATAGTCTATGTAATAATAATTGCATTTGGGGCCAGCAGGTAGCGTGGAGGTTAAGACGCTGGACTCCAACACGGCTGACCATGATTCTAGCCCTGGGCCAGATGGCTTGCTTTCTCACTTTCTCGCTCTTTCTCATGAGTGTGACATGCCCTATTATTTAATAATAATCATAAAATCAAATAAATAATTCCTCGAAAAATAGTAACCTCATTTATTCTTCGGTGCTATGAAGAAGTATAATGAGTACGAGTCCTTGGTTAACCGCTGACCATGATTCTAGCCCTGGGCCAGGTTGCTTTCTCACTTTCTCGCTCTTTCTCATGAGTGTGACATGCCCTATTATTTAATAATAATCATAAAATCAAATAAATAATTCCTCGAAAAATAGTAACCTCATTTATTCTTCGGTGCTATGAAGAAGTATAATGAGTACGAGTCCTTGGTTAACCGAACCCTAATTGCTCAGAGCTAACCGGAACCTGGCTATCCACAGCCATCCATTAATCGCACACTTGTTTTATGAACACTGCAGATTTAGGAAACTGGCAAATCCAAAGGAAACAAGTTTGTGTCAGGGATTTATGCACATTCCCAGGGTACGTTTCCCTGTCGCTACTGATTAGCCCAATCTCCTGGCTTTCCAGGTGCAATACTGCAGAGCAACTGAAGAGCTGAGATTTTCTTTTTCTTTCTCTCTCTCTCTTTTCTTTGTTTAGAGAGAGATTTTTGCTATAGGGCATGTGCACTCGCTGGAAAGACAGAGAGACTGAAAGCGAGAAATCACTCCCCAGGGGGATGGCCACACTGCAATCCCTTCTCCTCCATTCCCTCTCGAGACTTTGGGTGCACACACACGTACACATGCACCCTGAGTGAGTTTTAAGCTGCTAGGTCTAGGACTTGAACTGCGGTCAACTACTTAGGAGTCCAGCCACATAACTATGATGCCATCTGCTGGTCCCCAAAGAGCCAAGATTTTCTAAAAACAAACTACATGCCACACATTATGGTAATCACTGCCAATATATTGTCTCATTTCGTTGTCGGAACAGCCCAGTGAGGTGCGTACTGTTAGTACATAATCCCTCTTTACAGAAGGGAAAAGCAAGTTCTGGTGACGGTCAATAAGCTACTCAGTGCCGCACAGTTATTCAATAGAGAAACCGTTCAGTCCTCACTCGGACTCCCAAGTTCTGTCTAACACAGTACCATATATGTGCTAGTTGCCATATTTTCTAAAGAGTCAAAAGAAGCAGGAGAAATTCATTTTGATCATTTCATTTCTTTACTAGGCACATCCACAAGGTCAGCGTTTCGATGTGTGATCTATATGGAAACTGATCATGAGGTCTTCTACGATTTCTTCGGTTCTGCCTCTGAAATCTAGCTTCTACCTGACACGTACGGCCCACCTTACCCTGGACTAGCCATGCACTCCCAGCGCTCAGCAGCACCTGCGGTTCATGGTCACTGGACCCGACAGGGCAGCCCTAACCGCCATCCTGTTTTTGAGGGTTATGTCAGCTAAGTGTACCAGACTGTATTCATCAAGGAAGATACCAATAGGTTTTCCATTTTCCACAAGAAAAGCAATGGAAGGGGGCTGTTTTGATGTGTAGGAAGAGTTCGACATGTTCATTTTCACATTCTTGACTTATCAAATTTATTTACCAAATAATTTACTCTCAAACAATAGCTCTTGGAGCCAGCAGGTGATGTGGTGGTTGAGATGCTGGACTCCCAGGCCTGGCAGTTTGTTATCTCACTTTCCCCCTTCCTCTCTCTCTCTCTCTCTCTCTGGTGAGTGCACATGCCCTATAGCCAATTTAAATAATCATAATAATACATAAAATTCAATCATTCTTTTTTAAAAAAGAATAGCTCTTTCCTGGAACATTCCACTCCCTGCACTTTTCCTCTGTCAATCACAATGTGTATATTTATACAGGGGGGTGTGAATAAGTAACAATTGAGTGAATGAATGAATGTATGCACTATTGTCCAGAAGGGCAGGTAGTGTATCCAACTGTTGCTTGCCTCTGTAGCCCTACTTGGCAAACAGGAGGCTTGCAACGAGTAGTTTTTACGGAATAAATTGGTGAAGACACGTGGAGAAATGAGTTACTTAACGTTTATTCCTGGGCCAGCCCTGTAGCCCACACATGGACCCAAGGATTCCAACAAAGTCAGAAAGCCAGTGTCTCATTTTTCTCTGCATTTCTGGGTTCTGCTTATTTCTACACTGCCTTCATTTTTCTTTTTTTAAAAGAATATTTCATTTTATTTATTGTTATTTTTAAATTTGCTACAGGACACATGAGCTCACCAGAGAGACAAAGGAAGAGAGAGAGAGAGAGAGAGAGAGAGAGAGAGAGAACATGAGAAAGCAAGCTGCCAAGTCCAGAACTTGAACTGCAGTTAGTCATGTGAGAGATCAGTGCCTTAATCACCATGTCACCTGCTGGCCCCTGTGCCTTCATTTTCAAGGCTGCACTTGTTGGGGGTTCTTCTCAACTCCTTACCCAGAAGCTCCACATTTATAGACAAAGCAAAGATGCTTTCCCTATCTTACTGTTAGTCTGAATTTTTTAAATCTGGAGACTGTTCTTATTGGTCTGTCTGTGGCACATGACTCTTTTCTGATTGGCCAGACCTGAGTCACATGCTGCCATCTTCAGTAGGGGTGGAGCCTGGATATCTTACTTTACTGTGAGTTCTTGAGAGCAGGAGCCATGGCATGTTCATTTCTCCATCCTGAGTAGTTAGTGCAATTTCTGGCCCCTAGTAGGTAATGATGAGAAGTTTGCCCCAACAGGAAGGAACAGGTGAACCATGTGGGAACCAGGTGCATAAATTAGATGAGGCTGTCCAACAGTGTGGACATGGCTTCATGGCCCATGTGAAAACTCTCCATCATGAACAGCAACAGCCACCACATAAAGAAGATCCCCGAAGGGAAAAACCTACCACTGTGAGTCTCTGCAACTGGGTTTAAAGCAAATCAAAAGAAGCAATCCAATCTTGGCCTTGGCAACACTTCATCAGATGTATGGCAATACACAAATGATCATAGTTTTGATTTGAGCATGAGTATCTGACATCCAGCAGGCTCATGTCTGTAGACAACCAGGGATGGCAAAGGCCATTCTTACCCATTATGTCCTGGGGAATTGTCTTGGCACCTTTCAGTCTCCCTAATTCCCATCTCTAGCCCTCACTCCCATCCTTCCCACCTCTCCGACTTCTCTTTCATCTCTCTCTTCTGCTTTCCACTCTCCTCTCTTCTTTTTCTGCTTTTACCTTTAGGAATCAGGGCTCTTGATTGACAGGATTTATTTAAATTCTGCCTACGGAAACTTGAGCAAAATGCCTTACTTCCTTTACTCCCTTCCACTGTAATGTGGAAACATTAATAGCCCTTCCAAATAGCCAGGTCAAGTTTATGATTCTGTGTATGTAAAATGCTTAGCACAGATTAGAGTAGAGAGGAGTATGGGAAACCATTCTATTTCCTATGGAGTGTCCAAGATTATTTAAAAAAAAAAATGAGGGACCAGCAGGAGGCATAGTAGTTAAGACACTGGACACTCCCACATGGCAGACCGTGGTTCGAGTCCCAGACCGGGTGGCTTGTTTTCTCACTTTCTCTCTCTCCCTCTCATCAAATTAAAAAAAAAATAAATGAATGAATGAATAAAATTAAAAATAAATCTTTTTTTTTTTAATAAAAAAAAGAGAGACTATTTTGGTCATAGGTTCTCCTTCTCTCAAACCTGCTTTCTCCAACAGAGTCCAAAGGGCTTGTCTTCTGAATCCCCTATTGGATGACAGTGCTCAAGAGTCCCAGAAACAAACTGGCCACTGCCGTGCCACCACTGGCTCTAGGATTTGTCTTCTATTGGTGACTGACCCACTCTTTTGCTGGACTCTCTTTGACATATTCCTAGGGTTGGTCAGCCACATAAGGAAAGATCCCTAATGTTGAACTTGAGTTTTAAGACCTATTTCAGAATTATGTAGCCATGGGGCCACAGACCCAATAACCTTGCCAAAGCAATAACATCCAGGGTATATTTACAAACACATTTGGGGGACTTCCTTCTCATCCATTCATTTGGAACTTTCTTCTATAGCCTGTTCAGATCTGATGCTTAGTAAATACTCAGTAACTAATTTTTAACTAAATGGCCAATCCAATATGATCTGGCGAATACAATATAAACTCAGTGAATGAACAAATGAATGAATGGGTGTGCCATAAATGCTTGTTAAGTGAATGGTTGCTCATCTACAGTAGGTAACTCATGAATCTTTGTTGAATGAACACACAATGGAATGAATGAATGAACAAATGGCATGAAGTCATGTCTATGGTTGTTCCTTCTCATGTCTTAAGCTGCTCTTTGATTTACTTTTTTTTGTATCTACAGCTCAGTATCAACAAACTCTCTAAATTTGCTTTTCTTTTCTGTTGATGAATTTTGAAATAGATGCTGATGGCCTATAAATTGAATCCCATTTTCAAATAGCAAAGAGGTAGTTTCCAACCTCCTGGAATTGAGCATGCATAACAAGGCAGGGGTGGTGTGCATGTACCAGCTAATCTCTGTTATGACATATCCATATGACTAAGGAATGAAGGCTGTTGGGGAGGGACCATGCTCCCGGGCTGAGCAGAAGGAGGTAGACCATGAGTGCCATTTGAGCGGGGCTATCTCGTGCCTGTATATACTTGGTAAACAAATGTACCCACCGGAATAGGTAAAGCTAATCCTTGGCCATCATTCATTTCACTTTCTCGAATTCCGTGCTCTTTCCAAAGAGTGACTGCTTTCCTTCTGGATTAAGTAGAAATCTTTAAGTCAAAGCCACTTATTTTAAATACATTCAGCATCATTGGAATCGTTTTGTCCCAGGAATGCTTCTCATGGTTCTCAAAGTCGATGACTTGTCACTTGACCTTAATGGACACTTACAGATCACTGATTGGAGGATTCAAGTGAGTGGAGAAAAGAAGCATTTATCCCAAAATCACCCATCCCTTGAGACATATTTGGGACGTCATAACAGAGTCACTTTACTCAGCATTGATGATCATATTGTGAACACATGCAAAAGTAAAAGGATTTGGGATTTCATTCAGCTATGTAGAATTATTTGAGGTCCCTTTTTTAAGTTATAATTTCTAAATGGCATACGATAATAGATAGTGGAGGACACGGTGTGGTTTTCTGAAACATGTATAGAATATGTAGTCATGAGTCAGGGCTTCATGGACAAACACACCCACCTCGCCAGCATCTTTTATGATGCTGTTTCATGCCTGTTTGAATCCACTCTTCTAGTTATTGTGAAACATATTGAATTGTCACCAAGTACCTTTACTGCGCTAGAGCACTGGGTAACCCATTCTACTCATTTACACGCAGTATTCTAACTGTTAACCTAGTTCTCTCTAACCTCCTGAGCTCCCTTTGAAGAAGGTTGAGAATATTTATGTAGAAGAAAAAAAAGTATATTTAGGTCCCTCAAGTGAAAATTCACTAAGATGGAAAATCACTATGGTACGTTAGAACCTTCTTGAAAAGTTAAAAAATGCAGTCAGGGGCCAGCAGATGGTATAGTAGTTACATCACTGGACTTCCACATAGCCTACCACAGTTCAAGTCCCAGACCCAGTGGCTTCGAAATCATGGGCGTGTTTGCATGTGTGCCCATGATCCCAGGAGGAGAAGGGATTGTGGCATGACCATCCCCCCTGGGAGGTGATTTCTCACTTTCCCTCTCACTGTCTCTGTCTCTCTCTTCCACAAGTGCACACGCCCTCAGGCAAAAAAACTCTTAAAAAAATGCAGTCAGCTCTTTGTGTGGTTTGTCTATAGCTTGGTATCAGGAAGGCTCAAGTAATGGACTGACTAAACTCTGTCCTTTTCATTTCTAAATTTTGCTCTAGATGTCTTTTCATTTAGAGCAGTTTTGTAGATCTTTTACTTAAACTTGTTTCATTATTTCCAGTCATTGGTTTGATATTAAAAATAAAATGTCCCATCTATTGGTGGGAATGTAAATTAGTACGGTCATTATGGAAAACAGTACAGTTTTCTCAAAAAAAAGTAAAATTTAGAATTACCATTTGGTCCAGCGATTCCACTTCTAGGTATGTATCCAAAAAAAAAAAATGAAATCAGTATATTGAAGAGACATCTGCACCCACGTTCATTGTAGCATTATTCGTAATAGCCAAGATGTGGGAACAACCTAAGTATCCATCAACAGACAAACTGACAAAGAAAATGTAGTGTCTAAACACACCGTGGAATACTATTCAACCTTGAAAAACAAGGAAATCTTATCATTTGGGACAAAAATGGAAGAATCTAGGACATTAAGGTAAGTGAAATAAGCCAGGTACGGAAAGACAAATAGCTCCTGATCTCACTTCTCTGTGGAACCCAGAGAGTAGAGCGATGGTTTGGGGGCGGGGAGTAGAGGAAGGTTTAGGAGATGCTGGTTAAAGGACATAGAATTTCAGTTAGAGAGGAGGAATCAATGCAAGAAATCCATTGCACAATATGGGGCCTACCGGCCCCCATTAACAGCAACATACCATATACTTGACAATTGCTGAAAGAGCAGATTTTAAATATTCTCTAGTAAGTTTACGATGTAATGGATCTGCTGATAGGCTGAGAAAGTCATAATGCATTTTCGTACAGAAAAACATAGGAAAATACACCGTGGCTCTTCTGACAACCCACGACATTAGCCTTTCCACAATGTATACATAAATCAAAACATCCATTCTAAATCCTAAAATGTACAATTTCTATTTGCCAATTAAAATTTTTTTATCGTAACTTTTAAAAAAAAAAATGTTGCAGGACTGAAATGAACAAGGAGAGCGGGTCCTATTCTTAGTCTTCAGATGCAAGGACACACTTTTCTTCGTCCAGCAGAGTCTGTTTTAAATCGTATCCAAATGTATCCCCAGGATAGGCTTTCCAGGTCGTCATGAGAGAAGAACTGTTCGTTGGTTCTTTTCTGGAAGCTATAGATTTGGTCTGTATTAGAATCTAGTTAGAGGAACCAGCAGTTAGCGTAATGGCTATGTCGTTGGACTCCCACGTCGTCGACCGCGGTTCACGTCCCGGACCCGGTGGCTTAAAACTCACGCTGGGCGCGTGTGCGTGCGTGTCCAAGATCCTGAGAGGAGAATGGAGGAGAAGGGATTGCGGCGTGACCATCCCCCCTGGGGGGTGATTTCTCGCTTTCTGTCTCTATGTCTCTCTCTGTCTGTCTGGCGAGCACACGCGCCCTATAGCAAAAAACCTCTCCAAAAAAAAAAAAAAAAAAGAATCTAGTTAGAACCGAATCTGAGCATTAACATCGGCTTTCTAATGAGCTCTTAGAGTTTTGCCAGCTGGTTTTACAACACACTTCAGTCTGAATAATTTGAAAAAATATTCCACTTTTCTAGATTTCTCTTCCAGGGAATAGAACATAGCAAACATGCTTAAAAACCTGGTATTACAGGGGCTAGCCAGCAGCATGAAGGTTCAACTGTCTGGAGTCTACATAGCCGACTTCGTGGTTCAAGTCCCAAATCCAGTGGCTTAAAAATCATGCTGGGTGCATGTGCGTGTGGGCCCAAAGTCCCAAGAGGAAAATGGAGGAGAAGGGATTGCAGCATGGCCATCCCCCCCTGAGAGGTGATCTCTCACTTTCCCTCTCTGTCTCTCTCCAGTGAGTGCACATGCCCTATAGTAATCTAGAAACAATAGGATATTGGTATTACAAACCCAGGAGCGCGGTTATACAGTGGGTTGTTTGGAAACAAAAGTAATTATTGAGAATAGTTCAATTAAATTTCTAAAGCCCTAGTATACAGATTTAGACATGCAATGTCAACAATTGGGAAAACAAACAAAATTTAAATCCCTACGTTTTCTCTTGTCTTTCTGATTAAAAGAAAAAAGAAAGTTTCTTCCATGGGAGCAAAGGAAAGAGTAAGTCTGTCTTCCTGTAAACCCAGCATGTAGCTGCCCACAGGCCCACCAGAATGTGGCAGGCCTCACAGAAATGATCATGCCAGCTGCCTTTAACACAAAATTAATTGTTTAATTGCCAGAGAGCATGCACCCTCACCAGAGAGAGACAGAAAGAAAGATCCCCCGATGAGCCTGGGTCACACCACAGTTTCTTCCTCGCCATTTCTTCATCTCATTGGAATCTGGGCACACACACACACCCCCAACACACACACATCCACACCCAGCATGGTTTCCAGGTTTCGGGGTCGGCCATGTGGCTCTGTCTCCCTAACCATTAGGCTATAGGGCCAGCCTGGCAGCGGCTTTTTTTTTTTTTTTTTTTTTTGGCGGTTTTTTCCCTGTAGTGCACGTG
>NW_006159553.1:280461-286873 GCF_000334495.1 Tupaia belangeri chinensis
GCCGTGAGTCTCAAGCCCCCGGGTCCGGGACGCGAACCGCGGTCGACGACGTGGGAGTCCAGCGACATAGCCATTACGCTAACTGCTGGTTCCCTGGCAGCTGCCTTTCATAACAAAATGCCAGTTAAGAGAAAACAAGATTTCAGAAAAGACAATCAGACAGGAGGAGAGAGTGAATGGAATGCTGTCTTTCTTCAGAGGAAAACTATCTCCTTCATCAGACTTTCTCCTTAAGGCAAGCTTTGTATGGGAGAAGTCACGGGCGGGAAAGGGAGGACGTTTGGGAAGCCAGACAGGCTCCTAAAATACAACTGTGTCCTTATTTGCAGGTAGATAGCGTAGGGTGGTGAGGTCCCTGCTGTTTAGCGTTGGGGTACAAGTAAGTCCAACTCATGCGGAGCAGCAATGTGGGTGAAATCACTGCTTAGCACTTTTAATCAGGGCATGTCCTCTCTGCCAGTCACTTGAGGTGGTGGGGGGCAGTCGCAGCTTTGAAGAAGACAAGATCCCTCAGCTCTGGAAGCTTATGTTCTAGTGAGGGAAAACAACACATAGACCTGCAAAGAAATAAGCAACAAAATAACCTTAGGTCAGGATGGAAAAAGAAAATGAAAGACAGTAACAGGAGAGAGACTGGTGGGGGAGGGGCGGGGGGGGGGCTTTAAGATTGATGTGCACACTGAGCAGGTGTCATGAAGACAGTGAGGGTGGCAAGGACAGAGGGCCAGCATTTTAGGCAGAGGTGACAAAAAGCACGAAGGATGTGTTCTCGCGAGGCTTGCAAGCCAGCTACGCTCTGGGGAGTCCCTGAAGGACTAGAAGCAGAGGAGTGATGTGAGCTGGGCCATGCTAGGGAGGGCCCCCACGTCCCTATCTCTTGTTTCAGGGAGTGCACAGAAGCACTTGTTTGAGGAGCACCTTTTCAGAGAGCAGGGAATTCCAAGAACAGTGCCCAACACAAGGCAAGCATTCAATGAACTGCTGAGCAGGGATGCTGTTTTGGATGATGGAGGGCAAGTGCAGGGAGGGCCTGGCTTCAAAACATGCTAATCAATGAAGTCAGGAAAAGTCTTTGAGGGACCAGAAGGTGGCATCGTGGTTCAGGCACTGGACTCGCACATAATTGAGACTGTGGTTCGAGTCCTGGATCTGGCAGCTCGAAACTCACACTGGTGTGTGTATGCGAATGCCCAAAATCCCGAGAGGAGAATGGAGGATGGCAGCATGGCCATCTCCCCCTGAGGGGTGATTTCTCACTTTCTGTTTCTCTGTCTCTCTAGTGAGCATATGTGCCTTATGGCAAAATCTCAAAAAATAATTAAAAAAAAAAAACTAGTCTTTGGCAGCTCTGTTGAATTGGACTTGAATCAGGTGTTCGTTTGAGGAGGGTTCTGGTGGTACAGGGCTTTGGCACTCAATGGAGTGAACCAGAAGTTGGGAAGGACAGTCTGTGGCTAGGTCAAGGCTACTGGCTCTCACAGGGCTGACCATGAGGTTCAAGTCCTTGGCCTGGAATCTTGAGAAACATGCCAGGCACTCGTGTGTGTGCCCAAGATCCTGACAGGAGAGTGATATGGAGGAGAAGGGATTGTGGCGTGACCATTTCCCATGGGGAGGGGGTATTTTCTCACTTCCGTTCTCTCTCTTTCTCTGTCTCCAGCAAGTGCATACGTGCCCTCTAACAAATTTTCAAAAAGAAAAAGAGCAAATCAGCTGTTGGAGAACTCACAATCTCTGCCCCACTCAATCAGCTTGGATTTAGTGGTGCTGTGATTGCTTTGAACCTTCCCTTTCCTCCCTAACGTGCAGCTAGAAACAGGACCTGCCTCATGAAGTATTGAGGTTGAAACGGGCAGCGGATGGAAGGGGCATAGACGGGGCTGGCCAGGGCACGTGGTAAGAGCTCGGTAGGTGCTGATCACGTCATCCTTCGCTCCGACCATCTCAGCACCCACCTGCTCCATCCCTGTGGAAGTCCATCACATAGACATGGCAGCTATCGTGTCATCGCCTGCCCCATTTCTCTCCTTTCTGTACCCCGGCCCTCCTTCGGCCCCTCCTTTGCATCAGGATTTCACCCAGGGACCCAGCAACAGACATTTCCAGTGTTGAGATAATCACAGTAGCTTCCATTCATCGAGTTATTGCCATGAACAGAGGCTGGACCTAGGTGTTGTTTGTTTTGTTTGTGTTTGAGAGATTTTTGCTATAGGGTGCATGTACTCGCCGGAGAAACAGAGACTGAAAGCGAGAAATCACTCCCCCAGGGGTAGGGGGGGGGCCATGCCACAATCTCTTCACCTCCATTCTCCCTCTGGGATTTTGGGCATGCACATGCATGCGCCCAATGTGAGTTACAGGCTTCTGGATCCAGAACTCGAACTGCAGTGGAACATGTGGGAGTCCAGGTGCCTTAATCACCAAACACCTGCTGGCCCCAAGACCTAGGTGCTTTATACATGATCCTAATTGCTAGAACAACCTCATCTGTTTCTTTTTTATCTCCACTTTATAGGTGAGAAAACTGGTCCTTTAAAGTCTGAGTGAAAACTGTAAGATCACTCAGTCAGCAAGAGGCAGAGCTGGGATTCAAACCCACATCGCTCTGACCTGCTGTCCCGTAAAACAAAATTAAAGCATCCATTTAGCACCCTTCTCCCAAGCACCATTGTCTACAAAATAAAGGAGGTTTCCAAGTTGGGAGGACACATAATCAGTCCCCTTGCGGGGAGACCTGGAGATTCTCAAGGAGCCTTTCTAAGGCAGCCCAGAGTCCAAAAACGTCCTCTCCCAAGGGAGCTTTTGTCCCCTACAGGCCAGTGCCTAGTGACAACACAATATGATGGTATTACTTTGACTGTGGCCATGTGGTGGGAAGGAAGCCCCCAGCCCCTTTCCGGCCTCTTTGTCCTGTTTAATGCCCCATCTGCAGGCCCCTCTCCTGCAGTCCTGCCGGTCTTGACTGTGAGGTGAAGAAGTAAACATCTCGGGGCCCTTTATTGGTTTATTTCAGAAGATGGAGCCTGTTTGTCCCCCGGGCCGTCCCTCTTTTATGGTCTCCAGCCCTCTTGACAAATTCTAGTGACTGGAGAGAAAACCCGCTTTCTACAGCAGATCATTAAAACACCACCATAAACCCAGGGCCATAAAATATTATTTGCTGGGCATAAAAGTGGGTAGATTTTCCCAGAATGACAACCCAGGCCCTGCTTTCTCCCGCTGGGAAAGGCGGCACAGGGGTGCAATCGTTCACAAATTCCTGATCTTGCACTCTGCTTTGTGAAATAACCCTGTTGGGAGAGGAGCCAAAAATATTGATTTATTTGTTCTTGAGACTCCAAAGCATTTGTAGTGAGTGGAGCAGGGGCAATGCCTTGCCAGCATAGCTTCAGATGACTCAATCCGAGCACACCCACCCAGATGCAGCCACAGTTTGCAAGGGGGAAGACATGGAGTTCCGCTAAAGGGAGGCCTATTGGACAGGAATCTTTGCTGATGGAGAGTCTCAGACTTCTCTCCTTCCCACTGCCTGCTCAGTTCCCAGATAAACCAACCCATGCTCACAGTGGGACTTGTTCTTCCATTCGTGTCAGAACAGAGCCTGGTTTTCCAGGGCAGTCTCTCACTGAAGGCTCAAAAGGGGTTTCCAGTTGGTTTCCCATGACAGCCTCCTCTGAAATAACTCTTTCACCCATTCCTTTGGTTCTTAAGGAGCACCTACTAGCTGCCAGGCACTGTTGTCAGTACTGGAATTACAGCCACGAGAAACACAGAGGTGGTCCTGCTGATACACAGCTCATCGGTCCTGGGGCGTAAACTCAACGCACCCATTATTAATATTGTCAGATAAAAACCATACATAACCCTTTATCTGAAGTCACTGGGACCAGATAGGGCTGGTGGAAATGCATTCAGTTTTTTGTTGAAAGATAAAGCGGGGTATGTGACTATTAGTTTGCAAAGAGCCCCAGTGAGTTCTGGGGAAGTACCCAGTCATCAAAATCGTTCATATTTCTTCAGTAAAAAATGTGACCATTCACTGCAAATGAAATAAATCAAGACTATTAACGATGCCGTCCTGTGGGGTCCACGTGGCCACCAAAGAAGTTTGCAGACCTCTGTTTTCAGAGCTGCTTTTTCCAAAACAGCAAGCATTGAGTGCCAGGTGTGTGCCTGGTCTGTGCACAGCGCACCCACGGTCATCAAAGCTCATTCTTGCCACTCCCCTCATTTTCCATATCATGTCTTCCCTTCCCAATGCCGTCCAGGCAGTGCGTGCTCCGTTTTGTTATTGTGGTGGTGTGTGTGTTTGTGCCTGCGTGGGTGCATGTGTGTGAGAGGATTCTGAGATGCACAACTAGAAACTGTTAGAGCAGGGACTTGAACTCCAGGCTCCAGGGCTGGCATTCTTAACTATGACCCAACCCCCATCTTCCACTAGAGATGCTACAAAACAGGAAATAGAACAGCTGGGGTTGTGTCTACACAAATAAAGGCAATTGGAGAGAAGCAAGAAATTATCCAGATAATTCAGAATCTAGCATTTCTAAAAAATTGTGGTTGGGTCACCAGTGTTTGTGGATTGACTGCAGGAGTGGAACAGATGTTTAGGTTAATAACCCTTCTTCTCATAGAAAAGGCCCCTGTAAGTGAACTTCCTGGGGATTCCTGGCCGGTCAGTGCCAGGTGGCGTCCATGCCTTTGGGAACCTCATTCACAGTCAACTCACTTCCCGTCCCTTCTCAGCAGAGACCTGCCTGAGCTTTGTTGGAGAAGTAGCCTGCTGGGTGCATTGGGGTGTCTGCAGGGGTGGAGGGAAACTGGGGGAATTCAGACAGTAGGAGGGAGACAAGGGGGCATATGTACCCTTGTGTCTGGGAATCTCAAGCTGCAGCCAATGACCCAAAAAGCCAGGCAGAGGGAAGGGTGGGAGGGACTCCATCCAGGGGGTGTGCCCTGCCAGGAGACCCCCCTCTTTTAGACTCTCCCTTCAGTGGACAGGACAGACCTCTTGCTTGATTGGAAAATTGTAAAACACCCATGGGGCGCTAAGTGGCTAAGGCCTACAGGAAGTTAAGGGAAAGGAGGCTCAGGAGTGAAGAGATGTCCCAAGGGGAGTTTTGAGAAGCTTGGGCTCCCCCTCCTGAAGGTCTCATGCATCCTTCCAGAAAGGAGGCCAGACAGGCAACCCTCTCTTACAGTTTGTGGGACACTCACATGCCTTTTTTGGCCTGCCCTCCCCGCGACAGAGGCCAGGGCTGGAGAAGAGTCCAGTCAGGTGGGACAAGGAAGGAGGTGGGATAATGTCGCTGGAGTCTGGGCTTGAGCGTTCTGGGTGGGTAGTGGGGGTTGGAGGTGGGGAATGCGGAGGAACAAAGCATCGACCACTTCGAAGTACCCAGGCCTCGAATTTTGCGCCTTCAGGTCAAGTGCATGCGGATGGATGTTAGAAGGTGAAGTGTGAGTGGTGTGTGTGTGTGTGTGTGTGTGTGTGTGTGTTCCACCTTTGACGACTGGAGGATGGGGACCGCGGAGAATTCCGCTCTAGTGTGAGGCACGCTTTGGGGGTGGCGCACCTGGCAGGCTTGAGATGGGGGGAGGCACACAACCACCAATTCCACCCCTTCGGAGTTCCAACAACCACCAGCATCTGGAAGTGTCTAGAAGTTCCGGTGCCCGGAACCCGGTTTTGCAGAACTTCGCGGTTTTCTCACCTGCAGGCGCTCGCCAACATCCACGCGGAAGGACCACGCGTGAAGCCTGGATGCCCTGGGTCGGAGCCAGACAAGCAGTCGTGCACCCCAGTACCCCAACCCCTAAGTAGACCCGGGACACTGTAAAATGTGCGCGCCTACCCTATACTCCAGCCCCGGGGCGAGAATGAGATCTCCCACAAAGGTCCACGTCAGGGCAGCAGTCTCCGTGGAGCCCGGGTGGGAAGGAACTGGGATAGGCGAGCCAAGGGGTCCAGCCTGGAAAGTTGGGGTTCGGCCTCGCGCGGGTGGGCGGTTTTGGAAGGAGCGCAAGCAGCCAGGCGGCGGGCAGGCAGAGGCTTCAGAGTGGCCCTCTCTCTTTCAGCAGATGCCTGGGGGATGGGGAACCTAGAGAAGGGGGCCCAAGGGGGGGGTGTACTCCTCCTCCCAGCACCCCAGCCCGTAGTACGGCTTTAAAATCCTGCGGAGTCTGTCATAGGCCGGCCTCACCACGCATGCGCATAGGCAAAGTTGTCTTTTTTTTTTTCTTTCTTCCCCCCCACCCCCCTTCTCTCTCTTTCCAGCCGCCTTTGGTTCTGCAACTTTAAAACAAATTTTCCCCCTTTTTCCGAGAACGCCAGGGGAAAGAGGAGTCCGGAGAGAGGGAGGGAGGGAGAGAGGCAGTTGGCCAGGAGGGCCGGGGGGTGGGTGGGGGGGAC
>NW_006159553.1:286934-288846 GCF_000334495.1 Tupaia belangeri chinensis
CGCCACTCGCCTGCCTGCTCTCCCGCCCCTCGGACCCGGGCGCCAAACCAGGAGGTGGGCAGCCTCGCCGGCCATGGACCGCCGGAGCTGAGTCGCCGCCGCGGAGCCCCAAGCTCTCGCCCCTGCCCGGCCCCGCGTTCGCGGTGCCCTCGCTCCTCTTCGCCCTTCGCCCTGGAAAGGCGGGGAAAAGAGGGAGATTAACCCGAAAAGAGAAAAAAGGGGGGTGCGCTGGGGGAGAGCCAGCATCTCCCCTAGAGCAATCGCCCATCACCCCCCCACCTACCGAGCGGCAGAAAGTTCGGGGCGACTTTCACCCATTTTGCGCCCATTTTTACCAAGCCGTAAAATGAAAGGACAAAATCTGGCGCTGACTCTTGCAGCTCTGATGGCGACCTGTGCATTCTCAGCGGCATCTCCCGGAGAAAAAGCCCTGCGCGCCTGATTGCTCTGTGGCCCCAAAGCTGCAGTGTGTGGGGGGTGTGTTTGGGTGTGTGTCTGTGTGTGTACACAGACGTCCACACTCTGACTCGCGGCGGCAGGATCAGCGCCTGGAAGCAGACGTTTCGGACACAGACCCAGAGAGGAGGAGCTGGAGATCGGGAGGCGTGAGTCGCTGGGAGTTTGCAGAATCCATGGTGTGAATGAACTGGGGGCACCTGGGCACACGGATCACCCCCCTCTTCCTCCGCCTCAGGCCAGAATTGAGTAGTGGGCATTTTTTTCACCCTCTTGTGAAGATTTTTTTTTTATTTGTTGTAAAGTCTTTTGCACAATCACGCCCACATTTGGGGTTGGAAAGCCCTAATTACCGCCGTCGCTGATGGACGTTGGAGAGGGAGCGCCTCGCTGCGGAACAGTTGCCTGCGCGCCCTCGCCGGACCCGCGGTTTCCTGGTTGCGCCCCGGCCCGGCCCTGCCCTTGCGGGTCAGCGCGCGTCGGCGCCGCATCGGTTCCTGGGCGCCTTACAGCGCTGCCCCAGTCGGGGGCTCAGACCCGGGCGCTGGTGTGCGCTCCGGCCCCGGTTCACTGCGCCCGCCCGACGCGCCCAGAGAACTCTGCAACCCTGATCCCAGTGATTCACCCCAGGCTTAACCCGGCTGCTCCGCGCGGATTCTTCGGCTGCCCTCGGTCGAGTGCGACTTCCTCTCCTCGTCCCACCCCCTCGCCATGAAGGTAGGTGTTCGGGGCGCCGCCGACGTTCGCCACTTTTTTCTTTACTTTTTTTTTTTTTTCTTTTGGAAGTTAACTGAATTCTCCCTCCACTTCTTCCTACCCCTCTATTTCTCCAACCGCCTGGAGAAGCTAGAACCCCAGCGTCGCTGCCAGGGACTCCCTACCCATTCGTCCCCTAATCTCCGTGCATTGCCTCTGCGTCCCGGCAGACCTCTTCTCATCGTCGCGACCATTCTGCAAAGTTTTCGGACTTTGGAGAAAAAGTGGGGAGAGCCACGGCAGAAAAACAGTGCGGTTCACGGACGACTTTCCTTTTACCCTGAGAACTTCGAGTGCAATTTACTACGTATATTTCAGTAACAGGATAGTGATTCAATTCAACAAATATTTATCAAGAGCCCACTGCGCGGGCACTCGGGAGTTGTGTGGATGGCCAGGGCTGGGAAAGAGGAAAGGGACTTCTTGATCGGGAACGCCGGCAATGAGTCTTTGGGTCAACTACCCCATAACAGCACATCCCCCAGCCCACATTCATCCGAGGCCAGGTCTTAGATTTGTCCCGGCGGGGTAACCGGAGCGCGGCAGGCCCCTGTGCCTTTAAGAGTGCCTGGCGGGGGGCCAGCGCGCACCCAGGAGCGGGGCGTAGGGTCGCGTTATTAGCATTATTAGCCGCCACTGGGTGAGCTCAGGCACTTTGCAGAGGTGGTGGGGGCGGGGAGTAGGGGCGGTGGGGGCTCTA
>NW_006159553.1:288877-293651 GCF_000334495.1 Tupaia belangeri chinensis
AAGAGCGCTCCCCGACCCCCTCCGCAGTCTGCCTAGTCCTTTGGAAACACTTGGGCCTCCGCGTTGGGAGAGCGGGCGGGGGCCAGTTTGTGAACTCGTGTTTGTTTTAATTGTCAGTTGTATGTTAAAGCCGAGTCACACACTCCGAGGGTCACCGAAAGTTCACTTTTACGAAAAGTTAACGTTTCTTCCTGCAACATAACTTGCTGTTTTCCGAACAACTTTTCCTCTCCCTGTCTTCCAAGCTTAGATCCTTATTGCCATTTTTTTCTCGGTCTTTCCCATTTTCACTTTCCTAGAGACTAAGGTTGAAATTGGAATGAGATGTTTTTATATGAAAAGCAACTTTCTCCTGCAAAGATTAAACAAAATAAAACCTGGAAACCCCAGGGCTCTGGTTTACTTTCCAAACCGGGTCTGGCGTCTGGGTCCCTTCTCTTCCGTCTTTCTTTAAATGGATGGCTGTTTTGGAAGTAACTTGGGCCCTTGCGGTAAGATCGCGCTTCCTAAGCCCCTTCCCTCCCGCGGATACTTCGCACACGCAATGCTGAACCAGCCAGATACCAAGGTTTGGTTTCTGGACAGCCTCTGCCAGGGGAGCTTTGAGGGGGCAATGACGAGAGCTCGCAGCAACTGGGGGACAGTCGAACTTGGTGTGTGGATCGGAGCGTGTGGGTCCTTGGCCTGCCTGTGTGTGCGCTATGGTGTGTGTGTGTGGGGGGGGGGGAACCTGTTGTTCTCTCGTCCTGGAGTTGCTACCTTTAGTTTCCCCTACCCTCCACCCTTCCATGGAAAACTCTCCCCTGGAGGCCCGACCTGAGAGTGCCTCGTCTTCCCCGCCCCTGCCCGGAGCGCTCGGGTGGACCAGGGGTTAGCGTTGTGCGCAGAGCTGGGAGCTTTACCGGCTGCCTTTTCTGCCCCCGCCGTGCGGTGCCGGCTGCCCCCTGTTGGCCGCCTTGAGGTAGGACGTCTCCCAGTCTTCGCTTCTTGGGGCTGGCAGGCAGCTCGCCCCTTCTTTCCCTCCTACCTCTGCTCCCTTCATCCCTCTGGATCACCAGGCCCTACTCTCCCTGCAGGGCCCCTCGGAGGCCCCCAGAGGACCGGTTGTACAGCGTGGCCGCAGCAATGCGAAAGGGGCGGTGGGTCCAACCTAGCAAATGGGGATCGGGTAACTGGACAGCGGGGTTGGTATCTCTTCTCCAGGTTTTGGAAAGGGTGTCTCCCTAGAAAGCTTCGGGTCTGGCCTCAGCGGTCTCACCAATACTCTCTGTGGTTGAGGATGAGTGTTGCTTTCCCTCTCGGGTCCCAGTTTCTTCTCCTATGGGGGCGGGGGGTGAAAGTGCCTCTAAAGAGTGGGAAGTTGAATCTTTCATTTTCTTCCTCCAGCCATGGAGACTGCTCCCCCTCTAGACTGAGTTGAGCCTGTGCGCGGTTAGGCATCCCGTGTGAGAAGATGCTACACGGTGTGGGTATCTGTCTGTCTGTCCCGGGGGTCGGGCGAGTCCTGTCCAGTGGATGAACTAGAAACAGAGGAGACCGACCACTTTTCCCTTGGAGTCTGTGCGTTCCCGGACCTGCCGTCCGTTGTGAGCCCAGAGCGGGTCAGAGCGGTCCAAGTTCTTTGCGCTGATCCTCGCTCAAGGAGCAACGCCCGCTTTCCCTCTCTGACTGTCCCCCCTCCTCGCCGGGTCTGTGCGCGCACCCCGGAGCGCTATGGACAATCACCAGCGGCCTGAGGCGGCGGCGACTCCCCTGCGCCCAGGCGCGTGGCTTGCACGCAATGGCTTCTTTGTCTGCTCCCCCGAAGCAGACCCCCTATCGGCTCCTTCTTCACCATCTCCTCCCGCTTCTCTCTGCCCACCCGGCAGGACCCAAGTGTGTGACTGCAGCAGTGTTGATCTCCATCTCTCCCCTTGCTTCGAGGAGAGACCCAAGTAGGGGAAAGGTTTATTATACACTGAGAGCAGAGATTCTTCGTGGAGTTTCCCATCTTCCTTTTCGACACCGGGAGCTGGGGTCCAACTCCCTTCTTCCGCCTCGTTGGCGTGCCTCCTCTTTTCCATTCCCAGACACTCGGGCCCTGGACATGGCCTGTCTAGTAGAAGGGGATGCAGACAGCCCGGCAGCTGCAGTGGCTGAGGGTGGAGGACCTGTGCCCAGCCTCGTGGTCATTTATTTTAGCGGCCTGCCGAGAAAGTAGTGGGTGAGGACGTGGGTGCTGCGCGGGTTTGCACGCGATCTGACGCTCCCCTCAGGCCCCAACGCCCTCTGATCAGCCTTTCCCATCAGGTTTCCTGTCCCTCACCCCTCATCACCCAGGCTCGCTCTGCATTTGATAAAGAAGGATTAGAAACACCTTTAATCCTGAGGGAAGGCTTTGAAGGAAAGTCAGAAGGGGCTTGAGTTGCTCTGAATTGGAATGAAGGCGAGAGAACGCCCTCCTCCCACCTCACCCCTCCCCTGCCCTCCCAGAGAGGCTCAAAAGCCCCCAGCCCTCCTCCCCAAGGCTGGTACACCAAGAAGATTCCCAGGGTCCCTACAGAGTCAGCTTTCCTAGGCCCCTAGAGCGTTCCAAAACATGTAGCTGGTCCTTTGGGAAACTCAGCTTCTGATCAGAACTTTTGTTTCACCCCTGGTGTGACAGTCTCAGTTCGTACTGCCTTTTCGGATCTGATCTCTTTGTAAACAGGCGGGGATGTTTTGCCCCACCGAGTCCACGTATTTATTATTGAGTTCGCCGTGGGTTCCTTGACTCTCTCTTACTTGTGGGGCACTTTCTGGGTTGCGCTGCAATTGGAGCGGGAAGAAGGCCAAGGTGTTTCCGGGCAAGCGCACCGGGTTAAGTGCAGACACGACTGGCTGGGCTCTCCTATCCCATCCCCTTCGGGGCACCCTCGCCTACCCTGGAGCTGGGAGACAGAAACCGACGGCCGAGCTCCCGGTTGGCCCTCCCTCTGGGAGCTGGTGGGCTCTCCCCAGGGGCGTCCGGCCGAGAGTGGGTTCGGTTTGTGTGGCTTCGGCTGTAACAAAGAGATCTGCTGTAATCCGTGGAATCTGTTATCAATTTCTCAGCTGCCCGCGCTCCGCCCAGCGCGCCCCGCCCTCCTAGAAGCTGGAAAAGTGCGCGGGGCCAGCAGCTATCTTGGTTGCCCACTTGAAGCACGTCGGACCATGTGTGTGTGTACGCGTGTGAGTGTGCAAATGTGCACGAGTACAAGTGTGTATGAATGTGTGCGCGTGCAACTTCTGCCATCGTTAGGGAGAGTCGACTTTACAGCCCAGGCCGACCCACAGCCCGCCCCCTCCCCTGGAGGAAACTTGACACTTCGGGCGGGGGGAGGGGGTTGAGAGGGGCGGAGAAGGAACCTTCTCTCTCCTGGGCAGGGGAAACCCCAGATTTCCATTCTCTGGGATGCGCCCCTAGCTTTGCTGCGCTTTGGGAAAGACTGAGCCAGGGGCGCAGAGCCCTGCTTAGCGGGCTCTGTGGGGACCACATAAGCGTTTCCTCTCCAAGGAGCCCAGAGGGGTCCGGCCGCAGGGACGGCTGGCAGGGAAAAGCCGAGGCACGCTCCAGAGACCCTTAGCGTTTTCGCTGCTGCCTGAGTTCCCAGTGTCCCTTTTGGCGCAAGTTCCAGGCCGAGCCCTTCCGTCTCCTGGAAGAGGCTCATCTTTCGCTTTTCCCTAGGAAGGGCCTCCCTCGCGGGCGGCACAGCGCGGCAGGGCTACACTTATCCGAGATGTGAAAGGGGATTTTGGAAACCCGCTCCTCCCACCCGCACCCGCCTCGCTCCGCCGCCACCTACAGGTGGAGAAGTCACCAGTGGGGAGGAACGGCAGCAGAAGTTTCCAAGGCCAACTCCTGCCCCCGAAATTCTCCAGGAAGGGAACGTTCGCCATTGCGGCTCCCTGCGCCCTGGAAGCCCGGGGCTCAGCCCGAGCCGGGAGCTAGTGCATCCCTGGCCTCGCCGGGGACTCATTCACAGCCGCCCGGCCTCACCCCACAGCCCACCTTTCGGGACTGACCAAACCGTCTGAGTTGGTCTGGAGAGGCTGGACTGCAGGCGGGGTGGCACTGTTCCAAGGCCAAGCTCTGTGCTTCCCAGGCGAAGTGGCCGGCAACCCCAGGCCAGGACCAAGGAAAACTCTGGCGTCGTCTCCCTTGACTTTCAGTCCCTGCCCTGGGCTGCAGCTGCCAGGCGTGGGGGCGGGAGGAGAGTGAACAATCAGAATCCGGGAGAAAGTTGGGGAGAGGCAGGGAAGGGATCCCCTCCCAGGACAGCTGGACCCAGGTCCCCTTGTTTTCTTAGGACCCCCTCGGAGAAGGACGCAAGCCAGGCGGCACTGCGGGAGGGGGAATCCGTTACAATTTCCTTGGCTGGGAGAGCAGACCTCTGTCCCCTTCATCGCCCAGGCCCCCCATCTTCTTCTCCCCCCCCAGTAGTTGGGGAGAGGCAGGGAAGGGATCCCCTCCCAGGACAGCTGGACCCAGGTCCCCTTGTTTTCTTAGGACCCCCTCGGAGAAGGACGCAAGCCAGGCGGCACTGCGGGAGGGGGAATCCGTTACAATTTCCTTGGCTGGGAGAGCAGACCTCTGTCCCCTTCATCGCCCAGGCCCCCCATCTTCTTCTCCCCCCCCAGTGTAGCTGAAGAGCGTAAACCGGGCCGAAAGCTGATTATGAAACATACGATGTTAATTCAGAGCCGTATTTCCCAGCTGGGCACTCTGGCGCACTGGTCCCCCGGGCCTTGCCCCCACCCCCTGCCCTTCCCTCCT
>NW_006159553.1:293693-300604 GCF_000334495.1 Tupaia belangeri chinensis
CCCCCCACCCCCGCGCTGGCCACCCCGCCTCCTCTGCAGCCGCCGGCAGCGCGCTCCACTCGCCATCGCGCGCCTCTTGCCCATGGAATTAATTCTGGCTCCACTTGTTGCTCGGCCCAGGTCGGGGAGAGGACGAGGGTGGCTGCGGGTTCCCGAGTGACTTTCCGAGGAGGGACCAAGTGCAGCTCGAACTAGAGGGGAACGTGGGGGTCGGGACTCAGCCAGCAGAAAGGAGGCAGCGCCTGGCACCAGGGCTTTGACTCAACAGCATTGAGACATGTTTGTAATCGCTGGCGTGCCCCGCGCACAGGATCCCAGCGAAATCAGATTTCCTGGTGAGGTTGCGTGGGTGGATTAATTTGGAAAAAGATACTGCCTATATTTTGCCATCAAAAAAACTCACGGAGGAGAAGAGCAGTCAATCAACAGTAAACTTAAGAGACCCCGATGCTTCCGTTGTTTAAACTTGTATGCTTGAAAATTATCTGAGAGGCCATAAACATCTGCTCATTTCTTCCCTCTCCAGAAGTCGATTGGAATATTAAGCCCAGGAGTTGCTTTGGGGACGGCTCGACGTGCAATGTCTTCCAAGTTCTTTCTAATGGCTTTGGCCATATTTTTCTCCTTCGCCCAGGTTGTAATAGAAGCCAATTCTTGGTGGTAAGTTCATTCTTGCGCATTTTATTTTTTTTTTATTTTTTTAAAGATTTGTTTAAATGATGCAGGAATATTTAAAGCTGAATAGGAAATGTAAGTGTATTTAATACCAAAAGGAAAAAGGTTATAATATATCCATGTGATATATGAATATACATTTAAATTAGACTTTTTTTTAACTTGCTAATGTAAAGCGTATATCTTCAGCTCCATAGGGAATCGGAACCTCTAAACCTGGGCCTTTTCTCTAAGGGCCCTTGTTCAGATGCATGCTTGTTGCACAGCAGGTATTAAAGGGGAGCAGAAATGCACTTTTCTAATCATTGTAAGCCTATCTATAAAATTTACTTTTTGCCACTTCTTGGTAGGTAAAGATGAGTTTCAACTTTGAGTTTCTGTCACTTGCGGTTATTAACCTACAGAGACTGAAGTAGGTAGAGCTCAAGGAAGACAGCAAAACTGCCAGTGGAGAACTATTTGGGCTTGAAATGTGACCAAAAGGAGGTTAACCAGAAGTTGTCCAATGCCCCTGGCCTGAGGTTTCTTTCTGGTTGGGGCCTCGTAGATAGACTGCGATATATCCAGCCGATGATTTCCGACGGCATTCTGGATATATTTTTTTCCCCTTGTAAAAGCACAACGCTTTTTCTGACTGTCAAACATGACTTGTGTTCCCCGCCTAGCCTGCCCTAGGTCCTTCCCAATACATAAGGAGCCCTTTTCAAATGTCCAGTAACACGGGGGATTTGCTTCAGTCTGGAGACTTGTCCCTCTGTTCTGCCATCAGTCAAAAGGCACTGCTATCTCCTCCCCGTGTCTAATTGTGCCTACTTTGGGCATTCATGTGTTTCCAAGGCAGATCGGCCCGATTGGCGGGGTGAAGTGAGTCACTCTCTCATGTCAGAGGCCAGTCCTCAAAACCGCAGTTTCTCCCTTTTCCGAGTGGGTTTTCGGAACTATCGGTTCAGGGACATACATGGCAACAGAGGCAAGAAAGGGAATGAACACGCTCACCAGGGAGCCAGATGGTAGGACGACGGGGACTACACAATACCCCCGTTTTCTGAGCGCAGTTTACACAGAGGAGTTTTATGAAGCCCTTCTCGTACTTTGTCATGAGGACAGGCAGGAGAGAAAAAGCATCTGTGTGCTTAAAACCATGTATTTCAGGGGGCCCACCTCGAGAGTTCACGTAAATCTTGAATGCACTTCTGCCCCCCTGTGCAGGTCGTTAGGTATGAATAACCCTGTTCAGATGTCAGAAGTGTATATTATCGGAGCGCAGCCCCTCTGCAGCCAACTCGCAGGACTTTCTCAAGGACAGAAGAAACTGTGCCACTTATATCAGGACCACATGCAGTACATCGGAGAAGGGGCGAAGACGGGCATCAAAGAGTGCCAGTATCAATTCCGACACCGACGGTGGAACTGCAGCACCGTGGATAACACCTCCGTTTTCGGCAGGGTTATGCAGATAGGTAGGAAAGCATTTCATATTTTTTAAGTCTATAGACAGTGTTTTTCTAGGAAAAGTCTTAAGGGTCAGGCTGGCCCCCGTGGCCTAGTGGTTATGGGAGCTGGAGCCCACATGGCCGACCGACCATGGTTTGAGTCCTGGTCCCAGCAGCTTGAAAAGTACCTAAGGCACATGTGTGTGAGCCCTAAATCCAGACAGGATGGAGAAATGGAGGAGAAGGGATTGTGGCATGACCACGCCCCATTGTGGAGGTGCTTTCTCTCTGTGTGTGTCTCTGGCTAGCGAACATGCCTCCTGGCAAGTTAGGGGGGGGAAAAAGAAAAAGTCTTTAGTGTTTCCTCATATTCTTACTGAGGAGGGCATCTCCCAGGGCAAGTGATCGCTTGGGGATGTTTGCCTCTCTACTGAATGATGTTAACTCTGCTCCCATATCAGATTATAACTTTTGAACTTTCCCTAACCAAATCAAGAGCCGATTCTCACAGACAGTTTTCATTTTTCTGAACACTTAGTTTTTCTACCAAACCTTTTGTTTAAAATAGAAGCAGACACTTATTTTTGTTTTTCAGAAACAGAGGAAAGTCCAGTCATATACATCCTTTTAAACTTGCAAACTGTCTCAACTCTTGGAAGAGTTTTTTAAGTCACAATTCACATGGTCCAAGCAGCAAACTAAAAACTGTCATCTTTGAGAAAGCTGGTTATATGGATAGTGAACAGCGTTTTAATTTTTTAAATATAGAGGTTTCCCGAGGCTATAGGTAATGCATATGTTAAAAGCCTTATTTTTAGTCCTAGAAAGAATTTGAATTAGAAGGGATCAAATTTATGTTTGTGATTTTGGCAACTGGTACAAACGCACATGCTTGAGATCTCAACCCAGAAGGTTACATTTTTTAAAAAATGTATTGCCTCAAGTATGATGCTTAATTTTATATATGTCGTCCAGCTCGTTACGCCATTCAGGGAGGAGATGGCATTGAATCTGGGCAAAAGGCAAACATTTTGAAAAATCGGTTTGCCTCCAGTTTGGCTTCGTATTATTTAACAGATGCGTTCCTGTGTGTGTATTTAGTGTGAATGTTTGCAGTCTCTTTACGTTTATGCAAACAAGCCCTTATAATTAATATGACTTCAGTGACTCCTAAAATAAGAAGCAATTTATCAAAGCAATTAACTGTTTATACTGACCAAAAATAAAAAGTTGGCTTAATATCCATCACAGATGGATAAAATGCCTTTTAAAAAAAAAAAAAAAGAAAGAAAGAAAGAAAGCCTGAAAAGCACATTCATTGAGAACAAAAAAGAGTTGTCAGCGGATGTTTCAGCCAGGCAGCTTCATAAACTAAAATAATACAGGACTGGAAACTGGTCCTCTAATTGAATGGCTGGTCCCAGCAGCTTGAAAAGTACCTAAGGCACATGTGTGTGAGCCCTAAATCCAGACAGGATGGAGAAATGGAGGAGAAGGGATTGTGGCATGACCACGCCCCATTGTGGAGGTGCTTTCTCTCTGTGTGTGTCTCTGGCTAGCGAACATGCCTCCTGGCAAGTTAGGGGGGGGAAAAAGAAAAAGTCTTTAGTGTTTCCTCATATTCTTACTGAGGAGGGCATCTCCCAGGGCAAGTGATCGCTTGGGGATGTTTGCCTCTCTACTGAATGATGTTAACTCTGCTCCCATATCAGATTATAACTTTTGAACTTTCCCTAACCAAATCAAGAGCCGATTCTCACAGACAGTTTTCATTTTTCTGAACACTTAGTTTTTCTACCAAACCTTTTGTTTAAAATAGAAGCAGACACTTATTTTTGTTTTTCAGAAACAGAGGAAAGTCCAGTCATATACATCCTTTTAAACTTGCAAACTGTCTCAACTCTTGGAAGAGTTTTTTAAGTCACAATTCACATGGTCCAAGCAGCAAACTAAAAACTGTCATCTTTGAGAAAGCTGGTTATATGGATAGTGAACAGCGTTTTAATTTTTTAAATATAGAGGTTTCCCGAGGCTATAGGTAATGCATATGTTAAAAGCCTTATTTTTAGTCCTAGAAAGAATTTGAATTAGAAGGGATCAAATTTATGTTTGTGATTTTGGCAACTGGTACAAACGCACATGCTTGAGATCTCAACCCAGAAGGTTACATTTTTTAAAAAATGTATTGCCTCAAGTATGATGCTTAATTTTATATATGTCGTCCAGCTCGTTACGCCATTCAGGGAGGAGATGGCATTGAATCTGGGCAAAAGGCAAACATTTTGAAAAATCGGTTTGCCTCCAGTTTGGCTTCGTATTATTTAACAGATGCGTTCCTGTGTGTGTATTTAGTGTGAATGTTTGCAGTCTCTTTACGTTTATGCAAACAAGCCCTTATAATTAATATGACTTCAGTGACTCCTAAAATAAGAAGCAATTTATCAAAGCAATTAACTGTTTATACTGACCAAAAATAAAAAGTTGGCTTAATATCCATCACAGATGGATAAAATGCCTTTTAAAAAAAAAAAAAAAGAAAGAAAGAAAGAAAGCCTGAAAAGCACATTCATTGAGAACAAAAAAGAGTTGTCAGCGGATGTTTCAGCCAGGCAGCTTCATAAACTAAAATAATACAGGACTGGAAACTGGTCCTCTAATTGAATGGGAAAATGGCCTGTAGCCCCAGCCTGCTAAGTTTCATAGAGCTTTGTCCTTTCTGTTAATGATTAAAATGTGCTAATGTATATACTGAGATCTGGACCTCCAAGCTCAGCTTTAGAAACACAATTTTCTCTGAATCTGGGCTGCCCTGTGAAGTTAAGTGGGAGAGTGGCAGAAATTGAATTCTCCTGCCT
Organism: Tupaia belangeri chinensis; assembly: GCF_000334495.1. Taxonomy (NCBI): domain Eukaryota; kingdom Metazoa; phylum Chordata; class Mammalia; order Scandentia; family Tupaiidae; genus Tupaia; species Tupaia belangeri. Next base: position 298,657 of record NW_006159553.1, read on the forward strand.
TTTGATAGTGCGAGCAAGCTGAAAACCTTTTGAGGTTATATCAGAATGGCAAATGTCAGCCTCCCCCCCACCCCCGCCTTTATATCTTCCTTCTCAGTTGCCTTCCTCTCAAACCATGGGACCACCTTTTCACGTGTGTATGACTTAGCAAAAAGCATGCACCTCTGATGGTAACCAAGAAGAAAAACAGTAGTTGAAACTGTTTTCCTGTGTAGTCACTCGAAGACAGCTTTGATTTAAGAGCTTCTAGCCTGTCTTGGGTCAAAATGTTCAGGATAAGCTATCATTTGCTAAGTGAATTTGAGTTCTGTTGGAGATTTATTTGAAATTCAGTCCAAGATTCAAAGAGCCTGCTTCCCCAGGGAGCAAGCAAAGCTCCTGGTACAAAGGCCTATATTTAATTGTCCCTTGCAAGTCCTCTCTCTGGTCCTCAGCTGGGTGCTACTCGCAGTGGGGTGGATGGGAAATAGATGGAGAGCTTACTTCCTGACAGCCACGGAGGAGGCCCTCCTAGACCACCCCTCAGGTCGTCTAATGTCCAGGAATATGGGTGCACCGGCCTCATTCCTGCCTGCCCCAAGTCCTCCATGTGTCTCAGAGCAGAAAGCTGCTGCCGAATGGCTTGTGGGGGAACACTGATGGGACCTTCTTTTTTTTCTTTATTTAAAAAAGTGATGGAGAGGAAAAGAAAATAGTTTTGTTGTTGTTGTTGTTGTTGTTTAAATGGAAGAACATGGACCCAACTCTGAGAGTGGGATTACTCTCCTTTCACTTTTCCACTTAATGGATGTTTGGAGAGAACACACTCAAGGACGATTGGAAACACCTTTGATGCTGCAAGGTGTGGGTGCCCACCCCAACACACTGAGCACAGCAGGGTGTAGAAAGCAGTTCCTGTCTGTGAGAACCTGACCCCGTGGTGGGGCCATCCTCTGAGAAACTCAGGCCACAGCCTCCCACCCCCTCCCCGGCTCATTTGTCTAAGGTGCCAGTTGCCTCGGCAGCCCCCTGCACAATCACCTCGTGAAGGGCCTACTCTTGGTTTTGGAAACTTTCTCATTTTTCATCAAGCGCCCCTTTCCTTCCAGCTTTTGTCCTTGTTGCTTCTTTGTTTCCACCCTGGGAAAAGATATGTGAGGAAGGAACCATTTTTAAGGGGTGTGAGGATCCCACAGAGGGAAACCAAACACAATCAGCAATGTTCCAGCCAGGACGACTGTACCCCCAGACGGTTAGCCGAAGGGTGCTTTTTACACTGATGTTCTCCACGCACTGACCTGTTAGCGTTAGAGAGTTCTTACCAGGTTTGTATTATAGGGCAAAAAATTAAAATAAAATAGTAAAACAGAAACAAATTCAGGATAGGCCTATGAAAAATTGCAGCATTATTTGCGTTTTGTATAAAAGCCCTTTCATGCTCTGTCGACTCAGAGGGCAGGGTTTTATTTTCCTCTTTCCTGAGGATCATTTTATCTCCTCTGTCTCTAGCTACAACCTCTTTAATCTGTAAGTCTCCAAGGCCACACCATTTTCTGTACTATCAGTGTTAATCCTCAAATAACTCCCTAGAATCTGTCCATTCTCATTCCTTTCCACTCCCCCAAAGCTCTCTGCTCCTCTCACTTGAGCTAGGTGCAAACAAAGGATCTCAACAAATCGTCCTCAGCCCCTCAGGCCTACCATCTTTCTGCCCCACAGGAACTTTCTGGAACCTCCTGCCTGCTCCTCTACAGGAGTGGAAACCATTGCTATTCCTGCAGGGGACAGCCCAGGTGGCTGCAGGATTGAGGTGTGGAGCCGAAGTCCACGAGCTGGGTGGGCTGCTGGCCACTTGCACTGGCATTGCTGCCCCGTCCTCCTGCAGAGCAGCCCCTTCTGCCTGGGACCTAGCCCTGTTGTCAGTTGTTCTATGCTTCTGCTCTTCCCCTCCAAAAAAAAAAAAAAAAAA
>NW_006159553.1:300722-302051 GCF_000334495.1 Tupaia belangeri chinensis
CCAGTTGTTCTATGCTTCTCCCCCCCCCCCCAAAAAAAAAAAAAAAAAGACTAGCAAGCTCTCAGAGTGGGCGCAAGAGAAGCCCATTCTGGTACAGGGATTTCAGTGTCAGAAGGGGCCTCTTTTTTCCTTAGACAGCTAGTTCAATACCTTTACTTTACAGCCGAGGAAAGTGAGGCCCCCTGAGCCCACCTCCAGGCCCAGCTTCGGCTGGCTGGGTGTTAACCCTCTCTCTCTCCCCTAGTACATTTTTAAGGGGCATCTCATTGTATGTAGAAATGTCTTCTTGGACAAGCAAAGTTTAGGGTAGCTCAGAATGGTTGCCTTTTTTTTTTCCCTCCTTGCAAATAGAGCTCTGATTACTATTAGAGGGAGAGAGAGGCTTTACAAGTTTGGGGGAACGAAAAACTTTGTTCCCCTTTTCCTTTAGGTTGAGCTTTTTTTGGTTCTTGATGTCATGCTTTGCTGCAGAGGCTCTGGAAGGGTGGTGGGGTGGATGCAGAGGTGGGATTACGAACAGCAGGCTGTTCGCAAACATCCATATTCTTGAATGAGAGAGATATGGGATGAGAGAAGAGGCAAGCTCCTTGACGGCTTGTCCCCTGGGACAGTGAGGAACCAGGTCCTGAGTCCCCCTGTGTGCTCAGGATGGAAGAGGGAGAAGAGGGGGTGACTGACAAAGCCACAGGGGGTGTGAGGCAAAACCTAGTGTGGCCACAACTCCTGTGGCCCCTGGTGGTACCTGGCTTAGGTTTGGGGCCTGGGACTTTTTGAGGCTCCAAGCCTAGCAAATTCCATGGCCCTGCCCTCTGTGCAAGGCAAAATGAAAATAATACCCAACATGAACAGAAGTCTAAGGAAGGCTACCCCAATTCTGGGTTTTCCTTCAATGGCTCCTTTCATGCCCAGTGTTGGAAATCGGTTTTGGGTATTTTCAGGAGTGAGTGGTAGGGGAACTCTAGAGCAGCTGAGAGTGGTGCCTTGGGCTGTGGAACTGCACAGTGACACTGTGGAGAATCTGCTACTCTTTGGGTATTTGTTGCTGTGTGTTTGGGAGGATCCCTCTGCGCTTCCCCTGCGGGGCACCCAGCTGGGTGAATGTTAACAGACGGCCCTCCTTGGTTTGGAAGAAACCCAAGGTTTTCCTCTGCTTGCTTCCCCTACTTCCTGGGGCTGCAGTGTGTCCGGTTTATCCTGACCCCCTCCCCCAGGTGGTGCCCAGGACTGGTGCATTGGGGACTCACCCTGTCCCCACTCTGGGCGGTGCCCAGGCCTGGGATGTGGGACAGGCGGCCGGTGACCCGTGTCTCGCCCGCAGGCAGCCGCGAG
>NW_006159553.1:302318-305837 GCF_000334495.1 Tupaia belangeri chinensis
TATGATCCTGACTCTGCATGTCTCTGTCTCCCCCTCTCTTTCTCTTTTTGTCTCTGCCTCCCCTGCTAGCTTTTCCAGTCTTTCCTCTTTTCTTTCCAGGTTTCTCCTTTTCCCTTCTTCCAGGTCTCTCTTCCCTCTCCTGAACCTGTCCTCCATTTCTTTCTCTCAGAAGTCCCACCTTCACATGGGCCCCTCCGGAGAAGAGTGATACCCCAGGACAGCTTCCTGGGGGTGCATCATCCTCCCTTGGGGACCTCCCCCCAAAACCAAGGCACCCCTACTGCTCCCCCAAGGAGACCTCTCCCTGTGTTTTCTACTGGTCCCCAGGCCACTGGCCGTGGAATCCTGAAACACAAATGTTCTTAACAGTCTCTCTCTCTCCTCCCTGGAATCTGAGGCTGATGGCTTTCAATTCCGAAGAGGGAGTTGTTTGTCCCAGACGGTGCCCAGCTGAGAAAGCCCTCACCCAGCTGTAGGCCTTCTCTTTCCCCCTTTTTCTTCCTGCCCTTCTAAATGTTGCAAGATAGTAGGCCTGAGGGCTTGAGGTCCCCCCCCAAAGGGCTTTTCTAGGAAAACACAGCATTTTTAGCAGTGTGGAATTAGCAGGTCTGGCCATCGGGCCAATGGCAGGGTGGCTCTGGAGGGGAGGGTGGGAGCAGAGGTCTCCAGGAAGGACTGCTGCAGCCCTGAGTCTCCCTCCAGGCTCTTTCCTTTTCCTGATGGGGAAGTGAAAAGTTATTCCTCAATAGTTAAAAAGACCCTTTTTTCCCCCTGTGGTTAAGCACATGGCACTTTATGGCTGCTTTAAAATGAAGGGGTGAAAATTTTTCTTAACTTTGGCAGCATTGAAAACCAGAGCCATTATGTTTTCACAGAATCCAAGGTAGATGCCAGGAACTTTCTGGTCAGAGATTTCACTCTTCTGTGTTTTGGGGTGAGGAAAAGGGAAGCGAATCATAGAGTAAACCCTAGAGGCCTGGAAGGAACCTTCGGACCAGCTGGACCCACTCTCTCATTTTAAAGATAGGGAAACTGAGGCTAGAGAGCCCCTTCACAGCCAGGGGCAAAATTCAATGGGTTGAAACAATCTTTGTAGGTACGTTTTTATCCACGCGTGCATCGCAGGTGAGGGCTCAAGAGCTAGCAGCTTTCAAATGAGCGCGATCTCGATGCAAGCCAGTTCTGCCCGTTCTTTCTGCGTTTTCGAGCCTCGGTTTGCACATTGCCCCTTCGGTTAAATGGCCACGATGATCACTGTCTCTTGGGATTGTGGTGAGGACTGGATGAAATCATACGGTAGGCAGAACCGTACGAACCTGCCAGTCCTTGCCTATTTTTAACCTCTGAACCAGCTGTTTCATTTGGCCCATCTAAGGTCTCCGCTGCCTGTCGGCCAGTAGTAAGTGTTTGAGAAATGATAACTTAATTACTAGACATTCTCTAGCAAAGGCTGTGGAGGCAAAGACTGCAGACCCTTCCCGCTAACTTATCTTCCTCTCAGATTTGATGGTAACCCTTTGGGGGTGTCTGACTCTGCAGAACTTGGCCTGTGCTAGCCTGAGGGGTCGCACCATCGCCCCCCCAGAGTGTGTGACTTTTTCTTCCTTTCTCAGGCTTCCCACTGAGGGCTGGGATGCCTGTGGTGTAGACGGTCTAGACCGACCCTCTCTCCTCACTGTGACAAACCCAGGACCTTGCGCTGAGGGTGTTAGACATTTTCTTTCTGGAAGCTTCTAAGACCTTACTCCCACCTTTGTCTGGGTTAGGGTCAGGGTTAGGGTCAGGATTAGTGATGTGCGTGCCATGTGCCCAGCACCTCAGACTGGGAATGCCTCCAGCAGAGATGTGGCTGACTCCCCTGGTTCCCGGCCAGGGGTGCCCCCCTATGGGGTGCTCTCATCCACCTTTGGCACCTCCTTAAACTCAAGAAATCATCAGGAGCCTAGCAAGCAAGACAGGGTCAAGGGATTTCTAAGTAGCAAGAAGGGATTTGGGAGAATTCGAGAAGTGCCTTTAATGTTCCAATTGAATATCTGGTGTTTTGTTTTGTTTTGTTTTTAAATAGTGAGATTTCGGGAAGGGGATAGATTTTCTGACTGGAGCAGTGAACTGAATTTGGGTCCTGGTGTTGGGCAAGGTTACAAAAGAGACAGTTTTTCTCTAGGATGGTGGGGGCAGAGAGGTGGGCAGGTGGGCATGGTGCCAGGGAATTCTTTTAGAATGTCCTTGAGACAAGAGCTTTTCATTTTTCTCAAAGGGGAACAAAAGTAAAAAGCAAGTGCAAAATCCTTCCTCAGACTAGCTGAGTGCCTGAGACTCTCCAAGACAAGATGGTGGACTTTGGCCCCCTTTTACAAGAATGCTCCTTCTGAGTCCTGGAGAAAGAAAGTAGCAGTTCTGTGTGGAAATGGCCTTCTAACTCCCCTGGGTCTCCGGGCTCCTAGCAGGCCCTCTCCAGCTCGCCCTCACCACTCAGACCCTGAAAAGTCTGGCATAAGGAGCTGTGGGCAGGAGGGACTATAAATAGGAAACCACCACCTCCCAGACTGCCGGGCATGGTGCTGTGGGGCCAGACCCAGGGGCACTGCTACTGGGAGGCCCGAGGTGACTGGGCAAGGGCCCAGACACCATGCCCTCATCACCCTGGACAAAGACCAGCTTTCCTGAGTGTGCCCTGAGTGCCAAGGACTTTCCCTGCCTCCCCGACTCTGTCCTCTCCAGGGCTAGGGGAGTGGAACTGTCACCATCCCTTTCATAGACTGAGGCTGGAGGCTTAGAACAGTGTAGCCAGGGGCTACATTTAGGGGCAGAGGTCAGGAACCAGCAGAGGCAGGAACAGAATCCATGCAGGCCTGGCTCCAAGGTCAATGCTCTTGGCCGCAGGGGGAAGAGGGGAAATAGGGAAGCAGGAGCGAGGAGTCCCTGAGTTCCAGGCCGGGGTCCACCACCATCTAGCTGTGTGACTGACTGTGCAGGCCACCTGCCTTCTCTGGATCCCTGTGCTGTCATGGAATCCAGCCCATGTTGTGTTGCTGGATGATTACATGAGATGGAGGAGTCAGGGCTCTTAGAGCTGAGCCTGGCACAGCAGGAACAGCAGTGAGGAAAGGCATGAGCCCTGATCCTACCGGGGCCAGACCTCTTCCCAGCTCCCTACGTACCAGCTGGGTCCCATGGGCGAGTCGCTAAGCTTGGGCTCAGAGTCCAGCCACCTGGGTCTGAACCCTGGCACCTCTGCTTCCCAGTGGCTGGGCGCGTCATTCATCTGTCTGGACCTCACGTTGATAGCGCTTCCTTCATGGGCTGGCCATGTGGGTGAATTAGGTAACGCAGGTAAGAAATTGCCAACAGTCTCTGGGATGAGTGTTCAGTGTTTCATCCCTGAAAGAAAGAAGCCACCGTGACAAGTTCTTTTCCTGTCCTCAAATACTGAGTGGTGGTGGATGGCCTGATGTCACGATGAGGGGCTGAGAACACACTCATGTGTAGAGCTGTGACAGAAGGCAGCGCTAGACTTCT
>NW_006159553.1:305870-331146 GCF_000334495.1 Tupaia belangeri chinensis
AAGGCGAAACAGACTAACCCAGCTCTGAGCCTGGCTCCCTCTAGAAGGTCCAGGAGAGCTTTATTGACGTAGCCCATGCCCGCCTTGGGGCTCCTCCATGATCTGCACACTCACTGTCCCCATTTCCCTGCAGACCGTGTACAACTTGGCCGACGTGGCCTGTAAGTGCCACGGGGTGTCGGGCTCCTGTAGCCTCAAGACGTGCTGGCTGCAGCTGGCGGACTTCCGCAAGGTGGGCGATGCCCTGAAGGAGAAGTATGACAGTGCGGCGGCCATGCGGCTCAACAGCCGGGGCAAACTGGTGCAGGTCAACAGCCGCTTCAACTCGCCCACCACGCAGGACCTGGTCTACATCGACCCCAGCCCCGACTACTGCGTGCGCAACGAGAGCACAGGATCCCTGGGCACGCAGGGCCGCCTGTGCAACAAGACGTCGGAGGGCATGGACGGCTGTGAGCTCATGTGCTGCGGCCGCGGCTACGACCAGTTCAAGACGGTGCAGACCGAGCGCTGCCACTGCAAGTTCCACTGGTGCTGCTACGTCAAGTGCAAAAAGTGCACGGAGATCGTGGACCAGTTTGTGTGCAAATAGTGGGTGCCCGCCCGTCACCCAGCCCCACTCCCAGGACCCACTTATTTATAGAAAGTACAGTGATTTTTTAAAAAAATATTTTTAATTTTTCCCCAAGAATTGCAACCGGAATCTTTTTTTTTTTTTTCTGCTACCATCTAAGAACCCTGTGGTTTATTATTAATATTATAATTATTATTCGGCAATAATGGGGGGGGTGGGACTCAAGAAAGATATTTATTCTGTGGATCTTTGGAAAGGTAATACGAGACTTCTTTTGACAGTACAGGATGAGGGGGAGGTAACGCCTTCCTGACCTCAGCTGTGTGGATGTAATAGACATCGAGCAGCTAAAGGAAAGACATTTTCTTCTTCTCAAATATGAGGTCAAATAGGATGGGTAAGAGCCTGTTTGGAAGAGGGGGTTCAAATTCATGCATGATTCAGCTTCTTTGGCCAAAATGAATGGTAAAGGTTCTGTTGTGAGATAAAAGGTCTTGAGGGAAACCCAACAACAAATGACAAAAATCAGACCTCGCTTCCCCAGGGCTGCTCACCTGCTTTTCACATTTTCAAAATGATCATTTAAAACGTACGAGCAAGAATCTCAGATCCTCGAGGAAAAAAGAAAAAAAAGAAACATGAATCCCATGTCTCAGTCTTCTCAATCCGTCTGCAGACAGTCCTAGTTTGATCATCTTCGAGAGAGGGAAAATTCCCCAGGGGGAAAAAAAAATTAACTCCTATATTAATGATTTGAAGTGGCTAGAACAATTAGGCTTTCAGATTGGAAAAGGATTCTCAAATGATTCTGGACCCCAGACCTTTTGTTTAGGCGAGAGATATTGGCTTGAGTAGAAAGAGCCGTATCTTCTCCTTTTCTTAGGATATTTTGTTAATAAATGATGATAATGAAAAGAACACCAGAGGTGCATTCACAGTTCTCAGCCCGAAATGGCAGAGTAACCATGTGTTGCTCCAGGGCAGAAATCCTCTTTGAGGGAAAGAATTAAAATTCCCCTTTTCCCTTGCCCCCAAGCCCTCCCTGAGTCCTCTGTACACAGTGATGTGATTCTAGCCACGGTTCCATATGGCAGCTCCGCTGGGTCCCCTTTGATTGTAGGACAGGAAATGAAACATGAGGCGCCCCACTTGGAAAGCAGTTTGCTACTTAGGGATTCTTTTTAGTGAAACTTCCATTTTCAGGAGCAGTCGTATTGTACGTATTAATGGCGTAGTGTGGCTAATGGCGTTCACAGAGGTGTCCCAGCCTTTCACCGTTATGATCCTGTGTGTAGACCATCCACTCTAGCTTCTCCTGCTATACTGCAGGTGTACCCCAAAACTGGTCCTAGTGTACCTGGACAGTTGCATTTATAAGGGGGAGAAATGTGGTTTAATGGTGCCTGATATCTCAAAATCTCTTGTACATAGCATATATATATATATATATATATATATACACACACACACATATATATAAATATAAATATAATTATATTTCAGTGCAGCCAGTGGTTTAGACTTACAGGTTACTCTGGAGTTATCTCCCTGTCGAGAGCATCCTTCACTAAAGCCCAACTGGGATTCTGAAAGGTTCTGGAGTCTTGAGCTTGGGCTCCTGGCCTGGGCTTTATCCTGGGTCTGCCTTAAGCGTTCACAGAAGTGCCCTGGCTTCTGAAGAAGGCTGAAGGTCTGATTCATTGAAATGCGCGTTGGTTGGAAGAGTTCTTTGATCTGTCCTACCCCACCCCCTTTTTCTCCAACCTCCATTTCCATACACATTATAGAGAGGGCATTATTTGCTCATCCTAGACATGGGCATTAAGAGAGATTCAAAACTTAGCGTTGCTCTTTACTCGGCGCATTCTGCAGAGTGGACAGCGGTGCCTCGTAGATTTGGTTGTACTTATTTGAGTCCCTGGGAAAAATCTAGCCCACTACATAAGATAGCTAGTTTTTAGACTTTTTTCTAAACAGGACACCTCTTTCCCCAAAGTGCCATCAAATGTGTTCTTATCTGAGACTTGCCTTGTTTTTAGAAAGATACATGTCTTTGAACCTTTCAGAGGCGTGGTGGCCTTCCCATCACTTCAGCCAACCATGGCCCTTAATTTATTGCAAAAGGATCATCACTTCCCCCTCCATTGCAGTGAATTGCAAGCAAAAGATCTTGAAATTCAAAAGCACTAATTAGTTTAAAATGTCACTTTTTTGGTTTTTATTATACAAAAACCATGAAGTCCTTTTTTTTTTATTCGCTGAATCAGATGTTGTTCCTTTTTAGTGATTCATGTTTATGAAGAGAGTTGAGTTTAACAATCCTAGCTTTTAAAAGAAACTATTTAATGTAAAATATTCTACGTGTCATGCAGATATTATGTATATCATCTATGGCCTTTATTCTGTACTTTTAATGTACATATTTCTGTCTCGCGTGATTTGTATATTTCACTGGTTCAAAACAAAACAGAACAAACATTGAAAGGCTTACGCCAGATGGAAGATAGAATATAAAATAAAATGTTACTTGTATATTGGTAAGTGGTTTCCATTGTCCTTCAGAGAACGCATGGTAGAGATATCTGGAGAAACCATGAGGGATAGTTCAGGATAACTACATGTCCACATAATAGAAGAGTGGAGAATTTTACCCAAACCAAACTATTTGGAAGCTTCAAAAGATTTCTATATGTAACAGAACAAAGGGGGAATTCTCTTTTCCTATATGTTTTTCAAAAACCGAAATCAGCAGATGGCTTAAAGCTGGTACCGGGTTGCTCACATTCTTTTAGCATTATGCATGTAACTTAATTGTTTTAGAGCGTGTTGCTGCTGTAACTTCCCAGCGAAGAACCAAAAAGGCACACACTTTTATCCAGAACCAGATTCGTGGCTAAAAAAAAAGGCATCTTTGTGTTTACCACTGCAAGGCATGCACCTCTCTGTCTGAATTTATTACGGATCGTGTGTGGTGTCCCTTCGCCCCTGGAAAGCAGTGTTTATGAAAAGAAAGCTTCAGTCTGTGGAGAATGAAAACTCATTGGAAACTAAAGGTTCGTTGTGTTAAGTGCAATTAATACGAGTTCTTGTGCTTTAGGAAAACGTACACCGAAATTCAGCCGGCGCTGCACAGATGGATAGGTTGACCCTTTCCTTTTTTTCTTTCTGGATAACCTTGTAACATATTGAAACCTTTTAAGGAGGCCAAGAATGCATTATTCCACAAAAAAAAAAAAATAGTAGACCAACATATAGAGTGTTTAAAATAGCATTTCTGGGCAAATTCAAACGCTTGTGGTTCTAGGACTCACATCTGTTTCAGTTTTTCCTCCGTTGTATATTGACTGGTGTTCTTTATTGCAAAAACATATACTCGATTTAGCAGTATCAGCATATTTTTCTTTCTCATCCTGGAGTGCATTCAAGATCTCCCCAATACAGGAAAATTAACGAAAAAAATTATATATTGGCAGTGGCAAATAGAGCCCTGTTCCAAATTGTCCTTACAGAGTCAAGGGACAGGAAGACTGTTTTAAGGTTCAGATGTATTTATCTGTTCAGTTCTTTGAGCTACTGACTTCCTGAGATCGTTACCGTAGATGTTTTTCTGCTCACCTCAACTCTTTTCTCATACCATTTTGCCATCCCAATTTTCAATTGCTTGTGGTGAAACATTATTCAAGCTCCTGGAATGATTAAATATGATGCTGGGGCAGGAAAAGTACTCCAGAGTAAGAGACTGGTACTAGGTGGACCCCAGGAGACCATTAGCAGAAACCGTCTCCACAGACTGAATGGTCCCTGCTATAACTGTATAAAGAGATAGATGGAGAAGGTACCTATAACTTGAAGCATATATTTAATGCAAATAAGCAAAAGGCACAGGTCGAAAATACTACATTATCACTGTAAAGTATACTTTGAAAATATTTATTTTTTTAAAGTATTTTCTAGTTTCCCCCCTCTCTAAGGAATGGTGAGAACGAGAGGCCATATTTTCAAAGAGGACAAAAAGAAATTTAGATCGGGAATCAGTTAAAAGCGTAAGAATTAAAATGTAGAAAAGGGATCTTCTAATTTACCTGTTGACACAAACGTTACACGTAAGCCTGGTGACTGGATCGTCTTTTCTTTTAGTAAGCCATCATCTTGTTAGCTGACTTTAAAAAAAATGGATGTAGACTGATTAAAGGCTGGTATTTCTTTTTAATGTATCCATTTGAATCTAGAAGATTGAATTAAAATGCTGTCTCAGTATTTTTAAAGCAAAAAAAAAATAACATAAAGGAATGGAGGGAAATTGCTCTTAGGCCATTTTTATATGCAGTGTACAATTTTCTGGGCTAGAAATGAGATAAAGATTATTTATTTTTGTTCATATCTTGTACTTTTCTATTAAAATCGTTTTATGAAATCCAGCGCAGTCACGTGTGTGTGTTTAGCGGAGTGTTTCCACGGACGGTTGATGCGGGCCTGGAGTATGATTTAGGACGCTCCAGAAAAAAACACGAACATTTCAGGCATGTAGATAACATTATGGCCGAATCTCAAGGGTTTATTTCGTGCTTGAATGCTCATTTTGCTTTCGTCTACTGCTAATTTTTTTTTTGGTATTGATTGGGTTGGAAAAGTCATGACGTATTTTTCATTTTTCAGTGTAAAAATGTGTCACGACTTCTCCGACAACCCAGTACTTCGCTGCTAATCATGTGTGAGGGTTGTACTTGGAGATTATTCTTCAGTGTAGCATTTAGCACAGTGAAATGGGATTATTGTGTCGTGAAATTCCAGGCCACAGGAAGAAAGACAGAATGATGTGAGGACGGGAATTAGCATTGCATTCAAGGAGAAGTGCGGACCAAGCCATCTGGATTATTCTGCTAGTTGCTTTTTTCGCCTTGTGATGGTCGCCAGTGAGGTCTTTAGGTCCATGTCTCTCTTGAATGACATCTTGGGCTGCATGATTCTTTGTTGTGGAGGTTCCTCTTGGGCGATGTTTAGCAGTGTGTCCCTGGCCTCCACCCACTTGTTGCCAAGGACACTCTTCTATTTGTGACAACCGAGAATGTGCCCTCCATTGAAAACCATGATTCTAGGTAGAGGGACTGAGGATCTGAGCCCTTGGGGGGATACAGATGACCACAGAGGTGGACTTTTCACTGCCAAGGTTGCCTCGCAATCAAGAAGAGGCCCTGATGAGTCTCACTGTGTAAAGTATGGCAATATAGCATCTTCTACAGGGCAGCTTGGCCGAGCAATTAAGAACACAGGCTCTGGAGACAGTCTACCTGGGTTCATATCCCACTACTTGCCAGTGGCTGGGTCACCTTAGGAAAATCACATAACCTCTCTGTGCCTCTGGGCCCTGTGTCTTTAAAATGGAAGAGACCATTCCTACCTACCTCTGTGAAGAGAAAGTGAGTTAACATTTATGAAGTGCTTAGAGCAGGTTCAACTACATTAAGAACTTAGTAAATGTTAGCTAGGAAGAAAAGGTAATAAGGAAAGGAATGCTAAAGCGAGTCAGGAGTAAACCAAGCAACCGTGAGCTGACAATACTTGGCACCCTTGATACCAGTAGGTCAATGTTGGGAAGGCCCTCTTGGTTTTCCAGGGAGTCTGCAGACTTGTGGCCTGCTGTCCACATCATGCTTCCAGATATGTTTTGTTTGACTGACACGGCATTAAAAAAACACTGCTCAAATGAGTTGTGAGTGTTTATTTATTTGCACATGAAAATTTGGGTTTCTGGCTTGAAAACTGGAAAGAGCTGGCCCCCTGTGTACGTATGTCTACAGTTCCCATGTAGTAACAATCGGCTCGACCCAGTAGACACTGGGCATGTCCCGTTACCCCATCGTGTCACCTAACTGGTCCCTGCAGGTTTTCACATTCCTGATGCTTTGTAAAAGTGTTTTTCCTCAGGACCAGCAGTTAGCATAATGGCTATGTCGCTGTACTCCCATGTAGTTGACCATGGTTCGTGTCCTGGACCCGGTGGCTTAAAACTCACAAGCAAACGCACCCTATGGCAAAAACCTCTCCAAAAAAAAAAAACCAAAACCCCCCAAAAAACACCAAAACTAATTTCCCTTAATTTCCCTTTAAGTCAGGGTTTCTCAACCTCACCAGTAATGACTTTTTTGGGCCAGATAATTTTGTTGTGAAGACCTGTCTTGTTCATTGCAGGGCGTTTAGGTACATTCTTGAGCTCTCTCCACTAGATACCAATCACATTCTCCCAGTTGTGACGGCTGAAAATATCTCTAGACATCGCTAAATGTGGGGATAGGAAAACAGGACATCCTGCATAAAAACAATTGGCCTTGGGACCAGCAGATAGTGCAATGGTTACATTGCTGGACTCCCACACGACTGACTACAGTTCGAGTCTCAGACCTGGCAGATTGAAACCCACGCTGTGTGTGTGTGTGTGTGTGTGTGTGTGTGTGTGCCCCAAATCCCAAGAGGACAATAGAGGAGAGGGGATTGCAGCATGGCTATCTCCCATGGGGGAGGGGGGTATTTCTCTCTTTCTGTCTCTCTGTCTCTTTCTATCTCTCCAGAGAGCACACATGCTCTACAGCAAAATTCTCTCTCTAAAAAAAAGAAAAAAGAAAAATAGGCCTTATCATAAATGGCCTTTATTTATAAACTAACTGATAACGTTAAAATAGCCAAATAAAAGCAGCAGACAGGATTGGCCTTTTGTTGTAAAGAAATGTCTGGAATAACACAGGGACTCAACAAATAATGAATTTCTGTCAGACCTCCCACTCCCCTGCAGATACTTAGTCTCCTTAGTCTCTCTGATTTTAGTGTCCTCAGCTGGTACATGGGGCAAAAGGAATCATCCAATTAGGCTTGATCTTTTAAATCACGTGATAGCATCTGCCAATGACGGCCTGCAAAGTCTAATAGTATCAGCAACTTAGTAAAAGAGATATTAACTGATCAGCTAAGTTTTCCTCACCAGTCTGTCCCACATAGCTAAATACATGAGCTCTGTCCTTTGAGACTTAGCTGCGACAGGAAAGACACCTGCTGTTGCCTCTTGAGTTCATCATTTTCAATGACTTCAGTTTATTGAACCCCTGATAGCATCCTCTAGGTAAGTTGGGACGTGCTGGCATGGGGACGCTCTCTCTGACAGGTTTTGTGGGCTCTTGAGGTCAAGAGCAATTTGGCATGAGGTCTGTGGCTGCACGTGGAGGGACTGTTACCTGGTGACCTGCCTAGGGAGCCGGAATCTGTTGCTTTTGTCAATAGAAGGGCTGGGCCCTGAGCAGCGGTTAATCCACCACATAGCCTGGGTGATGGGATGGGGAAGAATGTGTTCTGGGAGACAAAGAGGATGGTCCCGAGACATAAATAGACCGAAAGTTAGAAAAGAGGGAGAAAGAGAAGAAAAACAGAAAGAGGACTGTTAGAAACTAAAAGGAAGGTGGACAATTTGAGGAGGCAAGTGGAGGAAAGAGAAGACCCAGCTGTCCTCTGGTTGTCAGCTTCAGACAATTCCCATTCCTGTCTAGTTAAAAATATAGGAGTGGGACAGGAACTAAGTAGTTGACAGACTTTTCTTTTGTGTCTGGTACTTGCTAAAGGTTTTCTCTTTTGTATTCCTTAAGTAAGATTCTCAAGAACCTTCAGAAGTAGATATACACTGTAGCCTTTATTTTATAGTTGAAAAAAAAAAGGAAGTTTAGAGAGCTTAAGTCTGACCCGTGAGCCCGTTTGTCCACCAAATAGTCATGCTCTCCTGTTATCTACATGGCTGAAATATGGCTGCCTCACTGAAGACTTCATTTCCCAGACTCCCTTGCATGCAAGGAAATGCACGCTGCCATTTGCACAAGGAAGGCGAACAGAAGCAATACATGCCAGTTTGGAGTCCAGGTTTTTGCAAAGGCATCTCTATTGGCATCTTCCCCTTTCACTACTGGGGAGCAAAGGACTCTGAAGTGGTTGGAACCACAACATGGAAGAAACCTGGGTCCTTGACTCTCTGAAGAAAGTTAGGCAATGGTCAGAAACTCTCCTTCCGCTGTTGCGTGACTATGTTACAAACTTCCATTGTGTTCAGTTACTAATGTTTTAAAGTTTGATGCCACGACGAAGAATTCTACCAACACCTTGCCTCTCCTGATACTTCCCAAGGCTGTCACTGAGTCCTCAAACTCAGTGAGGATCTTCATGCCAGAAGACATGTAGATTGGAAAGATCCCTTGCATGCCTTCCCACCCTACTGTTATGGGACACCAGCTCCTGAGAAGTGAATGCTAGTTCTTCTAGAGAACACCATCTCCTGAGAAACACAGGCATGGCCTGACAGGTTCACATCGATTACCAAAGGCTCCTCCCTCCATCAATGGAACACCTCCTGGCCACCTAGGACAATGGGCCCCAATAAGTCCCCGCAGGCCCTTGTCCGGATTCTGTCGTAACACTTGTGTGATAGGGGTGTGTCTCATCCTCTCTCTGAGCCTCTGGTTTCCTTTTTTGCTGTCCTTTCTTCCCCTCTAAAGATCCATCCAACTCATTGATCACTTTATCACTTACATGGTAGGAAGAGGTAATTGATGGCCATGACCTGTGTGCTGGGCATTGATAAAGGTGAGAGATTTCCAAGGTTAGCAAAGCAAAATCCATCTCTGTCCTCCTAGAACACACGTTCTAGTAACCAGAGGCCACGATAATGGGGAGTCAGGGAAGAATAGGGTGCTGAGGTGGCAGGGGGAGAGAAAGAGTCAAGGATGTTCCCCTGAGCAGGGACATTTTAGTTGAGCTTTTATAGACACATAGGGGTTATCCAGGTTACATAGGGGAAGGGTGAGTAAGAGCATTCCAGAAAGAGGGCACAGCAAGTGGGAGGGCCTGGAGGTGGGAAAGGGTGGGCTCCGCCCCCAGGAACTGTGAGTTTGGGCATGCTGGAGTGTGAGGGTGGAGGAGATTGCTGGGAGGTGAGTCTGGGGACCTGGCCACTCAGGCCACAATCAAGCAGGGCCTGTGACAGGAGCCTGAACTTCTGTGGTGGGGGTCAGGGAGCCATGGAAAGCTATTCTGCTGGGTGGAGAATGTTCATGTCTGCTCAGGGACCCTTTGGGGATACTTCTGCCTCCTCAAGTCCTTAGTTTCTGAACACTCTCAACACTGCCATGATCCTGGGGAGGGGGGTATTTTCGGGTTGCATTGGTGTGGCTCATATGCTCCCAATTCTGTTGTTCTAGCCAAACTTGGGATGGACTGATGTCCCTGGAACTGAGAACAGCTCTATGCAGAGGCTTGCTTGACCCTGCTCCTCCACTGCAGCTCACTGATATTCTAGAATACCTCCCCCTGGGCCAGGGCTGCCCTCCCTATGCACGCTCCCCAGTCACTAAAGGGCTCACCTTGTGTGTCTCCCCTGGCAGCCCTAACCCTCAGCAGAGCTGTTCACACCCGTGGTGACCTCCTTGATGCTGATGTTGCCAATTCTGTGCCAGACTCAGTGGTCTGCAAGTGGCACGCCCTTGTCAAAACAAGCTTATCAAGTCTGGGTATGAATATCATTCCTACTGTACGGACGGGGAAATTGAGCCTGGAAAAAAATGGTCACTCACTTTATCAGTTACCTATTGCCAGATGACGCACTATACCCAGATCAAAACTGAGTAGCTCAGAGCAAGACCCCTTGCAGTCACTGATGATTCTATGAGTCAGAAATTTGGGTGAGGTTAGTGGGTAGAGGGGTTTCTGTGGCTTCTCTCATTTGGAGCCTGGCAGATAGGCAAGGGGCTGGGTGATCCGAGATGGCCTTACTTGCAAGACAGTAGTTGGTCCTGGCTGCTGGCCGGGCCTTTCTCTCATTGTGGGCTCTTATCTTTAGAGCAGTAGCCTAGATTCTTTCATGTTGTGGTATCACGTCCCATGAAGGCAAGACTGGAAGCCCCAAGGTCTCTTGAGGCCTAGACTTGCAAGTTCCACGATATGACTTCCACTGTATTCTGTTGCTCAAAGCAACCCAAGGGCAACCCAGATTTAAAGCAGTGAAGAAACAGACTCCATCTTTCGGTGGACAAGCTATAAAGTCACATTGCAAAGGGGCCCTCCTTGCAGGTTGAAAGACGCGACCACAGCCATCTTTGCAAAAGTCAACCCCAATGGGCTAAGATTCCACAGTGTTTAGCGGGGTGCTGCCTCTCCTCTGTCCCATGATACCATCTGCAGTAGAATATCTCCTTTCCAAGCCGCACAAACCCGCCAGGAACATGATGCAGAGAAGAGAATGAAGAATTAGCAGTGAAGAAAGCCCAGCTCCCAGCTCTGCTCTTATAAGCATGTTTCCTTTAGCTAGTTCCTTAGCCTCTCTGCCCCTCAGTTTTCTTGTCTGTACTGTGAGGCTGTGATAGTGTTACTGGGTGATGGCGAGGATTGCTAACCGTGGAAGTGAAGGCCTACATGGAGTGGCTGCTCAGCGGGAGCAGGGATGAGGACAGTGGCCACTACTGGACACTCAGCGGGAGAGGGGATAAGGACAGTGGCCACCCCTGGCAACGGGGAGGAACCAGCCACATTCCCATCACCGGCTTTCCATGACTCATGAGTCTTCCTGATTCAGCAAATTGCAGGGCGCTCCCTTCAAGGCACTGGGAGGGGGCTCCTGGAGGTTCCCGATGAGGTTCGGGCTGGGGAAATGGAGGGTGGGGAGGCAGAGGATGGGCTTAGCCTCGGCTCAGACATGCCGAGTCCGCCCCCGTCCATGGGAAACGCTGCAGAATGCTTTCCCATGTCTCAGGAGAGACCTATGACACCAGAGGGTGGGGACCTACCTCCTCTTCACCGAGCCAGGTTTGGAGGTGAAGTAGGGAGAAATCGTGTTCCCAAGGACCCAAGGCCTCTGAAGCATGGCAGCTATGGGCTGGGGAATCTGCGTTGCACCCATCTCCAGATCCTCATCACCTCCTGGGGTAACAAGCTGGGCCCCCCTAGGCAAGCCGCCCAGCTTCCTCTAGGCCTCAGTTTAATCATCTATAAAATGAAATTCGTAAGACCTGGGCAACCACAACACGGGTTTATCAGCCACCACCCCCATTTTCTAAGCATTTACACGGGCTTCTTGATGAGTGTTCTTACTCACATGCTTTTGTTTGCTTTCATGGTGTCCACATATTTCACAGATGAGGAAATAGAAGATTGGGGACAATCCCCCAGTCTTGAGAGCTAGTAAGGAGCAAAGCAGGTCTCTCCGATGAGCCCTTGTGTTCACGCACTGGGGGATGCCTTAGGATGCTGGGAGGAGAATAGTCAACCAGAAACCTCACACAGTTGCCTTGCCCCAGAGGTGCTCAGCCTACTTTTCCAGCAGAGGTCGCTCAGGGTTCTTCCCCCAGGTTCCTGCTCTTGTCCCATTGGAAGACCCTGGTGGGGCCAAAGGACGTCCACTGTCTGGATTCTGATCCCATGCTGGCCACCACTTGTGTGGCTTTAGGTAAATTCTTTGTCTGGGCCTTGTTCTGTGAAATGTGCACAGTGGTTTGGACAGGATCACCTGAGTGAATTTGATTTCTTTTTCTTCTTTTTTAAAGAGGTGGTTTTTTGTTTGTTTTTTGTTTTTGTTGTTGTTTTTTGTTTTGGGTTTTGTTTTGTTTTGTTTTTCTATAGGGCGTGTGCACTCACCTGGGAGACAGAGAGAGAGAGAGAAAGTGAGAAATCATCCTGCAGGGAGGATGGTCACACCACAATCCCTTCCCCTCTATTCTCCTCTTGGGATCTTGGGCATGCATGCACATGTGCCTGGCGTGAGTTTTAAGCCACCAGGTCTGAACCGCGGTCGACTATGTGGGACTTTAGCAACATAACCATTACACCGCCTGCTGGTCCCGCGCATTTTATTTCTTGTTCAGCAATATCTCGCCCCGGAGGTTGATATTTTAATGAGTTGGAGAGTAAATCCTCACACCCAGTTATTTGGGAAGATCACACATGCAAATACAATCTGCCCCCAGCAACTCCAGGATGGAGGGAAAGCTCCTCTTTGGCATGTCCTCGTTCCACACACTCTCCTACACTCACTGCCTCTAGCCCAGGTGCCCTGTTGAGCATGAGCTGGGGGGACAGGAAAGCTGCAAACTTTGGACTCTGAAACACCTGCATGGTCTCGGGCAAGCGCCTTGACCTTCCTGGGCTTTCATTTCCTCATCTGTAAAAGGGGCCACCCCTATCCACTGTGCAGGGGTTTGTGAGGATTACGCAGAGAAGGGTTGGTGCCTTGACAGGTTCATGTAACCACTCAAGAGATGGCGGCTATTATATTATTATCTTAATCCACAAGCCCTCACTTCTGCCTGGACAGACTCTTCTGCCCTGGAGAGAGAAGCTTGATAAATGACTCAGTGGCAGATCTTCGCAAGTTCGTCCAATATGCCACTCAGTTCCTGGTCTCTGAGCCCATGTCTGCAGAGAGAATAGGCCAGAAGAGGCCATTCTTCACCTATCCGGTACCCTCCCCAGCAGGCTTTCGTAGAAGAATTTCTGGCATCCGGGTGGATTTCTTCTCCTCGGGCCTCTTCTCACTTTCATGATTCAGGATACCCAGGACTGTCTGAGTTTATTCTTTCCTACAGTCCCCGAGGGCCTCTGTGTGCCAGATCCTCTGCTGGGTGCAGAACCGAGCTCTGTCTTTCCTTGAGGAGCTCGAGGTTTAGATCAAGGTCCACTGCGTGGTGCAATTCCAAGGGTAGCTGGGGAAGAAGACTCCACTCAATCCCCAGGGTACATCCATATGCTAACAGAAAAACCACACTCCAAGCACGTTTTTGAGTTGAAACCACTTGAATTCAGGTCTCAAAACCAAGAAACCAGTTCTAAGTGTTTTCACCTCTCCCACTGCTTCCTTCTAAATTTCATTAGGGCTGACAATTTGTATATCCATTTACGGCATAATGCGATTTAAATGGGTGACCATAACTGCTAGAAATGGAGTTTTCTCTGGGCGCGGCCAGGGAAGGAGGCAGCTGGGGCCCCTCTGGGGGCAGCGGGGCTGTGTCTGCAATGGTGTGGTAGTTTCAAGGCCTGAACAGGGCTTGTCAGCCATGGGTCCACCCCAGAAGCTGGGAGGGACAGCCTCTTGGCCCCCTTCCCTCTTTACCCTGCAATCACTTTTGTTCTTGGAGGGCTGAGCTAGCTTGGGGTTTTCGGTGTGCAGTAAAACATGCTTGACCACAAGACCCGAGTCGAGCCAGGACGACGGGAGGAGAAAGCCCAGCCTGCTGGCTGGACCGTCACCATGGTTAGGCAGAATTGATAGTGTGTCCTGCTTCGTGGCTTTCTTTTCTGTTTTGGCTTTGTAACTAAAACAGAGCTGATGCCCCAGAGATGTGATGTTCCGTTTCATTTTATCCCCTACCAAACTTTTACACGCTGTGTGTGTGTGCCTGTGTGTGTGTGTGTAGCAGTTAGCGTATCATGGGTTGAATTGGGGTTTGAATCCTTGCCCTGTCTCACATGATGACCTCAGGCCTGTCATCTTCCCACTCGGAGTATTCATCTCCTTATCTATGCAACTAAGCTGGTGCTTTCTGCCTCACAGAATCAGGGAGGAAAACTAAGAGTGCACTGTCCAACTCAGAAACCAGTAGCTACCATTAGCTATTTAAATGTTAATTAATTAAAAATTAAGCATTTGGTTTCTCAGTCTAACTGGCCACAGTTCAAGTATTCAATCACTACAAGACCAAAATGATAGTATTGCTATAGGACTTCCTGTCATCCTTCTCCTGGACACACCTGGTGTGGAAGCGCATGGAAACACCCACCAGATACTCAATATGCATCTAAAGAAAAAAAGAAAAGAAAATATGATAAACGATAAACTTTTGTTTACAAGAAAATAACAAATCAAAACCGTTTTTTGTGTTGTCTTAGTTCACCATAGCGTATATTTGTGCATTGATCTGTCATCAAAAGAACACTTTGCCTAAAAGAAAGGACTAACTAGTGTCAACATGTTTACAATCGTTGGTGAAATCGTAGTTTTTCATTAATTTGTATCTGTACGTCATTGTTGTAAATATTACCTGTATTTTTGGTACAAGTGAATTTGCAACTTAAATTTAGCTTGCCAATGTTTTGTGAATGAACTGAATAAAGTTTTTGTTTAAAAAAGAAGAGAGAAATTGCGAGCTTCATTGTCTTTTCCTGGTACTAGCACCTGCAGTCAACAATTGAATAGAGTCAGAAAGAAGCCTTTTAGAGAATAGTTGGTGCCAGGATTTAAACTCTGAAACTCAGATCAGCTGACCTGTTCATTGGGCGCCCCTTCTTGTCTGTACAAAACCCAGACAAGGGAAGATAGCCCTCAGGGAGCCAGATGAAACATGAGGGCCACAAATGTATCAGTGAAGGCTCTTTTTTTTTTTAGAGAGAGATTTTTGTTATATGGCACGTGCACTCTCCAGAGAGATAGAGATAGATAGATAGAGAGAGAGACAGAAGGTAAGAAATCACTTCCTGGGAGATGGCCATACTACAATCCCTTTTCCATTCTCCTCTTGGGCTTTTGGGCATGCACACATACGTGTCCAGTGTGAGTTTCAAGTCTCTGGGTCCGGGAGTCGAACTGGACCAACCATGTGGAAGTCCAGTGATATAACCATCGTGCCATCTGCTGGTCCCAGTGAAGGCTCTTTTAACTGCAGTTATAGAATTGAACTCCAGCTAATGTAAACAACAACAACAACACCTGAAAAGATGTTGGAAGAATGTCAAGATGTCTACTGGAATCCAAGGAGGAATCTGAATGGATCTGGGGACCTCTGGTCAGGAACTCATGAATTCTCCTCTGCTGTGGTTTCCAACTTTGATTCAGTTTGATAATTGAGAAGGATGTTTGTAAAATACAGATTCCAGGGTCCTCCCTGTGCCCTGGGAATCTGCATTTTCCTTAGCCCTTAATAGGCGAGAATACATTTTTAATCAGGTATTTATTTATTTATTTATTTGGTCATAGGGCCCGTGTACTCCCTGGAGAGAGGCAAGAAGAGAGAAAGTAAGAAATCATCCCCCAGGGGAATGGCCAAACTGCAATCCCATCTTCTCCATTCTCCTCTTGGGATTTTGGGCATGTGCATATGCACACACACACACACACACACACACACACACACCTTGCATGATTTTCAAGCCCCCTGGGCCAGGAGTCAGATTGCTATCTACCAGGTGGGAGTTCAGCGCCTTAACCACCACACCACCTGCTGACCCTTCAGGTGATGACTTTTTAAAAAATACTTATTTTATTTAGCTTTATTTTATTTATATTAATTAATTAATTAATTTATTTAAATTTGACCGGGGTGGGGGAGAGAAAGGGAGAAAGAAACAAAGTGAGAAAACAAGCCACCAGGTCCAGGTACTCGAACTACAGTCAGCCACATGGGACTTCAGTGCCCTCAACCACCACGCCACCTGGTGGCCCAAGATGATGACTTTTGAAGAGTTTTTTTTTCCCTTTTTAAAGAGAGTTTTTGTTTCCTTGTTTGTTTTGAAGAGAGTTTTGCTATAGGGTGCGTGCCCTCGCTGGGGAGGCAGAAAGAGACAGAAAGCAAGAAGTCACCCCCAGGGAGGATAGTCACGCCACAATCCCTTCTCCTTCATTCTTCTCTCAGGATCTTGGGCACGCTGACACATGTGCCAGGCATGAATTCCAAGACTCCAGGGTCGGGATTCAAACCACGGTCGGCTCCGTGGAAGTCCAGCGACTTAACCATTATGCTATTTGGTGGTCTTTAAAACAATCTTTTTAACTTGGAAATCAGTGGGCTTGCCCTCCTGGTGCTCCTTATCTCTGCTCTTAGCCTATCAGATTTAACGCCATGCTGCGCACAGAGAGGGTCTGATTGGTCCACCTGCCTGGCATTGTCCAATCAGCACAGTTTGGAGACAAGGAAGCGAAGGGACTGTCATGGCGGAAGCCTGACTCTGGGAGCTAAGTTCCTAGAATGGCCATTTGATTCAACCTGGTATATATGCAAAAGAACTGAAAACCGGATCACAAAGATACTGGCATGTTCACTGCAGTATCCCTCACTGTCGCCAAGATGTAGAACCAACCTAAATGTCTGTCACCGAATGAAT
Organism: Tupaia belangeri chinensis; assembly: GCF_000334495.1. Taxonomy (NCBI): domain Eukaryota; kingdom Metazoa; phylum Chordata; class Mammalia; order Scandentia; family Tupaiidae; genus Tupaia; species Tupaia belangeri. The sequence continues at coordinate 322,555 of NW_006159553.1, forward strand.
GGGAAAAGAAAAAGCGGTAGGTACCTAAAATGGAATTTCATTCCAACTTAAAAAGAGAAGGAAGTGTTGTCACGGGAGACAGCATGTGTCAACCTGGAGGGCATTATGCTAAGTGAAATAAGCCAATCACAGGACAAGTGCCGCAGGCTCACCTACGCAAGGTCTCTGAGGTACTGGAACTTGCAGAACCAGAGGGAACAGGGGTACCAGGGGCTGGGGAGGAGGGGCCATGGGAGTTGTAGTTAAAGAGGTTGGTTTAAAGTTTCAGTTATACACTATGAATGATGTTCTAGAGAATAGCTGGAGAACATTGTGCTCACAGGTGACAAACCTGTACTGCACATCTCAAATCTTAAGATTCTGCTGAGGGGTAGGTTTCCTGTTAAGTGTTCTTATCGCGAGAGCGAAAAGAATTGTAATGAGCTCAATCCAGAGGTATAAACACTTCATCTGTGGGGTACTGCCATTTCCAGTACTTTGTCTAAGCTGGCTGTCTGGGCGTTCTTGAAACAGACATTGCTTGGTATATAGCTCGCTTGATCAGGCAAGGCAAAAGATGGATAATCACTTTTTTTCTTGTCTGATTTTCCAAAAGAGTTAGTCAGAAGCATTAAAGTCAGAGTCAGCAAACTCCTGTCCCATTCTTCACTCGGGTCCATGCTTGGTCCCTTCTGAAATCATGATGAACAAATCCCACTTCTCAACACTAGAATCAATGTTTTCAGTCTTCTGAATGCAACTAAATTACACAGGACTGTTCCAGAATTACAGTACCAAAATTTTTCAGGGAAATAATTTTTATTTCCAATGAGCCAGTGTTTTATATGTTTTAGTATATTATAAATAATCACATACAGTAATCGGTGATTTCATAAACTTTTTACAACCCTAAAATATATACTTTCTTTTGTTTTCAGCTCTTTGCATGGAATTCCCCTTTAATATGCATTTGTCTTTTCTTGGATATTTTTCTAAACATGTATTTTTTGCGTATATTTTAAGAAATTTAATCTGTGCAAATGTATAAGGTTATTTGTGATTTGTTGCTATTTTCAGCAAATGCTAATTTAGGTGACTAGCAGGTGAGAATTTCCCTCCTATTCTCTGGGGAAACGTTCTGAAGCATCTAGTAAAATTCTCAGATTGTAGGGGCTATTTTATCCCATAGAAGAGAGTGGAATTCAGATTAAGTCACCCTTATTTCTACCCATCAGTTGTACACAGCCTACGGTGTTGGTGTTGGCTCAGTTCCTGGTTGTATTAGCTGCAGCTTCAGTCATCTGGATCAATTACGAACCATCTTTCAGTCTCAGTTTTCCTGTCCACCGAAGAATGTTATTTCATGAGATTAAAAAAATCAATATGGGAAGCCAATAGGTGGTGTAGTGGTTAAGGCACTAGACTCCCACATGGCCGACTGTGGTTCAAATCCTGAATCTTAGGACTTGAAACTTATACAGGGTGCATGTGTGTGTGCGTCCTAAGTCCCAAGAGGAGAATGGAGAGAAGGGATTGCGCATGGCCATCCCCCCAGGGGGTTGGATCTCAGTTTTCTTCTCTCTCTTTCTCTGATGAGCACACATGCCTATAACAAAAAAAAAAAAAAAAAAAAAAAAAATCTCTCAAAAATAAATAAATATGGTATAGCATTTTAAGAGCAGGTTGCTTGGAACCACTCTATAAAAGCTACCCTTTTTGCTTATCTATTCTATAAAGCTGGATTATTCAAACCTCTGTTATATTTATTTTGGTAACTATAAGTCAGTGTCAAAACCTGCAATTAAGTATAACACTATATTTCTTGAAAACAAACATCTATTTCTGGCTGGCGTGAAATTCAATAGAATATTTCTCCTGCTTGCTTTTTTTTTTTTTTTTTCCCAAAGCCAGATTATCAAAGCCTGAGTGCCGATTGCTTCTCACTAGTATTCAAGATAATGTATAAAGAGGTATTACATACATTATCAAAAGATTAAAAAGAGATAATACCCAATGCTGGTGAGCATATGGTGAGATGAGTATTCTTGTCTAAATGCCATTCAGTGTGGTTAATGACCCATAAAGTGATTCATGCAGTCAATTCCAGTAATCCTGCTTCTAGGAATCCAGCATAAGAAAACAATCAAAGACAGGTAAATGAATAAAAATTTATGAGGCAGCATATTCATTGCAGCTTTATTTATGGTGGTATGATATTAGAAACTACCTAAATGTCTAACAACAGGGAAATAGTTAAATAAATTATGGTACAACCAGATGATAAAATATTACTCTACCCATAAAATGTGGTTTGCAAAGAATTTTTAATGACACAGGAATATAATTCTGATATAATATTGAAGGGGAGCACAGGTCACGGAAGAGTATCTTACCATGAACTCAGATACGGAAGGATCTGAAAGAAGGTCTCTTTCTTCATACAGGTCTTAAAGAGATGCAGGAAAATGGCCTGTTGTCTCTGAATGGTAGGATTAACATGCATTTTCTTTATACTTAAAAGTATTTTCTATAAGAGCTGGGTGTGGTGGCACACGTGCCTACAGTATTAGCAATTCAGGAGGTTGAGGGGAGGGTCTTAAAGTTTGAAACCAACCTGGGGGCAGCATGGTGATATATATATATTGGGTCATCAGAAAAGTCATAACATGTAACATATTTTTCTCTTTTTCTATGCAAAAATGTGTCATGACATTTTAGACAACCATATATATATATATATATATATTTCCCTGTGTAATTGGAGAATGAGATTGTGTTGTGGTGGTTGTATTGTTTGGCATTTTTGTTTGTTTGCTTTTTTAGTTTTGCTATAAGACATGTGCACTCACCAGAAAGACAGAGAGGAAAAGTGAGAAATCACCCCCAGGAGGAAGATAATGCTGCAGTCCCTTCCCTACTCTTCTGGGCATGCACACACATGGGCCTAGTGTGTTTCTCAAGCTGCAGGGTCTAGGAGTCAAACCATGAACCTGGCCATATGACATCCCATGCTTTAATCTCCACATCCACCTGCTAGCCCGTGGTGGTTGAGTTTTAAAGCATGGTCTGGCTTCAACTTGGTCTGATGTGTGAAACCTTTAGGTTGAATGTCCTACTTGGTCATTGTCCAGAGTGACGGGCCACTGGACTTGTTTCTTCTATGCAGACTGTTACTTCTGGTGAGGACTCTCTTCCTTGCTTTTATTCACTTATTTATGTACATTTTTGCTATAGGGCACATGTGCTTGCTGGAAAGACAGAGAAAGGGAAAGTGAGAAAACACCAACACTCCCCTCCTCCCCCCAGGTATAGACCCATGCCACAATCTCTTCTCTATTCTCCTCTCAGGTTTCTGGGCATGTGCACACACCCAGTGTGTTTCTCAAGCTCCCAGTCCAGAACTCCCAACTGTGCAGTCGGTCATGTAGGATCCAGAGACTTACCCACCATACCACCCGCTGACCCCTCTTCCTGACTTTTTGACAGCTTCCTTGTGTGTTCTCACCTAGAACATAGAGAGCAAACAACGAACTCTGGTGCGTCCTCTTACAAGGGGCACTAATCCCATCCTGGAGGTCTCACTCTCATGTCTTTATCTAACCTCAATTACCTTCCCGAAGCCCCACCTCCAGATGTCATCCTATGAGGGTTAGAACTTCATTAGATGAATGTGGGGCAACACGAACATTCAGTCTAAAACATTGACCTTGGCTTGGATCCTTGTGTCATAATCCCAGCACACTCGCAGACCATGGCTGGAGACTTGGGCAGGGAAACAGAGGATGGCCCAGGGCATATCCCTCACGTTCTAGAAGCTCACAGCTGAGTACAGAACATGACTTGAGCACTCATCAGTTCATTCACAAAACATTGGCAAGCTAAATTTAAGTTGCAAATTCACTTGTACCAAAAATACAGGTAATATTTACAACAATGACGTACAGATACAAATTAATGAAAAACTGCTACCATTGAAATCGGGTGCTTGTGACACTATTGCTGCTGTGTCAAATGAATGCCTGCACTCAATCCTCACAACTCTGAGATAATTACCTCCTTCCTTTACAAACGAGGAAACTGAGGCACAGGGGATTAAATGCTTGCACAAAGTCACAGACCTTGAAAATGGGAAACGTATGATGCCGACCTGTGTCCCTCTGTGCTCTTTTAACCCCAAATAGCATGAGTGTAGAGGCTGGCCACTGGGACTCAGAGCCTGATTCCACATGGTGGAGCAAGTTTCTCTTCCAGTCTGAGCCTCCCTCAGGTTCTCCATCTGCAAAAGGAGGATGATTCTTAGCACATGATATTCCCCAAGGCAGCTGCATGTGACAGTGTGGGGTGAGCATCAGAGTTCCAGTCAATAAGACTTTGGCTACCCCTGTGCAGACTACTCTGGGAGCTCCTGAGAGTGAGCTGGGCTGAGTGAATCTGATGAAGGGAGGTCTGGAGTAGTGGGAGAGGGCCTGGGAGGAAGCAAGCCTGAATTTGTGGAGGGAGAACAGGCAGAGAGCTATGGCCAGGAGCAAAGGAGCCCCTGAGAGACACTGCAGGAGCAGGCAGCCCGGTCCTGCCATTCCAGTCAGTGTCGATGCCTGATAGGTGTGGGACTCAGGTGAGGCTGGGCTCGTGGACCCACACCTGTTGGGCATTAGCGCTGGGGCGAGGTGGGTGTGGCCAGCAGTAGTCAGCTGCAGATTGGGAGCAAGTCTGGGCCCATGTTCTCTGTACCCCGGCAGCCAGGAGCTCATTAAAGAGGAGGGGAAGGAACGATTGCGTGCTGACTTGTGCAGGTAAAGACCACAGAAAGTCGGGGCAGGAGGAGGATTGCCCTCTACCTGGGGCCTCGGCATGCCAAGAAGGCGGAGGGATGAAAGGAGGCTGGAGGCAGCTTCCAGGGCCACTTCCTAAGGTCAGGGCAGGAGGCAGGGGATTAATCAGGTAGCTGGCTGGGAAGACTGGGAGCATGGCTTGGGGTTGGTGTGACCCGTAATGGGGACCTCGGTGAGCTCTGGACCAAGGGAGGAGAGGAAGGAGGGGCTGCAGGAAGAAACCCCAGGTGTGGCTGTGACCAGGGCCTGGACCCTAGGGGTGACCACACTCTCTATCTAGGACAGCCTTGCCAGGTAGAAATGTAATGTCAGTCATATTAAAATGTTCTGATAGTCCATTGAAAACAGCAAAAAGAAATGGGTGAAGAAAAGTTTAATCATTTATTTAGGGTCTGCTCTGTAAGTGTAGTGGTTAAACCCCATGCACCGGGCGCCGAATCCCACATGGTCAACTGCCATTCCGGTCCCAACCCCAGTGGTTTGAAAACCACCCGGCACGTGTGCCTGTGTGCTCCTAATCTGGACAGGTTGGAGACATGGGGGAGGAAAAGGATTATGGAGAGGCCAGGCCCCACTGGGGGTGCTTTCTTTCTCTCTCTCTAGTGAGTACATGTGCCCTTTGGCAATAAAATATATATTTTTTTTTTGCAAATGCAGCTTAGTAATTGAAAAAGTCTTAAAAGAGCCACAATACTCAATATTGATCTGATCCTGAGGTAGATTAGTTCTCTGTATTGATGAGAAAGAGATTCTATGTGAATGGAGACCTGTGTAGATCGCTGTCAAGGTTCCATCTGCAAGTCGATTGCACAGGCCCATGTTAACCCGTTGTCGCTTACCAGACCTGGAACAGGCTACTTAGCGTCTCTGTGCCTCAGTTTCCTCATCTAGGAAATGGATATTATCATTGTAGCGACTACAGCTCGTGCATCGAGGGTTAAATGAGATAATATTTGGGTAGCACACTTGATATAAGACGATGCCTGACCTAACCCGTTTTTACAAAATAGGTTTCAATGAAGACGTCAGCTGGTTCGATTTTAGAGGCAAGATTACAGGTATTTATGTTTTTCTCCCTTTTCTATGATTCTAATGCTTCTGCAATAAATATGCACTGCCTTTTTTTTTTTTTGATTCATTTCACATGAAGTCCCCATCACAATGTATGCAATGTGGATATTTTTTCAACAGCATTTTCTATTTTTCCATCTGTCAAATGTTTCCTCCCTGGTAACTTGAGATGAGAAAGTATTTATTTCATGTGGACTCACTATGAAAAGTGTTGCGATCTTTTGCATTTGTCTGGTACCGGGACTTTATGATCCCAGGTATGTTTCACCCAGCATGGCTCGGTGTGGATTAGCTGCGTCTCGGAAGTGGCTGCTGTGTCAGTGGGTGGTGCTAGTCTAGACCTAGAGAACGTCTGTGTAGTTGATTGCACTGGAGTCCTTTCTCCTCATCCTCGTCAGTCCCCTTGGCTGTCACCAGAAGGTGGACGCTGTTCTCTGACTAGGAGTCGTGAGCAGGCAAGGCCCCTGGGCCGGCCTCTTGCTCCGCTGAGCTCATGAGCTGGCCTGGTCCTCACTGCATGCCCAGAGTTGAACATTAACCCTGGATTTCTAAGGGACCTTCTGGGAGAAAGAAGCGTTTTTTTCAAAGCATGTGAACTTCTCTCCATTCTGAAGGATTCTTGTCTCTGAGGACGAGGGCGGACTGAGGAAGTGGATTTTGTAGTCAGTGGTAGCTGCTCAAAACTGGATTTGATTTGGGGGCTGCCACTGATAGCAGAGGAGACTTCAATGATGGCTCGGTGTGGATTAGCTGCGTCTCGGAAGTGGCTGCTGTGTCAGTGGGTGGTGCTAGTCTAGACCTAGAGAACGTCTGTGTAGTTGATTGCACTGGAGTCCTTTCTCCTCATCCTCGTCAGTCCCCTTGGCTGTCACCAGAAGGTGGACGCTGTTCTCTGACTAGGAGTCGTGAGCAGGCAAGGCCCCTGGGCCGGCCTCTTGCTCCGCTGAGCTCATGAGCTGGCCTGGTCCTCACTGCATGCCCAGAGTTGAACATTAACCCTGGATTTCTAAGGGACCTTCTGGGAGAAAGAAGCGTTTTTTTCAAAGCATGTGAACTTCTCTCCATTCTGAAGGATTCTTGTCTCTGAGGACGAGGGCGGACTGAGGAAGTGGATTTTGTAGTCAGTGGTAGCTGCTCAAAACTGGTTTGGGTTGGGGCCCCGCCACTGATAGCAGAGGAGACTTCAATGGCAGCTGGTTGTCACAGGGAACTGGGTACCATGGCTAGGAATTTCTTTACGTTTCTTCCCTTCCCTGTCTCTGGATTTCTTTGCTTCGGGAGGAAAGGAACTGATTTCTAGGCTGATTATTTTGTTACTGGGATGAAAGTAAAGTTTGGTGTCAGATAATTCTAGGTTGGAGTTTCAGCTTTATATAACCATGGGGGAAGCAGGTCACCTTTTAACTCTTCGCTTTCCTTACCTGTGAACTGGGAACATAAACACTTGCGCTTTGAGGGTTTACTCGTGGTTTAAAATGAGAAAATGTGTGCAAAGTTCTTTACCTGACATGTAACGGCTCAGTAGGTGGAAAAGAATAGTTTATGGGTTGCCATTACTATTATTGCTGTTATTATTCATGGCACAGGGCCTGGGTTGGGTTTGAGAGAGGCATTGGGAGCAGGATTAGTGGGAGGTAGAGAGGAATGTCCCCTTACCAAAGCAATCTTCGGGGGAGAGGGGATGTCTCTGAGGGTGGAAGGCATAGCCAGAGATTCCAGATGTATAGGATGAGAGCTGGGGCAGCCCAGGAAGCTTGTCCTCAGCTGGCATGGGGCAGCGTTCTGGCCATGACCGTGAACTCTGTCGGGGTCACGCTCTTCTCCACAGGTTTCCAGCTCCACCCCCCATGTCCAGAGTTACCCAAACATTTTCCAAACCAGCCTGACCCCTTTCTAATGTGTTCCAGATGCATTTGCGAGAAATGGGGAAAATGCAGAGCCAAGTGGGAAGTTGCACATTTGAGCACCAGGTCAGGCCCGAAGTTCTGCGCTGTTCCAGGGCAGGCACTACTTCGGCTCCTCTTCTCCCCACAGAGGGGAGGGCCGTCTCCAGCCCCTAAGTATGGGGTTTAGAGCTGCCCCTGGTGAGGTGGGGTTTGTCTGAGGTGTGTATATTGGCCCTTTGACCACCCATCAGGACTGTCTCGCTTCCCTCATTCACTGACTATTTATTGAGCACCGGCTACAATTTGGTTTCTAGTTCTCTGCTAAGTAGTAATTTGTGAAAGTAGTTTTGATCAGCAGACTTCTCTGAAAGGATCTTAAGATTTCCCAGGGGTCCAGGCCCACTCTTTGGGAATTACAGCTTTAAAGGAAAAGTACTGGGGCCAGGAGGAGGTGCGGAGGTTAAGGTGCTTGACTCCCACATAGCTGACCATGGTTCAAGTCCTGGACCTTGCAGCTTGAGATTTGAGATGTCTTCACTTAGTGTGATGGGCTGGGGTGGGGTTGACTGCCTGTGGGCCTGTGCTGACTTTGGGAGCTGGTGAACACTTCTAGATCCTCGCAGTTTGCACAGGGGACCGCTGGGACACAACTTGGGTAATTTAATGTCTGCATCCTTGCAGGATGGGGCCTGCCAGGAAGATGGGAAGCCAGTGCCAGTGTTGCCTGAGAGGTGACCTTCTGAGGAGTTTTTCAGTGACCCAAATGAGTCAAAATGCTTGCAAGAGTCTACAGAGTCTCCTGTCTCCCCAACCCCCCAGCCATT
>NW_006159553.1:331156-337982 GCF_000334495.1 Tupaia belangeri chinensis
CCTGCTGAAGGCGGGAGGTAGGTTTTCACAGGCCCAGGGTTGCTTCAGGTTGGGCAGGGAACATTTTTCATGAGCCCTGAATAATGAGGTGTGGTGACCTCTTGTAATAAAAACTCATCCTCCCTCCAGGAGCCCTGCCCATGCAATGGCTCCATGCCTAGGGACAGCAGGCAGCGACTGACGTATGAGCCGAGGAGATAATGGGGCGAAAAGATGCTCATAAATGTCTAGCAGAGGCCAAATGCCTGTGCACCAGGCATTCCTCTGGTTGGAACGGGCAGGGCATCCTTAGGAAATGTGGCTGCTGCTGGCTATAGGCGCCCCATGGCTCGTGGCAGGGAAGCAGATGGTTTATGAGGAGGATATTCAGAGCATCTTTTTGGTTTCTCACTTTTCCACTCTTTGTCTCTCACTTGTTTTCTCTTTCCTTCTCTGTCTCTCCAGCAAGCATATGGGCCTGATAGCAAAAATTTCTCTTAAAAGTGAGATTGTTTTTATTTGTTTTTAAGAGACAGGGTCTTGGGACCAGCATTATGGCATAATGGCTATGTCGCTGGGTCCCATGTAGTCGACCATGGTTTGAGTCCTGGACCTTGTGGCTTGAACACACACTAGGTGCGTTTGAGTGTGTGCCCACCCAAGATCCTGAGAGAAGAATGGAGGAGAAGGGATTGCAGTGTGGCCATCCCTCCTGGGGGGAGTGATTTCTCACTTTCTGTCTCTCTTTCTCTCTGTCTCTCTGGTGAGCACATACACCCTATAGGAAACATCTCTTTATTAAAAGAACAAAAGAAAAGGTCTTGCTATGTTGCCCAGGCTGATCTTGAACTTATGACCCTCTTACTATAAAAAACACAACAGGGTGGGCTTTTTTTTTTTGGTCTCTGTCGTAACGTCTCCACTGAGCTCCAGGTCCTTAGATTCAACCTCCTATTTGACCTGTTTCCTTTGGCATCTTCAAGACAAGTTGTTGATTTCTTCCCTTACTCCTACCCAGACTATAACTTCCTTGTCCTCCCTGTCTTAACAATGGTGCCCCTAGTCTGGAGTAAGCCAGAAATATGGCCCTTACCCTTGACTCTTCTATTTCCCTGCATTCAGTCCAGTGCCAATTTTGTGAACCCCACCTCCAAAATCTATCTGGACTCTAACAGCGTCTGCATTTCCACAGCTCACTCTGGTCCAAGCCACCTTCATTTCTCTCCTAGACTACTGGACTAGAAACTGTCCTCTGCTTCTAATCCTATTTCTGTAGGACCCATTATCAAGACAGCAGTCAGAAGGATCAGGTCCTGCTTTATTTCGTCCATCTTGACCCCTTCCCTGCTGCCCTTTCTCACTCCAGCACATGCTGGTCTGCCTCAGATCTTGGTACCAGGGATGTCTACCACCTGGATTCCTACCCCTCACCTTGGTCCTTCTCACGCTAACATTTTGCCTCTTGAGTCTCAATTCAAATCACACCTCTCCATCGATGGCTTCCCTACTCCTACCATTAGAATTTCTCTGTTGTTTCACTCTAGTATTGTCCTCCATGATATATTATAAACTCTATCACGATCATGTTTATTTTCCTATTGAGTCTCCCACCTTCTACAACAGCTAACTTTTCCAGTAAAGGCCCAGAAAGAAACATTTTAAACATTATGGTCATACAGTCTCTGTCACTTCATCTCTGCCCTTTCAGTGAGGAAGGATCCATCCAGTCTGACCATATATGAATGAGTGGCTCTGGTTGTGTTCCAATAAAATCTCATTTGTGGATACTGACATCCAAGATTCATGTAGTTTTCATGTATCATAAAATAGTCTTCTTTGGATTTTTAAAGAAGTTTTTAAAATGTGGAAACCATTGCTAGCTCTTTAACTGGGCAGACAGACACAGTGGGGTGAATTCAGCCTGCAGGTTGTAGTTTGCTGACTCCTGTTGTGGATTGCAAGTCCGTTGAGGTCCAGGGTCTATCTTGTCTGTCACAGAATACCAGCTACATTAGAGTTCTTGGCACATAGAAGGTACGCGGAATGTTTTAGGAATGAAAGAAAGGAGACTGTACAGGGAGCTAATTGGACGTATCTCAGACACAGAATCGCCATGTTTCTGAAAACAAAGAATGAAAGAATCAGGAACAAAGGGAGGATAGACTTAAAGATGGGCCTTCAGAAGACTAGGCAACAGGAATCTCTGCTCTTCAAGTTCATCCTTTGCCTGTGACCAGGACAGCAATCAACTGCCCATGATCTGTACATATTTTATAGGCCCAGAGATGATTTCAAGTCAGGTAAGAAGCCATAGCTCCAGGCCAACAAGTGGCATGGGGGTGAAGGCACTGGGCTCCCATGTGATTGATCATGGTTCAAGTCCCAGACCTGATGGCTTGATTGAAAATCATGCAGGGCATGTATGAATGTGTGCCCAAAATCTTGAGAGGAGAATGAAGTAGATGAGATTGTGGTGTGGCCATTCCCCCTAGGAGGTGATTTCTCACTTTACCTCTCTCTCTCTCTCTCTCTCTCTTCTATATAATGAGTGCACGTACCCTATTGAAAAAAAAAAAACTAAAAAACAAATAAGCAAACAAACAAAAGACAGAGAAGAAGCCATAGCTCTCTGTTCACAAACCTCAGCCAGGATGTCAGAGCTCTAACCCATAAAAAGGTCATGGACTTCTTGTTTTGGCACAGGGAGTTAACATCGGAATACATTAGCACTGAAGTACTTTTACAAGGAAGGTTGTTCTTCATCTTTAAAATGAGAATCAACCTTTCAGTCCTACCTGGCCTCTATATCCTTTGCACCCAGTTTAATCCTCACTACGCTTGACCACTGGCTCAGAGTAAATACTTCTCTGCTATTTCTAATAGCATTTGTCCCCTCCTGCAAGAGCTTTGAGGAGAAATACTTTTCTTAATAATACTCTCAGAGGGAAAATATTTGGCGCTCTCCTCCATAATTTCTGATGGAACCTGTTTACTGCTTGTGGTTACTCTGTCATTTGATGCCCCTGACTGCTGAAAGGGGCCCCATTTGGGGCTGTGTCTCTGGACACCAGTAGAAGCATTTGGGAAGTCAAAGAAAAACTTGGGCAACTGAGTGAATTGGGGAAAAAAATAAGTATATCCTACCTCCCACTGCATATAAAAATCCCAGATGAGTTAAAGATTTAAATAAGAAAAAAAAAAAGCCAACCTTTAGAAAACATATAGTGGGATATATGAATGCCTCTAAATCTATCGCTAAAGGTAGAAACATAAAGACCAAGTTGATTATATAAAAATCAAGAAAATCTTCATAGCAGCCAATAAAAAATATTTCAAAATTGTGAAACGCTACAACCTTATGAGTTATGGACTGACAAAAGGTTAATTTCTTTTTATAAGAGAATTATTTACTTTTATTTGTTATTGTTTTTATTTTTTAATTTGACCAGAGAGAGACAGAGAGAAAGGGAAAGTGAGAAAGTAAGCCTCCAGGTTCAGGACTCAAACCATGGTTGGCCATATGGGATTCCAGCACCTTCGCCACATGCCACTTGCTGGTCCCAAGGTTAGTTTCTTTAATGTATAAAATGTTCTAATCTATGAGTGGGGGGAAAATTTAACTGAAATATGTATAGACAATATTTGGAAGCCTATAGGATATTCTTAGTAGAGATATTAGTATAAAAAGACACATATATGAAAACAACCTGTGATACTGTGTTCAGCCTTCAGTGAGCAAAGATAAAGAATGATGGTAAGTATGTGGTTGTCTGTTGGAGAGACAGCATAACTGTGTTCACCCAATGCCCCACATTCAACAGTTTTAGTTCTAGAAACTGAGATTCACACAGCCCTTGGGGAGTGTTGTAGGTAGTTGTTACCATCAGGATGGAGATCCCGTCCGAGTTGGGCAGTCATTGTATGTCTCTAATAAGGTCTTGTTAAGAAGTGTTTGATGGGACCAGCAGTTAGCGTAATGGCTATGTCACTGGACACCCATGTAGTTGACCATGGTTTGCGTCCGGGACCTGGTGGCTTAAAACTCATGCCAGGCGTGTGTGCGTGCGTGCCCAAGATCCCGAGAAAAGAATGGAGGGGAAGGGATTGTGGCATGGCCATCCCCCTGAGAGGTGATTTCTCGCTCGCTCTCTCTGTCTGTCTGGCGAGCACATGCACCCTATAGCAAAAAACCTCTCCAAAAAAAAAAAAAGTGTTTGAACGGATGGATGGATGACTGAATGAACATGAAGAGATAGACACCAAGGATATTAGTGCTTTGAGTAGCAAAACTTTGGAGACATTTTCAATGTTCATCAGTAATGTGTTGTTTATATCAACAGTCTAGGTTGCCAAATGACTAGTAGTTGAATGAATAATCTGGCAGTTGGTTGGAAAAAAAAAAAATCAACATTGCTGGCAGGTGGCATGATGGTTAAGGCACTGGACTCCCACATGGCTGACTGTGGTTTGAGTCCCGGACTTGGTGGCTTGCTTTCTTTCTCTTTTGAGTCATATTGAATAATAATAGTAATAAAAATAATAAATAATTCTTAAAAAAATTTTAAAAAAGAAAAAAATGAACAATTCAACTAAAATGATACTTGGAGTGGTGTATGCAATGTTTCTACTCTGTCATGTGTCTGTGCCAGGCACATTATGGTCACTCCTGTGTTGAATTGGTGTCTAAGCCTGTCAAACATTTTCTGTGCTAAATAGGCTTAAATATATTTATGATCACCAATTGCTGGATTTGTTAAAGCCTGGGAGACCAGTTATAAATATGAAGAAAATTAGCAATGCCTTTTTTCCAGCTTCCTCTGGTGTCGAGAATTTGTCCACTGTATTATCCTCCTTGTAAGCAGGCACCGAGGATACGTGTATGTTGGACTTCAGTCCTGGCATTAATGTGAGTATCAAAAACCTTGGAGAATAACATTCTTGCTTGAGGCAATCTAATTAAACTTCTTTCTGTCGACTTGAAGTGGCCCCCAGAGGACAGATCAAAACTATTTTTAGGTTGCAAGTGTTATAAGAAGAAATATTTAATTAGAATGGAGGATGTTTAACATAGTTTTCTCTCTTATTATGGTGCCTGCTGCTTCGTTTTCCCCGATGTCATTAATCACCTGTGAGTGCATGTCAGCGTTCAGTTCTCGCTCCTGTCAAAAGCCACCCTCCTAGGGCAGTTTGTTGCGTGACTCAAAATGCCAAATCTCTCTGGATTTTGACATTTTCCTTGTAAGCCAATGATGTTGAGAGCTCTAGGCAATTCAGTTTGCATCATTTCTTCAGAAAACAGTCTCTAGGCAAGTGTTTTTCTCCTGCAATGTTCTGTGGGTCTTGGTATCAGTGGAACACGATCACGTTCAGCCTCAGGGAGAAGGGAATGTTCCTGGTCTTGGGACCATGAAGGACCTGATGTTGCCTCAAGACCCACATGAAGAATTGCTGGAAGAATTGATGAAGTGATGGAAAGTAGATAAAGCCTCAAGCTCAGGCAGAGTTCACATCTAATTTCAAATCGTTCTTTGTGATTTTCCTGGATCAAAAGTTAAAATGATCTTTGAAGGTTAGAGAACTAGATTTACTTTGCTATAGCTACTAGTTGGGTGATAGATAGTTGTACAAAGGGGAAGGGTCTTCTGAAAGTTTGTGGAAGACTATACATAGATTTCAAATTTTTTTTTGCATTAAATTAACATACTTTAATTCTATCTGTGAACTTTGACCCCCTCACATAGATTAAATTCAAGAATGGCATAGTGAATAATACATACTGGCACTGTTTTAAGTACTTTCTGTGTTTTTAGCTCACGTAACAACCACTATGGGCCTTTGGAGTAGGTACTGCATTGCTCTCATTTCACAGATAAGGAAACTGAGGCACACAAAAGATGCCTCACTCCCTAGTGGGTGGCAGAGCCAGGGCTGAACCACAGTTTGGCCCTTAAGTTGGATATTTAATTACATCTTCCATTTTTAAAATGACCGAGTGGAGCCTAGTGCAGAGGTTTTAAAACTGGCTGTGGCATCTGCCACTGGCCAGGGAGGTTCACTCTGGTCCCCAGTTGTGCTACTTTCCCCTCCTGCTTTGGCCTCTGGTCCTGGCCATCTTGCTGACCATGTCCTCTGCACCTGACATCTGATAGACTTTCATGTTTGTTTAAGGCCTGAGCTCAATAATTGTGGGATACATTGTTATTTTAATGTGTTATTTTTGCTTTGTATGATATGGTTTTCTTCCAAGGCCTGTCACCTCTAATAATTTCATTGCAAACCCACTCCCTGGTAGCTTTTAGGTGAGTGTGCATCCCGTCATCTTAATGCCCTAGGAGTGTAGGCTGCATCAGCAACCCTTGTTCAAGGAGAAGCCTTGAACTACCATTTCATGGGAGACGTCACCCTTGGGCTTAGACCAACCTACCTTCTGATGGTGTCTATCCATCCATGTTGAATTTTGTGGTGATGGAAATGGGGTGACCATTAAGGCTTAAGAATAATCACAAAGCTCCCAATGGCCACCAGGGGTCAGTCTCATGCATGCGAGTTGTGTTAACTCCTATCCCCTCCTGCCTCAGGATCTTCCATCTTCCCAACCCACTAACTGGTAACTGAGATTCTGCCACCAGAGATATGTCTCTTTAGATTAAAGTTTCTAGCAGTGGTGATATGTAAACGCTGTCCCAGATTTACACGTTGAAAGTTCTGAAAGCACGGTTAAGTAGAAGAAGGTTGAGGAAGACTTGTTGCCTAATCTTTGTCATGTTGTATGTCAGGAGTTTTATGTATAATTATCATTCTTTTGACAGTGAAGAAAGGTGCTAACTAGGTGGGATGCCAGGGAAAG
>NW_006159553.1:338037-341706 GCF_000334495.1 Tupaia belangeri chinensis
GGAAAGAGGCAATAGTTAGGAGTGTTCTGCATCAACAGGGTGGGGTAGTCTCCCTATGTATGGATATATTTCATGGAATGCTTGTAGCGATGCTAAGCTAGGCATCCTCCATGTTTATAGCTCAGGAAGCTTAGGCTCACATACCCAAAGTCCCAGGCTTCAAGCTCTGTATGAATATCCCCTTGAAGCACACGATCAGTGGCTCCTAAAGTCCATAGGAAAGGGATCTCACTGAAGGAAGGATGGGAGAGACCTTGGATGAGTCAGAACAAGTCAGTGGTACCTGGTCAACTTAATGATTTTTTCCAGGACCAACCTTGTCCACTGCCTGGAAGGACTATGGATAAGGCTCATGACTGAAAAGGTCTACTGACCCATCGCCATTGTGCTTCATTACCAGGAGTCAGACCACATCCTCAGAGAGCGAGCATCCTGCCCTCCTGTTGTGTGTGGCCTATGGGAGGCCAGAGTCCCAGCTTGGTTTGTGTTATTTTACCTCCTTACAATTGACCCACAGACTTCCCATCATCCTGTGTTTCCTCATTCCTCCATTCTGTTCTCGGTCAAATCAGATACACAAGTCATTTGTTTTCTTGTTTTCTACCAAACAATAAATAATAAATAAGATGGCAGTGGATGCATCCTTTCTAAATTATCCCAAATTTTTACAAACAGAAAGGACAACTGGGTAGGAAAAAAAAAACAAAACCCAAAAAACAAACAAATGGTAAATCTTTACCAAATAAGCAGTTCCATGTCCTTTTCCCAAAACTGTATATTCCTTCAAATTCCCAAAGGGAAGGCACAAGGATAAATTATCAAGTGTCAGAAGACTAAGATGGTACCAGCGAATCTACATTTCTGTGCAGCAAATGTAGAGGGCATCTGATGAACCTGAAAACAGGAGAACCCCAAATCTCCCAACACGGTTTCACTGAGCAACATGGTGGGACAGTTCAAGAACAGCAACTGAGGCTAGGAGCAGGGATTGCTCTCTCCTGTTGCCCGTGAGCTTGTGGACCCCAAGTAAGGGAAGAAGGGGGGCAGGAGCAGCCTAGCTACCTAGAATCAGTTTCTAGAATTCTAGAATTCTAGAATTCTAGAATTCTATGAATTCTAGAAACTGATCTGCTTAAAACTTCAATGGCCCCCCTATTGTTTAAAGTGTTAATTCAAGACTTTTTTTTTTTTACCCTTCCTACCTTGACATTCAAAACCTTTCATCGTTTCACTCTAACATACCTTTACAGTATACTTTCCAACCACAGCTTTCAATTTGCCCTTTATGCCACCTGCATGTTCCCCACAGTCCCACTTGCATTCCCCAATTACTCATTTCTCGCATTTCACCCCAACTATTAGGGGTATGGTTTTGATCATTTTTTGAACAACATTGCTGAAACATACAGGCTCAAGACACAATTGATGGCTCTCAGTTCACTTCTGGTAAAAACAACACTAATTCCATTTTGGAAAACAATACTGCTTTTCCCAAATGATGCTCACTTAGTTTTGCAAAACGAACAAACAAAAAAAAACTCGTACCACTATAGTTTTTGCTTCAACACACCAGTCTATGTTGACTTGCTTCTAATTGAAGATAATACTGTTTTCTCCAGTTTTTCTTCACTTATAAGTTTCTTTTAAAAAATAATACTGTTTTTAACACACAATTCTTTCATTCTGTGAAAAAGAAATTCATCTTAAATTTAGGGGGAAAAAATCCAAAGAGTATTCACTTGATGTTTGAAATGATACTAGGGCATTTTCTTTTGCTCAGAGCACCAGCCAAGTTCAAAACCCACAGGAGGTACCACAGAGATGCCTGTGTCAGTGCTAAAGCTCTTGCCCCTATCAGCGCTGGAGATTCCTCAGGTGCTTAATGCCTATATCAGAAGCTCAAGGCAGGGAATACGCTGGCTAAGCCTTGTCCTGTGCCCCATGGAGACTGAACAAGACTACTCTTTTTCAGACAGGGCATGGATTCAATGATTTTCTTTGTTTCCCTCAGCATGAGTGTGTTGATTTCAGGGTGGGAAAGAAATTCTGATATGCAGACTCTTACCATGCCCTCCATCAGAGAAACAGATGGACCATATGATTCTGAGTGTGGCACCCAGGATTTGGATCTAGTTCCAGCACACAGCTCATAAAAGCCCAGACAATAAAAAGTGAAGATGTAAAAGATAAAAGGGGTTCTTTCAGATGCTATAAAATATTGTTTAAAACCACTCTAACCATAGTGGTGTTCTAACCTTTGCATTTCCATTTTTATGCTGGAAAAAGGACTGTTCAGTATGCTAACCAAGCCTCAGGAAATGAACATCTTCTGGCCATTAAAAGCACGTTCTAGGAGTTCAGTAATAGCATAGGGATACGTGGCTTACCATTGTACCCTGGAATGCATTCATTTCCTCGTGTTCAGGCCCCTGCTAATGCTTTAATTCCTGTAGGCAAATCCTGGGGCAAAAAGCACTACTACATCTGAATCTCTGACAGAACATCATCCACGTTTTTCTATAACTTAGGGAGATTTTCCATAACCAGTTTAGGACTGAAACCTTTGTGGAGACGTCTTGAATATTATTATGTTAGACTTAAACCTCTAAACATCTAGCTAATGCATTTACCAGGTATCATTTAAATAATAGCAAAATGATAGTGATGAAAGTAGTAGCATACACATACTAAGCATGTGCTAAGGGTGAAGCTCTGTGCTTTCGGAACTGTTGTTTTTTAATATTTTCCTCAGCATGTCCGAGGCAGGTCCATTGGGCAGCTCTATTATATAGGTAAGAGGTGAATGAAAATAACTTGTCCATGGTCAGATTGTGCCAGAATTTTATTCCAAATATGTCTGGCTCAGTAGCCTAATTTTTTAGTCATTTGGGATCATCCCATTTTGCCAATGTACAGTTTTTATAAAATTCTAAATAAGATCCCTTAAAATAAGAAACTATGCTTACAATGTAAGCATAGTTTACAATTGGTACTTTACTTACCAATTCCAATTCTGAAGTTGCGGGACCACATTGCTCCCTGAGTAAAGCTATAGGCTATTTAGTTGCCATGGGAGTTTAATCCCCAGAGTTTTCTTGTTTGTATTGTAAAATAAAGGAAAGGAGCTAACACTATTCTAGAGTAGCTTTTCTTTCTGACACTTGTTCATTTGTCATTTCAACAAATGTCATTTGAATTTCTTCTCTAAGGAGAGTGCTAACTATTATCGTCATTATAATGGAATCATGAGGGGGTGATCCCTGAGTGTAGACTACCCAGTCTTGTAGAAAAGAAAAATTCATGGACAAATCATCAGAATCCAATATAGATTTTTTTGTAGTTATGCTATAAAAGAATGTGTGTGTATTTATCTGTGTCTATGAACACACATATATGTATACAAAATTATACACATGCATATATGTTGACCTGTGGGAACAAAACTGAGACAGAAACTTAGAAACTAGGTGGTTTCACAGAAGAGTGACAGTAAATGCAGTGAAGAGAAGAAAATGAGTCTATTTTTAATCCCCATGTGTCCCTGGGTCTGGCAGCCAAATATTGCTGAATGACTGCACACATGAAAATAAGACATAATCTGGGTTGTAATGGATCAATGGGGATTCAACAGCTGAGGAATAGAGAGTAAGATATTCTAGGCAGCAGGAA
>NW_006159553.1:341717-364749 GCF_000334495.1 Tupaia belangeri chinensis
AATAGCACATACAGAAGTAAGGAGCATGGTGGGTTGAGGAAAGCACTGGAAAATTGGGTTCAGAAGGAGGGTACGCATAGGCTAGTAGTAACAGCAGATGAGATTACAAAAGGCAGATCGTTAGGAGGGTTCATGATGGGTCCAAAGCCGTGGAGTTTGGCTGACATATAACCCTGTACAGTTGTTTTAGTTGGGGGTACTTTTGACTTGGAACAAATCTGTGGGGCTACTTGTTTTGTAGAGCTTGGATACCTTCCTTACAGTGGTTGGACCCCAAATTACTTAATATGACTACTTGACTACTTACCAATAAAAGGGAAACTCTATAAGGAATAGATGTGCATGAATCCCTATTTTAAGAAAAAGAAAAAAAAAAAACCCTACCAACCTATTGATAAATTAGAGCAGAGTGGTTGACGTTAAATAACAGGTAGTCAGATTGTATTTGAACATAGGAACATATCTGGGTACAGGAAACCCTATTGCCTATGAGGGTTTTGTTAATCTACCAGAAGAATTGAGAGAGAGAGCAAATGTGATGCATCCTTAGAAATGTGATTTTTTTTTTTTTTTTTAGCTTGGCCCACTATGAGGTAGGAATCTACTTCTCTGCTCCTTCATTCTGGGTTGTCCTTATGACGTTTGTTGGCTCATGGATTGGGAAAAAAGTGGTAAGTGCCAATTCTCAGCCTAAAACTCAAGAGGCCTTACTTCCATTAACTCGTTTAGCACTACTGCCATCAAGTACAAGTCTGGACTAGTTTCCTGGTTGTTACCCTAGTTGAAACCTAGCCAAGTTCCAGACATGTAGAGATCACCCTAGACTGGCAAGGCCCCAACCAACCCACCAGCTAACAACAGACACATGAACAAGCTAAGCCAGTTCAGATCAGCTGAGCCCAGCCTAATTCAGCACAAATGCCCAGACTAAAAATTCATGAGTAAAAATAGATGACAGCAGGATTAAGCTAAAAAGTAAGAGAGAAAGAAAAGAAAAAAAAATGTGATATGAAATGGTGATAGTGATTTACCAAACATCTAGCACTTACCACAAGTTAAGTGGTCCTGAGATACCCACTTTATACCACCTTATTTCACTTAATTATAATAGTTCTTGGTTGCATCAAATTGGTTCATAAATGTATCAAATCTCTCTTCCAAAAAAAAGTTTGATTAACAAGTCTTCCAACTTGACTTGCCAAACTATGCCAGAAGCATTTTATTCAAAGTTTTTGGAGTGTGACAAATCTAGGTTTGAATTCTAAATCTTCCTCTTACCATCTGTATGGCCTTGGTAGTATATTTAACATAATCTTCAATGCCAACTTCTGAATCTAAAAAGAGGGCTTAATTAATACCTGCTCCTCTGGTTGTAGTGAGGATTAGATGAGCTAACTTATTCCACATACTTGCAGTACAGTACCTACATACACTGTGCCCACCAGGAATAGCTGCCATTACCATTGCCACCTGGGAATTCAGACCAGGTATGAAATGAGGTAAAGAGCTTTTCAGCAGAGGTGCTCAGCCTTTTTCCAGTGCACCCTGCTGACCTTGGGCATGACACACCCACTCCACAGGCATTTCCAGGCTCATGCTTAATTTCTTCCTGTACCTCATTTTCTTTCAATTAAGGAACATATCAGAGAGTGAAAGTGACACCATAGGCACAACTTTTAAGGCACTCTCGGTCTCCATTATAAATAAAGATGAAACGACTGCAAATTTGAATTGTTTATTTCCTCCAAAATACTAGTAGAAACTTGACATCTGCCAGGACCCACAGGATGTGGCACAGCTTTCTTCCAAAGGTGCAATCAGGCTGTTGAGAGAACCACCTCTTCCCCCTCCTTTCTTGACTGTGAGCTTTACTTGGGTAAAGGCTGCACGAGATTCTTCTCTTCTGGGCAATGGTTCATTGTCTGGAGCATAAAGAGTAATTGAAAAACCTTTGCTGAATGAACAACTGTAGCACCTCACTCCAAGAAATGGCAGAGCTCCCCCACCCACCCCAATCATGGTAAATCAGGGAGCTGTCCAGAATTGGAAGGGAAGAATTTGACAGAAATTACAATGTGAAGGATAAACACCAGCCTCCCATCTGCAGCTTGACTATCCTTCTGGCTTTATTGAGCCAGAGAGAATGAAAAGGGCTTTGTTACCAAGCAGATCATTACCAACCAGCACAGTTTCCACTCTAAAGCTTGAAGTGGTTTAGTGTCTTTTCAAGTTCTTGTCTAAACTCTCTGTTGAACTTCAAGTTCCAGAGCCAGCTTTTCTTATTGAAAATCTCTTGGTATAAGAAGATGAGGCAACAAGCTCTAAATAACATAAATAGATAAGTAGATAAGTAGAATATATGAATACTCAGCAAAAAATAAAATAGAAACAGGTATTTACATTAGTGGCCCATTTGAATGTTTTCTTTGATGACCTGTTTAAATCTCTTTTCCACTTTCTAATTGGGCCAATTTTCTTTTTGTTTAGTGGTAAGAGACCTTTATATAGTCTAGATAATAAATCCTTACCAGATAATTGATTTGCAAATATTTTCTACCATTCTGTGAGTTGTCTTTTAACTTTCTTGACAATATCCTTTGTTGCACAAAAGGTTTTATTTATAATGAAGTCCAACTTATCCATTTTTTTTCCCTTGTTGTTCATGCTTTTGGTGTCATATGTAAGAAACTATTGCCTAATATATGGTCATGAAGAATTACACCTATGTTTCCTTCTAAGAGTTTCGTCATTCTAGCATTTACATTTAGGTTTTTAATCCATTTTGAGTTAATTTTTTCATATGGTGTTAGGTAATGTCCAAATTCATTCTTTTGCATGTGGATATCAGTTGCCCCAGAGCCATTATTTGAAAAACGTGCCTCCATTGAATAGTCTTGACACCCTTGCTGAAAATCAGTTGATCATAGATGTATGAGTTTATTTCTGAGCTCTCAATTTTATGCTACTGGTTTACGTGACTCTCTTTATGCAAGTGCCATGACCATTTGGTTTCTGTAGCTTTATATTAAATTTTGAAACTGGGAATTATATTTTCCCATTTTGTTCTTCTCCATCAAGATTGTTTTAGCTATTTGGGAGTCCATTGCATTTCCATATAACTTATAGGATCATTAAAAAGAGGCAATTGGAATTTTGGTAAGAATTGCATTGAATCTGTAGGCCAACTTGGAGAATACTGCTATCTTAAACAATATTAAATCTTCCAATTCATACACAGCTGTGTCTTCATTTCTTTAGGTCTTACTTAGTTTCTTTTAAAAATGCTTTATGTTTTTTACTGTATGAGTTTTGTTATTTTTAAAGGAATTATTTTTATTTACCTTTATTTTGATTTATTTATTTTAATTTGACCAGTGAGGGAGAGAGAGAGAGAGAGAGAGGAAGAGAGAGAAAGTGAGAAAGCGAGCTGCCAGGTCCAGGACTCCAACCACAGTTGGCTATGTGGGAGTACAGTGCCCTTAACCATCACACCACCTGCTGGCCCCACTGTATGAGTTTTTTTAACTCCTTGATTAAATTTGTTCCTGAGCATTAAATTATTTTTTATGCTATTATAAATGGAATTGTGTTCTTAAATTCCTTTTTTTCCATGTCAGACTTCTAACCTTCAGAACTATGAGAGAATAAATTTGTGCTTTTTTAAGCACTACATTTATGAAAATTTGTTACAGCAGAAAGAAAAAAACTAATACATTATGTATGATTTCACTGTTTTAATATTTATTTTGTATGTCTCATGGCTCAACAAAGGATCGATTTTAGTATATGTTTCATGTGCAATTGAAAAAATATATCGTTGGGTTAAGTTCATGTGTGTATAGAAATCATGTTTGGTAATTATGCTGTTCATGTCTTCATGAGGTTCTTTCTTGCATGTTCTTCATTCTTACTGAGTTTTTTTCCATCTATTACGTCAGTTTCAAATATATCAAAGTCTCCTACTATGACTGTAGATTTGATTTGTATGTCTTTTTGGTTTTTCCTTTTTTTTTTGAGAGATTTTTGCTGTAGGGTGCATGCACTTGCCAGAGAGACAGAAACAGAGAGACAGAAAGTGAGAAAACACCCCTCAGGGGGATGGGCACGCCATAATCCCTTCTCATCTATTCTCCTCTTGGGATCTTGGACATGCACACACACGCGCCTGGCATGAGTTTAAGCCACTGGGTCTGGGACTCGAACCGTGGTCGACTACATGGGACTCCAGCAACATAACCATTATGCCAACTGCTGGTCCCTTGATTACTGTGTCTTAAATTCATGTAAATGTTTTACATATTTTTGAAATTTTATCATTAGGTAGGTACATTTAGAATTGTTTTATCTTCCTAAAAAGTAATTCCTGCATTGTTATCAGAAGTTCCTTTCAAGCTCTCAAAATGCTTTGTACCTTAAAGTCTACTTGGTAGGTTATTGTATTTACTTTCTCTTGATTAATGTTTTCATGGTATATATTTTTTCATCTTTTTGCTTTCGGTTTTTCTTTTTTTTAAAGAATTATTTATTTAATTCCATTTGTTGTTATTGTTATTATTTTTAATTTGACCATACAGAGATAGACAGACAGACAGAGAAAGGGAAAGCAAGAGAACAAGCTGCCAGGTCTGCGACTTGAATCATGGTTGGCCACGTGAGAATCCAACACCTTTAACCACCATGCCACCTGCCGGCCCCTACTTTCAACTTTTCTATAGCCTAATGTTTAAGATGTATCACTTCTAAGTAACATGTAGTTTTCTGTTTGTTTGTTTTGTTTTGTTCTTTTAAACAATCAATCTGACCTTTCTTTCTTTGAATCAGAATTAGTAGTTAAATCTACTGTCTCCCAATTTTCTTCTTTTCATAACTTTTTAATTTTGAGTTTCCTGCCTTTTTTGTCTTCTTCGGAATTAACTGATTATTCCCCCTTTTCCTCTATCAACTTGTTAAGTAACATTCTTTTTACTCTTTTATTAGTGGTAATGCTTATGGTTAAAACACGCATCCTTAACTTGTTGAGTATGTTGTCAGTTGGCTTACTGCTTTCTGGACAACACAAGGCCTTCAGGATACCTTAACTCCACTTATCCCCCTCCATATTCTTTTGTCATTTTTGCTACTATTTTAGTTCACCTATTTTTACATATATTTCACATGGCACAAGAAGTTACTGGGTTTTGTAGCAAATATTCACTTAGTTTTACTTAAATATTTGCACTTTCCATTGACTTTATTCTTTTCTACATTTCCATGCTTCCATTTGGACTCATTTTTGTTTTCCAAGAATTCGCGTTAATATTTCTAAAAGTACATGTTTGTTGGATATTCTGTAAGGTTTTGTTTGTTTGAAAAATGTTTTTATTTCATATACTTTCTCAGAGGCTGTTTTCACTGAACGTAGATTTCTAGGTTGGCAATCATTGGCTGTCAGCACATTGAACAGGTCATTTCATTGTTTCTTCGCTTCCTTCCTATTTATTAAAAGTCAGCTTCTATCAGTAGTGTTACTCTTTTGAAAATTTTATGTTTCATTTCTCTGACTGCTTTCTCCTTTTTTTTTTTTTTTTAAAGTTTAATTGTCAGGGAACACATACGGTCACCAAGGAGAGACAGAGAGAGAGGGAGAGGGAGAAATCATTCTCTAATGGGACATCAACTACAATGGTGTGTGGTCACACCACAATTTCTTCTTCTCCATTTATCCACCCTCTTGGTATTTTGGGGCATATATGTATATATATATATATATCCAGCATATTTTCCAAATTGCCAGGGACAGGGGGAATTTGAACTGCAGTCCACCCCATGGGATCCAGCTTCTTAAAGCACTAGATTACAGGGCCAGCCCCTTCTTTGACTACTTTTAAGATTCATTTTGTCTTTGTTTTTTAAGTTGTTTGGTTGTGATATGCCTGGTTGTGGTTTTTCTTCATCCTATTTGGAGCAGTGAAAAAAAAAATGATATCTTTAACTTGATGTTTTTGGTCACTTCTAAAACAAACTTAAACAAATATCTATTTTGGTATTACACCTGCTCAGTTCTAATTCAGGATTTCCAAGGATGTGTTAGAACATTTCACCAGTATCACATCTCTCTTCTGCTCTCTATGCTTTTCCCATACGACTCTTTTTTCTTCCATGTTCCCTTTTCTGTTGCCCTATATTCCTGTTTTCAGATATTTTCTGCATAGGCTAATCTGCCATAAATCCCATCTATTTTTTTTTTTAAGAGGTTTTTGCTGTAGGGCGTGTGCACCTGCCAGAAAGACAGAGAGAGACAGAGAGACAGAAAGCGAGAAATCCCCTTCCGGGGGAATGGCCATGCCACAATCCCTTCTCCTTCATTCTCCTCTAGGGATCTTGGGCACGCACGCACATGCGCCCAGCGAGAGTTTAAGCCACCAGGTCCAGGACTCGAACTTCAGTCGACTACATGGGAGTCCAGCAACATAGCCATTATGCTAACTGCTGGTCCCTAAATCCCATGTATTGAATTCTTATTTTTAGTTATTGTATATTCAATTATAAGTTTCCATTTTTGTTTTGTAAAGATTCTAGTTTTCATTAAGTTTTGCATTACCTACTTTCTTGAACTTGTCAAATCAAATATTTGTCGTTTGCACCTGACAACTCCAATTTCTGGATCCTATATGGGTCTGTATTTTTTCCTCTTGGTTGTATAACATGGATGAATTGTAGAGCCAATTTGAAGTTCTGGGGGTTACATTATCTTCTTCCAGAGAAAAATTACAGTTACTTTCACTTCTCAAGTTTGTAGGCTTTTTTAATTTTTGGGGGGTGTTTGTTTGTTTGTTTGTTTTGAGAGAGATTTTTGCTATAGGGTGCATGCGCTCACTGGAGCCTGAGACAGAAAGCAAGAAATCACCTCCAGGGGGTATGACCATGCCACCATCCCTTTTCCTTCATTCTCCTCTCAAGATTTTGGGCTCACACACACAGGCACCCAGCATGTTTTAAGCCACCAGGATTAAGACTTGAACCGTGGTCGACTCCATGAGAATCCAGCAACATAACCATTACGCCATCAGCTGATCCCTCAGGTGTTTTGAGGACTGTAGGTTACTTTGTTTCATCTGGATTGGAGCTGGCTCAAATTTGAGTTTTAGTTTTAATGAGAATTAACGTCTTTCTATTTCATCCTCACTCATGTGTAGCCAGCTCTCTCCTGGTCCCAGTTAGAAGTCTGAAATCTTCACCAGGACTCCCCTCCTTGGTGCATCCCAAACCGTAATTTTTATTATCATGAGACCTGCCTTTGGAGCCTCCAGGTCCGATGTAGTTCATAAATGAGCAAATGCCGGGAGGAAGCAGTGCCGTTAACTGCTAGATCCACCTCAGGGTGCTTTACTTCTCTCTCAGCTCTTGGTGTGTCCAGGCCTTGCTGTCTTAGTATCTCTTGAATGTCCTCACACAGTGGCTCTTTGTTTTTTCTTTTTATATATTATGTATTTTATCCAGCTTTCTAAGTTGTTCTTGGCAGAAGGGTCAGTCTGAAGCAAACTAGTCTACCGTGACTAAAGGAAGGAGTCTATAGTACTTATTTTTGTCATCACTTTTTATTTTAAGACCAGTGATTCTAGCTTTCTTTTTTATGTTAATGAGATCGTTTCCTTTCGAAGTCAATGTATTTATTATGAGAGATGTACTGATTCCAGCAAAGGCAACGAGTAGTGTAAGAAATACTTATTCCCGTCCATCCAGTGTGAACCATGTCCAAATGAAAGAGTTTACTTAAAGGAAAATAATAAGGAAATCTTGAAAAGACAGTGCATAGTGGTGGTTAAAAATAAATGGTGCTGGTAGGCTTCAAAAATTTTAGTTTATATATAGAGAAATAGAAGCTCATGGAACTCATCATCTTGCTTAAGGTTACATAAAGTATTCAAAGTAGAACTGATAGAATGGTTCAAGTCTTTTGGTTCCCAAATCAGTATTTTACCTTTTCTAACACATCACTCTGTTGCTAGGGGCGTTTCTCCTTCCCTGACTGGCTCTCAGATGGATTTATTTTCCGTAGTTTATTTTCCATCTTGGCCTGAATTCTTTCATGTATATCCTAAAGCCTATTCTTATAACTGTCTTTTAGTTATTTGATTGCAAAAAAGGAAAATGTGTATGTCTAACCCGTGTGTATGCATGTGTGTGTGTGTGTGTGTGTGTGTGTGTGCACATGCATAAAATCGCCACTTGTTTTTACTAGCAGTTTCTGTGTAATGTTTGAGCCCAGGAGATTCAGGGTGATTGATCCTTCTAAATGCTCAGCTCCTTTTAAAACTACATACAAAAGAATGGCCAGTCTTGTGGAATTTATTGTTACTAAATCTCCTCTCCATTTGCTTAATTGTATTATTTGCCTGGGGGATGCTGCTTAAATGTGAGCCAAATGAAACATGATCCCAGCTCAAGAAAATAATGATGTGTCTCTTCTGCTAAACTGCAGCCGCCCCCCTCCTCTCCAGATGCTTAGAACCACACCCTCACTTTCTGGGAGTCAGGGAAGGGTGGTGCCCAGCTTGGTCTTGACTGCGAAGGGCATCAGCCCAAGAGCAGGCAGATCCAGACAGCAGGAACTGGAGCTTGAAGCTGGGAAGTGAGCAGACATGGAAGCTGCTGGGACTGGCTGCAAAGGGGCAGTTACTGGCTTAAAGACAGAAGGTTCAAGCCATCTGTCTGCTCCTGGATTTGGGCCATGTCCTATCCCCTGATAAACTAAACACCTTAAGACTGAAGATACAGGTCACCAAGGTTGGAGGGCCCTTCAAGAAATCATCTGCTTCCTTCCTGTCTTAAAAGGTCCTGGGGACTCCAAACTTAAAATGTCTAGATTTGTGTTTCTTTGACCACGTCATTGCATAACCCACCAGGAACTGGCACCTGTCTCACCTCCTTTGCCTTCCCTCATGAAATTCTCAGAGAGAAAATGAGAGCATGAGATGTAGCAGAGGGCCCTGCTCCTCTTTCCTGGGTGGCCCTGTGTGCCAGGCACTGGCCCAGGCTCAGGAATGCACCAGTGAAACAAACAAGGTTGCCTTTGTGGGGTTGATAGTCAAGGGGAGGTGGGAGTTTGAGAAGATAAATGAGTCAAATATATGGATAACGGGACAAATGGAAGGTATTGTGAGGGAAAAAGGAAGTGGAGGAGGCAGACAGGGAAGACTGGGTGGGGTGGGAGATGCTGAGGTAAGCAGGGGGGCCAGTGAAGGCCTCTCTGAGAGGATGAAGAGGACATGCCTGCTGAGGAGATCTCACTGATGTGATGATCTTCTGTATCGGGGGGTCAGAATTGTGGTAGCATACAGTTCCCAGGTCTTTCTCCCAGGGCTTCGGATTCATTTGGGATGATCCAAGGCCTGGCGATCTGCTTCCCTAGAAGAGCTGCCCCCAAGAGCCAGCCTTGTAGTTCAGCAGTTCCCACCTGACTGACTATGGTTCAAATCCCAGTGCTGGTGGCTTTAAAAAAAATAGTAAAAAGAAAGAAAGAAAGAAAAAGAAAATCTCCCATGCCATTTTTTAAACTAACCACTGTAGTTATTAGGAATCTCACTTCTCCATTGCAGATATGCAAGACATGCAACTATAAACAACCATCAGCTGTACTCAGTTTCTGAATCAAGCCATTTTTGTCTGGAGGCAACAGCACATGAGCTGGTTCCTGGGAGACTGCAGAGGCTGGAGGCATAGGCTGCCCCATATGGCCCTGTGGTAATTATGCCTCCCAGTGCTACCAGCCATCCCCTGGCCCTCATGACCCTTCAGTTGGCACACTGTGCCCAGCATAGAGGCACCTCATCTTGCCCAATCGTGGGTCCTGGATCCTTAGTGCTTGCTGCAGAGTCATCCCTTGTTGTCATCTCCAAGTCCCTTCACATCAGCTCTCCCCCCTTTGGCCACTGGCTATGTGTCCTGGCTACACTCTGAGGGTGTGGGGTCTTTCTGCTCTTTGTGTGTCTTTCTGGCGTAGAGAGTATTCTGTGAGGCTATCTTAGGCTTGGTTTGCACAGCTCACCAAGAAGTCCCCTTTCCTCTGGGGTTCTGAACCTCCATTCAGAATCTGATGCCTGGAAAGACTTTCTTCTCACATGCAGCATCAGCTGTAGGGGTCTGAGGTGTCTCCCCTGATGGTGCATAGCCTGGGGTGGGGTGGGGAAGCCGGTGGACAAGGTGTCCTCATTCTAATGAGGCACTGAAATCCAGGTGTCCATGTGGCCAGGTTTAGGTTGACCCTCCACCCCTGTCATCCACCTGGTGAGGCCTTTTCTAGTGTCTCAGGTGGGAAGCTTTGCCAGTGTAGATCCATCACTTCTCCCACATCTATGGTTATGCAGGGTCCTTTTCAGTTTTGAGACATCAAAAGCCAGGAAGAGAGACTTGTTTCTTTTTCTGTTGGCTTATGGTGTTGTAAGACAATGAACTCATGGTGGCCTTCCCTGAATGGAGCAAAGGCCCCTGGAATAGTGGGGAGGAAAGATAAAGAATCTGGCACTGTTTCAAAACCTTACCCTATCATTCCAAGATGCCTTAAAAGTCTAGATTTCAAAACCTGCTTATTAGGCTCAGCCTCTGTGCTGTAGTCAGTACTGGAGCGCTGGAAGTCGCATGGCCTACTGTGGGTTCGGATCCCTGGTCTGGTCTATCTGAAGTGGGTCAAGTGCGAGTGAGTGCCCAAGACTGATGACCTGGAGGACTGGGGAGAAGGGAGCACAGTGTGACGGACTGTGGCAAGGGTGCCACAGTCTTTGTCTCTCGTGGGTGTATGCATGCGCTTCCTATCATGAATAAATAAGTAAACAAAATGTGTCCATTAACTTTCACTCTGAACTTGGCAAATTGTGGACCATGGACCAAATCTATCCTGCAGCCTGTTTTTGTATGGTCCATAAATTAAGGATGGTTTTTCCAATTTAAATGGTTATTTATTTTTTTAAAAACTTGCTAGAGGGTACATGTACTTGCTAGAGAAAGATAGAGAAAAGGCAAGGGAGAAAGTACCCCCCCCCAATGAAGACGGCCATGTCACAACTCCTTCTCTTCCATTTCCTTCTTGGGATTTTGGGCACACACGTACATGCACCAAGTGTATTATCCAAGCTAGCAGGTTTAGGGCTCAAACCCAGTCGGCCATGTGGGATCCAGTCACCTTAACCACCATCCTACTGGATGGCCCTTGATGTTTTTTGTTTTATTTTATTTTATTTTATTTTATTTTATTTTATTTTATTTTATTTTATTTTTTTGTAGAGAGGTTTCTGCTATAGGATGTGTGTACTCACTGGAGAGACAGAGAGATAGAAAGCAAGAAATCTCCCCCCAGAGGGGACGACCATACCGCAATCCCTTCTCCTCCATTCTCCTCTTGAGATTTTGGGCAGGCACCCACGTGCACCCGGCGTGAGTGGGTCCAGAACTCGAACTGCGATCGACTACATGGGAGTCCAGCAGCGGAGCCATTACACTATCTGCTGATCCCAGTGGTTATTGATATTATGATATCTTCTAGTCATCTCTTGGCCTGTAAACTCCACATATTTCTTCTCCAGCCATTCCAGAGAAAATTCACTGACTCTGGTTTTGCATACTACTGGGATGGGGGATGTTTTTTTCCTGGCTATCTGAGGCTATTGGAGGAATAAATTCCTGATTTAAGTTTGCTTCTCCATATTCTAAAGCTTTAGATTAAAATATTGCTGCCTGCTCTGCTCCTCACCACCTGGTCTCAATTTCTTGTCATTTAAAATAAGAAAAAATTTCAGAAAAGTCTATTAGAGAGAACCTTCTTAATAAAAATCCCCTTCCGCATTATGTTGCCCTTAGTGATCCCCGGGAGCCAGCGTTGCCTCGTTGGGGGGGGGCTGCATTCTGTGAACAGTGACATGTGGAAAACCAAGCAGGGATGAAGTTTCCTGTCCATGAACTTGCATTTTGGCATTGTCCCATCGAATCCACCAGGAAGCCAATGTAATTCTCACGATTTGGTTCTCCCAACAGGAAAATATGTCACTCGAGTCTGTGAATAATATATGTTGCTATACATTTTTAATAAAATGAGCAAATTGCTTCTGAGTTTTTGGAAGACTTAATTCTTCATTTGCTAGTTCATTCTCAAACGCTTACGGGTCTATGCTTTACTCCCTACAAAGACGTGAAATTCACCGTCATATTTCCTGCTGCGGCCTGAAAGCCGAACAAGTTAATGTTTCACCCAAATTAGCTTCTTTCCCTTCACATTTGCTCTATCATTAACCTTTCCTATGTGAGCCTGTAATAAAAATTACATCATG
The DNA here is from genome assembly GCF_000334495.1 of Tupaia belangeri chinensis. Lineage (NCBI taxonomy): Eukaryota > Metazoa > Chordata > Mammalia > Scandentia > Tupaiidae > Tupaia > Tupaia belangeri. The sequence goes on from NW_006159553.1 coordinate 354,017, forward strand.
ATCAAATTCAAGGAAAGGTTTTGTGTAAGCTGTGCTTAACACAGATATTTATTACGGGTCTTGAGGGGCAGGAGTCAGATTTATTTGGATAATTTGTTCACAATTTATGTTGTGACTGTTTTAGACTCTTGAACACACAAGTGCGTGTTTTCATGTCAACACATTGCCATAGTGATGGCACATCAGCCGCAACTCTGAAAATGGAGATCTTTCAGCAAACCTTTTCAGCATGGCAAATCTTTGTTGGGAACTGATTCAATTCACCTTCCTTATTTTGTTTATACCGTTGCCCAAATCATGACAATGTAATAATTTCCAGCTTCTTCATATAGAATTAGCTGTGATAATAATGGGAATAATATACATATACATATCCTTTATATGTATTTGGTCAAGCCTTTGCATGTACTATCTCCCTTTGTCCTTGGACACCCTTGTGGACTAGGAAGAGAAACATTGATTTAAGAGAAAGGAATACTGGGACCAGCAGTTGGCATAATGGTTATGTTGCTGGACTCCCATGTTGTCGACCACAGTTCGAGTCCTAGACCCAGTGGCTTAAACTCACGCCGGGCATGTGTGCGTGCGTTCCCAAGATCCCAAGAGGAAAATGGAGGAGAGGGATTGTAGCGTGACCATCCCCACCCCCCCCACCCCCCGGGGGTGATTTCTCGCTTTCTGTCTCTCTGTCTCTCTTTCTGGTGAGCGCATGTGCTCTATAGCATAAACCTCTTTAAAAAAAAAAGAGAAGGGGTTACTAAGGCCCAGAGAGGGGCAATAAATCAGTGGAAACCATACAGCTAGTGAGGGGCCAGTTCCCCTGGCTTCCAGCTTTCACCCCTCTTTTTTTAGACCATTCTATCTCCTCATTGCATGAAACTCAACATTTTCAGGGCCCACAAAACCCCAGTTGTGGTCAGACAGCCTGAGTGTGTTTAAGGTGCCTGAGAGAAGAGTGTTTATAGAGTTGAGAATGGACTTAAACATCTCTAGTTCTGAATTTAGAAGCAATTTTACTTTTTTTTTGAGGTTTTAGTCAAACCACTCAAGGCAAAATAGGACTTTTTTTTCAAAGAAAATAGATTTTTAAAAAAGTCTTGTAAAATAGACCCATAATGCTTTCTGGGACTCAAATAACTCTGGCTCAAAATGTTTTAATAAATTAAATGTAAGTGGATTAGAAACAGACAGATTGTCTTTCCATGAAATATACCCAGGCCAGACCCAGAAGGAGAAGCACTTAAAAAAAAAGCGTTTAGGGTTTCTGTGGACTCCAGCAATTACATTTCTTGACTCCACTTCTCCTTCTGATAACAAAATGGAGATGAAATCTGGTCTTATTCTTTAGTCTTTTCTTTGCACCTTTCCAATGCACTTCTCTGAAGGTGGCTGTACTTTACCCTGCCCATATTAAGTAGTATCCTCCCTGCCCTGGCTTGGTAACTTTGTAATGAGCGTGACAGATTGTTTAACTTGACCATGCTTGTTATTTTGACATTCCCGCCTAGAGGATGTAAATGTAATATCAATACCAGGGCAATGATGGGAGATTTTGGTGGGTCATACATACAGCAATTGAAAGTGTAGGATTTAAAGTCAAATGGATTGGGGTTAATTGAACCATCCCCTACTTAGTCCCCTGTACATAACTAAGTTCTGTAAACATTTTTGACCTCAGATTCTTTAGCTATAAAATGGGAATAATCATAGAGTCTACTAATCCTTATTTAATGGGACCATCTACATCAAGTGTGTATTTAGCTAGGTGTATGAAACACAGAGAAATGACAGATGATTGGCTTAGATCTGGGTAATACTCAGTAGACCTGAGGAGGGGGAAGGTATATCCCCAAATGCAGAATGGAAGTGGCTGTGGACAGGAGTGGAGTAGGGCAGGATTCCTATGGTGGATAATGCTTTTTACCAGAGATTTTTTTTTTCTCCTTGGTCCAGGTTTATTCTCTTGAATTTAATATCCAATTTATAACAACATGAAAATTGGGAACTCTATTTCATATGTTAGGAATACTGAGTTTAATTCTCTATACTCTTACATTAAAAAAATATATACAATTGAGAATGGTCATGTTGGTCAAAGTGAGTAATACTGGATTGACTTCATGGCAAACCATACCTCCTTAGTCTCCTAATAGTACTTTGTTTTTTATAATACAAGGGACAGGATATGACTGAACAGGCCATAATTGGTGCTTTAAAGTTTTTTTAAGACTACAGCTGACTTATTTTCTCTGATTCCTTGCTGCTTTGAGTCATTTTGGAATTGACTCTCTGTGTTTTGGTGGCACTTGGCTTCCTCCAAGCTAAGGAAGTAGAGTCAGGTTTTTCAAAAGGCAAGCACTAATGACAAGGATAGGACTGCATTTTTAAAACCACTGTGTTTATACCAGTGAGAGTTCTCCTGACTCCCTTCTCCTCCTCCTCAGAATGCTTTATTCAGTTTCGCGTTGCATGTCAGGAGGTTCTGACATCATTAGCCCATCCTCTCCTACTCTGCCGAGCCCTTTTGGGTCAAGACGTGATGAAAATGATGGCAGTGATGAAAGAAGGAGAAGCTATCACCTATGTCTTCATTTGCTTGGGCTGCTACAACAATATTATGGACAAGGTGGCTCAAAAGCACAGAAATCTGGAGACTGGGAAGTCCAAGAACAATGTGCCAGTAGATATGTCTGGTGAGGCTCACTTCCTCATGGATGGAAATTTTCTCACTAACCTCTCGTGGCAGAAAGGGAAAAGAATCTCTCTAGGGTCTCTTTTATAAGGACACTAGTTCCATTGATAAGGGCTCCACCCTTATGATATAATCACTTCCCAAAGACCTCACCTACTACCATTGTATTGGGGGTAGGGTTCCACAGGTGAATTTCAGGGGAACACAACATTTAGTCTAGCGATTTGTTAAGCATGCGTGTGAAGATTTTTATGTACATTATTTAATTTAATCTTTACAAAAACCCATTTTCAATTCACCCTGTCATCACATTTTTGCAGACAAGGCAATGAAGCTTGGAGAGTCTAAATTATTTTCCCAAAATAACATAGCTATTGTAGAAGAGATGTAGTTAAAATACAAATCCAGGCCAGTCTTCCAGAGACCTATTAACCGGAGCCTATACATTTGCAGTTTCTTTTTTTGGAGAGGTTTTTGCTATAGGGTGCGTGTGCTCTCCAGAAAGACGGAGAGAAACAGAGAGATAGAAAGCGAGAAATCCCCCTCCAGAGGAGATGGCCATGCCACATTCCCTTCCCTTCCATTCCCTTCTTGGGATCTTGCGCATGCACGCACATGCGCCCAGCGTGAGTTTAAGCCACTGGGTCCAGGACACAAACCACAGTCAACTACATGGGAGTCCAGCAACATAGCCATTATGCTAACTGCTGGTCCCACACATTTGCAGTTTCTACAGAATGCTAATTGATGGTGAATCTTTAGATTAACAACAATTTCACTGACCTAAGTCACATGGCTAGTATTTCATCATGTGATTCTGAGTTTAATATAATGGCACATAAGCTTTGTGCCATTATATTAAAGACATATTAGCCCAGAATTGGCCACTTAGCGTTCTGTAAACGTTGGCTGAGCTCATTGTTTCTGTCCTGCTCAGTCTCTGTATGCAGTTACCTTTTGCTACATGGTGATGCTGTTGAAGATGAGGCCTGTGTGGTCTGACTAAGGTGTCTCCATGTTTTTGTGATGTTCTTTCTTTCTTTTTTCTTTTCTTTTTTTTTTTTGTTGAGGTTTTTCACTATAGGGCGTGTGCACTCACCAGACAGACACAGAGAGACAGAAAGCGAGAAATCACCCCCCAGAGGGGATGGCCATGCCGCAATCCTTTCTCCTCCATTCTCCTCTCGGGATCTTGGGCACGCACGCACACGTGCCCGGCGTGGGTTTTAAGCCACTGGGTCCGGGACATGAACCACGGTCGACTACGTGGGAGTCCAGCAACATAACCATTACGCTAACTGCTGGTTCCTGTGATGTTCTTTCTTGTTGGTCTACATCTTGACTCCATGCAATGGTATCCTGGGGAGATTTTTGGCACCAGCCACTTGCTGGACTAAACTTCAGCAAGTCCTTCCTTGCTGGAAGGACTCAGGAGATGCCTAGCCTCAATTCCCAGAATCCTTTCATGGATTTCCCTTCTGAGCATGTGTGTCTACTACTGGCATTGGATAGTATTTTATCTGCCTTTCTGTGTTGACATGGATAACTACACACAGTTTTATGGTGGCTGGTATGGCCAGGTATAAAAAAGAGACATGCAGGATTACTGAATGCATGAATTAATTCCTCACATGTAAAAACTGCTCAGGGAACGTGTAGACACAGTAGCAAAGAGCATGAGATTTGGGTCCCTGCCAAACTTGGTTCAAATCTCATCTTCCATATTTATTGCATGTGTGATCAGGGCAGCTATTTTTGAGCCTCAGGTTTTCTCATTTGTAAATAGTAACCTTTTTAACTAGTTGGTTTTGGAGCTTGACTAAGATAATTTGCTGAAGGCCTTAATAAATTCTCAATAAATGATACATATTATTAATTAGTCCCTCTGTGCTCCAGGCTAGAATTTTATACAGTTGGTTCTGCTATAATTCTTGTTGTATAAATTCAGATTTGTTCCAATGTAATTGATATATTAGGGAACAATTTGAGCATAACATAAATTTCACGATTGAGTTTGCTCAATTTTGTATGGAAGGAACACGAGGTGAATGCAGAAAACTACCCGACTGAACAAAGACATGTAAGAATACACAAAATACACACATGCACACACCTCAGACATCTACCAGCTGCCTCAGTTTACTATGTAAGGTGTGAGCCATACCACCCACATCTGCTCTTACAACTTTTTGCCTAATTTTAAGTAATCCTCCACCACTTCACAATAATTTATAAGCTACAACTCTTCTGGTTTAATCTGTTTGGTTGCAACAAACTTCAGCTCTTTCTCAAGGTAAATGCCCTGTTTATTGCGGTATGAACATACAGCCATTTAATACATGTAAAAGTATACCACCATTTATATGAATTCCTATATTTTTATTATGTCAATAATGAAAACTTAAAAACTTTCTTTATTGGGACCAGCAGTTAGCGTAATGGCTATGTCACTGGACTCCCATGTAGTGACCATGGTTCACATCCCGGACCCCGTGGCTTAAAACTCACGCTGGGTGCGTGTGCGTGCATGCCCAAGATCCCGAGAAGAGAATGGAGGAGAAGGGATTGCGGCGTGACCATCCCCCTGGGGGGTGATTTCTAGCTTTCTGTCTCTCTGTCTCTCTCTGTCTGTCTGGCGAGCGCACACGCCCTATGGCAAAAACCTCTCCAGAAAAAACAAAAACAAAAGCAAAAAACAACTTTCTTTATTCATGATAGAGTGCACATACACACACATGAGAGAGAGAAAGCGAAAGCGAAAGAGAGAAAGAGAGATGAGTGAGTACTCTTCCTGGGATCTGATCATGCCACAGTCTCCTTCCTCCAGTCCTCTAGACTGTTGAATCCTGGGAACTCTCTCGTGTGTGAGCCCCATGTGATTCAGGCTGATCAGTCTGGGGATTGAGACCATGGTCTACATACCAGTGATTCCCAAATTCATATCTTCAGTTATGACCTCCCTCAGGTTTCAGATTCATTCATTTACCTGTTCAACAAGACTACTTGGATGTATTGGTGTCTTAATATGTCCTAGACAGTAGCCAAGTATCTGTGGCCCCCACTGCCACTACTCATTTCTCCCCATCTCTTCCCTAGCTCCACTATTGGCACCGTTGTCCACTCAGTGACCAAAATTTACCCTCAATTCCTTTTCTGTACCCTCCTCCTGTCATTTTTAGCCGTCTATAGTCTAGCTGGGTCATTTCTGCAATACAGATCTCCTCTTACTTCTTCATTGTTACCTTCATGATTCAAGCTGCCATCATTGCTTGCCCTCTCTATTTTAACACCCTCACTCCCACCCCAAGCTGGTCTTCTCACTTCTTGTCTACTTCCTGTTTATTTTCTGCTTAGAAGCTAGAGTGCTCTTTATAGTTGGAAGTCAGATCCTGAACTCTACTTTTCCCATAGACTCCTACTTCTCTGAGCATACCTCTGCCACTGTTCTGCTTGAATAAGTACTCTCTGGGCACATGGCCTGCCTTCTGGAACATGTCAGACTCATTTTCATGTTAGCTTTTTGGCTAGCTGTTCCTTCTACCTGGACTGCTACTCTTCTGACTCTGTGCACAAGAGAGCATCTCATCATCCATGCTGCCTATGTTCATGGACCAGAAAATGACCATGGTCTGATCACTGTCTTCACCATCCCTTTAGGCTGCTTTGTTTTCCTCCTTAGCATTTAGCATGAGTTTCCTTGTTCAATTAGTACCTACCCAGCTGAAAGGTAAGTCCCAGGAAGAAGAACCTTGTCTGTCTTATACACCACTGTACCCAATTTCTGGCTCATAGTTGGTATTCAATATATATTTGCCAAGTGCATTAATTAAGAGATCTAAACTCAATTTAGGTGATGGGTTATTTTTTTCTCCATCTTCAATCTCCTTTTGAAAGACACAATGAATTTGTCTTTTTTGGTTTGAAGTGATTATGTTGACAAAGAAGAAAATATAATGGGGCTGGATACATTTCTTTTTTCTTGGGGAATCTTGCATTATCCTTCTAGAACCTGGAGCCATTTCTTTTATATCTTGTTCTGGAAAAAAACTGAAAGCCTTCCTTCCATTGTTCTTAGATTTCCACCCCAAGACTCAGATTTCTAGGGTCATAATTTTCTTTTGTGTTTCTATACTGTCTCTGGATTATCTATATGAATAAATAAGACAGTTTCTTTTTAAGCCTTACACTTTTCATTTCTTTTCTTGCCTCATTATATGACAAGAATTGTATTACATTTTGTATTAAATAAAAGCTATAGAAGAGAATCTTACTCTTAAGGGATTACTCTTAATACTTCTTTAATAAGTACTGTTCATTTTCTTCTTATAGATTGCCTTTTTTAGAAGAGAAATTTGTTTTTTATTCTTATAATATAAAAATATTTTAACCGGATGTGTATTTGTAGTTTATGGAATGTTTTTTTCCTGAAATTATTGAAATGATCATGTAATTCCTGTACTTTAATATGTAAATAGGAAGACTGTATAGCTAAGATTTTCCAATATTACTCAAATCTTGTGTTTTTGAGATAGTCAGATACTGCTATGGTATAATTTTGTTGAGTTTGGTTTGCTAATAGGTTACTTGGACTTTTTTTCAATCTATATCCATAAGTGAGGATGATCTGCGATTTTATTTTTTATGGTGATCATTTCTTGTTTAAAATCTGAAGTTCTACATTTCAAGCATTAGCTTCATAAATTTAGTGGTGAGTTAAATAATAACCTTTTCATATTTTCTGGGAAAGTATGCATAAGACAGAGGTTGACCTCAGTTTTCTGAGGTTTGGGGAAATCTTGCTTATAAAACCAACTGAGCCTAGTGAGTTTTGTTGATTCTTTATGTGTAGATTTTTAACTACTGATTCATTATTTTTAACGGATCTAGTCCTATTCAGGTCCCTTATTTCTTATGGAATCCATTTTGTAAAGTTAATTTTCTCAGAAAGTTGAACATGTTAGTCAACATTTTCAAATATATATATATACATAAAATAATACATTATATTATTATTAACTTAAAACTGTGAAGGCACTTCAAAAAGTTCATAGAAAGTGGGATTAAAGTTCATTTTGGTGCCAGAAAAATTTGGAAATCCTTGCATAATTATTTCATAATGCACATTTTTAGTGAAGACCCCTCGTATGTCTTTCATTATGCTGAAAATTTGAATTTCTAATGTTATTTATTTATGCATTTCCTTTGTGTCTTTATCAATATTATCAGAATTGCATCTCTACATAGCTTCAGATTTGCTGGTCATTTGTTTTTGGTTTCATTAAGCTTTGCTCTTAACTTTATTATCTTCTTCGTGCAATATTAAATTAGCTACGTAGTTTCTTAATAGTCTTTCTATTTCTTTCTTCTTTATAAGTCCCACTTAATATGTATCCTATGTGGATAATATGTAATTTCCAAATATTTTCTCATTTTCTAATTTATATCATTGTGACTTTTTTGGAACTTATAATTATTTGAAAAGGAACTTATAAATTATTTGAAAAGTCTTTTAAAATTTCATAATGCATAAATGTATGTAGCTTTTGTTAGGCATCTAAGTTAATTTTATTATAGCCAGAAGATGTATCGTATAGATATCAATACCATGGTATTTGTTGATATTTGTTTTGTTGTCTGTTTATCTTTCTATCTATATTAATATTACATATGGGCTTGAAAATAATACTGTGGGTAGGTGCCATATCTATCTAGCTATATAAATATATAATCTTATTGTATTACTATTCCATAGTCCATTATTTTAGGTTTTTGTCATAGGGTATGTGTGCTCACCGGAGAGAGAGAAAGAGACAGTGAGTGGGAAAGTGAGAAAACACCCCCCCCCTTCCTGGGGAGGGGTGGCCAAGCTGCAATTCCTTCTCTGTTCTCCTTCTGGGATCTTGGGAACCTCCAGGTCCAGGACTTGAACTGCAGTTGGCCATGTGGGAGTCTAGCATCCCAACCACCATACTGCCTGCTGGCCCCTAGAACAAGTCTTTGAAAATGATAAACAATTTGCTTGCTCAACATCAAAAGAGGCCAGGAGGTTGTGTGGTGGTTAAGGTGCTGGACTCCCATTTGGCCCACCATGATTTAAGTCTCAGACCTAGCCATGTGAAAATGATGCCCCGAGCCTGTGTGTGCATGCCCCCAAACCCCAGAGGAGAATGGAGTAAAAGGGATTGTGGTGTGGCCATTTTCCCTGGAGGGTAATTTCTCACTTTTCCTCTCTTTTTGTCCTCTTTTCTCTCGCTGGTGAGTACACATAACTTTGAAGAACAAATGTTTTGAATTTTTGTGAACTCTATCATTTTCTTCCACAATTCATACTTTTTTCTTCCTATCAAGAAATCTTTACCCCAAATTCAAAAATTGTGCCCTAAATTAGAATTTATAGTTTTAGCTCTCTCGTTTGGGTTTATAAGCCATTTTGTATTACGTTTTGTTTATGGTATGATGTAAGGGTTGATACTCAATTTCTTACTTAAATTTTGCCAGAGGGCATGAGTGCTTGCCGGAAGGAGACAGAGACAGAGAGAGAAAGGGAGAGAGAGAGAAAGCATCCCCCTCCCCTACTGGGGATGGTCATGCTACAGTCCCTTCTTTTCCATTTCTTCCACCTTTTTGGGATTTGGGGTATGCAGGCATGCATGCCCAGCATGTTTTTTCAAACCACTGGCTCCAGGAATCTAACTGAGGTCAGCCATGTTGGACCACCACACCACTAGCTCCAATAAAGATACCCAATCATTCTGGCATCATTTGTTGGGGGAAAATCCTATACTCTTTCATCTCTACCTTTTCTGTTGTAAATTGAGTAGCCATACGTGCATGTATCTATTTCTGTTTTATTTCCATATGTTTGTTGTTATACCTTATCATGTTGTCTTGATTGACTTACTCTGAAGTCTTGAAATCAGGCAGTAGAAATCCTTCAACTTTTTCTTTATTTGTGACTATTGTTTTACATTTCAGAATTAGCCTATTAGTTTTTACCAAAACAAAGAAACAAACTACTGGGATTTAGATTGAGATTACATCAAAGCAATTGATTAATATGGGGGAGAAATGACATTTTCATAACATTGAGACTTTTTAATCCCTGAGCAGAATCTCTCTCTCCCTATTGTTAGATCATAAAATTATGAGTTATAGGGACCAGCAGATGGCATAATGGCTACTCCTACTTAATTGACCATGATTTGCATCCCAGACCCGGTGCTTAAAACTCACACCGGGCACATACGCGTGTGTGCCCAAAATCCCTAGAGAAGAATGGAGGAGAGGGATTGTGGCATGGTCATGCTCCCTGGGGAGTGATTTCTCACTTTCTGTGTCTCTGGTGAGCACACGTGCCCTATAGCAAAAACCTCTCTTAAAAAAAAAATCTCATTTATATTCTCTAGTTTTCAGTATGCTGGTTTGGCTCATCTTTTGTTAAATTTATTTATAGATGTTTTGAAAGTAGATTTTTTTTTATAAAAAGAAACTTATCTTAGAATAGTTTCAGATTTAAAGGAGGGAAGGGTAGTACAGAGACCTTCTGCACACTCTTAATCCAGTTTTCCATTTAGCAGCATGTCACATTATCATGGTGCATTTGTCACAACGAGAACCAGCCTGGCACATGAGTATGAACTCAGCTCCAGACTTTATTCCGATGTCACCAGTTTTCCCACTAATGTCCTTTTTCAGTTCCAGAATTCTTGTCCAAGATACCACATTTAGTTATCGTGTTTCCTTAGTCTCCTCTGGTCTATGGCAGTTACTCAGAATTTTCTTGTTTATATGATCCTTATAATATGGGGGAAGTACTGAGCAGTTATTTTATAGAATATCCCTCATTTAGAATTTGTCTGATAGTTTCCTCATAATTGGATTTTTTTTAAGAATTATTTTATTTAACCTTACTTTTCTTTGTTTATTTTAATTTGACCAGGAAGGAACAGAGTGAATGAGTGAATGAGAGAGAAAGAGAAAGCGAGAAAGCGAACCACCAGGTCTGGGACTTGAACTGCAGTCAGCCATGTGGGAGGCCAGT
>NW_006159553.1:365697-382919 GCF_000334495.1 Tupaia belangeri chinensis
TTGGCCCACCATGATTTAAGTCTCAGACCTAGCCATGTGAAAATGATGCCCCGAGCCTGTGTGTGCATGCCCCCAAACCCCAGAGGAGAATGGAGTAAAAGGGATTGTGGTGTGGCCATTTTCCCTGGAGGGTAATTTCTCACTTTTCCTCTCTTTTTGTCCTCTTTTCTCTCGCTGGTGAGTACACATAACTTTGAAGAACAAATGTTTTGAATTTTTGTGAACTCTATCATTTTCTTCCACAATTCATACTTTTTTCTTCCTATCAAGAAATCTTTACCCCAAATTCAAAAATTGTGCCCTAAATTAGAATTTATAGTTTTAGCTCTCTCGTTTGGGTTTATAAGCCATTTTGTATTACGTTTTGTTTATGGTATGATGTAAGGGTTGATACTCAATTTCTTACTTAAATTTTGCCAGAGGGCATGAGTGCTTGCCGGAAGGAGACAGAGACAGAGAGAGAAAGGGAGAGAGAGAGAAAGCATCCCCCTCCCCTACTGGGGATGGTCATGCTACAGTCCCTTCTTTTCCATTTCTTCCACCTTTTTGGGATTTGGGGTATGCAGGCATGCATGCCCAGCATGTTTTTTCAAACCACTGGCTCCAGGAATCTAACTGAGGTCAGCCATGTTGGACCACCACACCACTAGCTCCAATAAAGATACCCAATCATTCTGGCATCATTTGTTGGGGGAAAATCCTATACTCTTTCATCTCTACCTTTTCTGTTGTAAATTGAGTAGCCATACGTGCATGTATCTATTTCTGTTTTATTTCCATATGTTTGTTGTTATACCTTATCATGTTGTCTTGATTGACTTACTCTGAAGTCTTGAAATCAGGCAGTAGAAATCCTTCAACTTTTTCTTTATTTGTGACTATTGTTTTACATTTCAGAATTAGCCTATTAGTTTTTACCAAAACAAAGAAACAAACTACTGGGATTTAGATTGAGATTACATCAAAGCAATTGATTAATATGGGGGAGAAATGACATTTTCATAACATTGAGACTTTTTAATCCCTGAGCAGAATCTCTCTCTCCCTATTGTTAGATCATAAAATTATGAGTTATAGGGACCAGCAGATGGCATAATGGCTACTCCTACTTAATTGACCATGATTTGCATCCCAGACCCGGTGCTTAAAACTCACACCGGGCACATACGCGTGTGTGCCCAAAATCCCTAGAGAAGAATGGAGGAGAGGGATTGTGGCATGGTCATGCTCCCTGGGGAGTGATTTCTCACTTTCTGTGTCTCTGGTGAGCACACGTGCCCTATAGCAAAAACCTCTCTTAAAAAAAAAATCTCATTTATATTCTCTAGTTTTCAGTATGCTGGTTTGGCTCATCTTTTGTTAAATTTATTTATAGATGTTTTGAAAGTAGATTTTTTTTTATAAAAAGAAACTTATCTTAGAATAGTTTCAGATTTAAAGGTCGAAAGGGTAGTACAGAGACCTTCTGCACACTCTTAATCCAGTTTTCCATTTAGCAGCATGTCACATTATCATGGTGCATTTGTCACAACGAGAACCAGCCTGGCACATGAGTATGAACTCAGCTCCAGACTTTATTCCGATGTCACCAGTTTTCCCACTAATGTCCTTTTTCAGTTCCAGAATTCTTGTCCAAGATACCACATTTAGTTATCGTGTTTCCTTAGTCTCCTCTGGTCTATGGCAGTTACTCAGAATTTTCTTGTTTATATGATCCTTATAATATGGGGGAAGTACTGAGCAGTTATTTTATAGAATATCCCTCATTTAGAATTTGTCTGATAGTTTCCTCATAATTGGATTTTTTTTAAGAATTATTTTATTTAACCTTACTTTTCTTTGTTTATTTTAATTTGACCAGGAAGGAACAGAGTGAATGAGTGAATGAGAGAGAAAGAGAAAGCGAGAAAGCGAACCACCAGGTCTGGGACTTGAACTGCAGTCAGCCATGTGGGAGTCCAGTGCCGCCAATCACCACGCCACCTGCCAGTCCCAGATTTGGGTTTTCGTTTTTAAGTTTTTTTATTTTTTCCATAGAGTGTGTGCACTTGTCAGAGACAGACAGAGACACACAGAAAGAGAAACCAAGAAATCACCCCCTTTCCCCAGGGAAGATGACCACGCTGCTGCAACCCCTTTTCCTCCATTCTCCTGTGGGCACACACACACACACACACACACACATGCCTGGTGTGATTTTTCAAGCCACTGGGTCTGGCACTCAAACTGCAGTTCACCATGTGGGAGTCCAGCACTTTAACCACTCTACCACCTGCTGGTCCCATGTATCTGGGATTTAAGGATAGGTAAAATGGCTTTTTTAAAAACAACAGCAACAACAACAAAAACACTTCTACCATACCCATACCCAATATGGTTTTATCAGTTTTTGAGCTGAAATGGGGTTGGACTGTAGTTTCAAATATTTTTGTTTACTCTTTGAATTCAGCTCTGCCAGGACCCTTGAATCCTATTTCTTGTACCATCCACCCTTCTCCTTTGCTGTATTGATATTTTTCTGGACAAAATTTGAAGGCATGAGAATTGTCAGAAGAAATGATTTGCTTTTACTATTAGATTTAATTTTATCTGTCTATGTTTTTATCTTCGGGTTGGCTAATGTCTTCTCATCTGCACAAATTATCACTGTCTATGGTTGAAGTCTACTTCTCCATCTGTCTGTATCCAAACTGAAACTGAGACTCCACTCACTTGGGAAGGTCTCTTTCTTCTCTGTAATTCAATTATTCAAGGTGATTACCTATTTTTTACTGGTCCTTTAGAATAACCTCATATTATTTTCTGGCTGTTTTTTGTTTGTTTGTTTGTTTTTAAACACAAGAAAAGTGATCCAAGATACTCTTCTCCCAGACAAAAGCAAAAGTTAGTATTTTTGAGTGTTTGTTTTTTAATCAGATTGATTCCTTACATATTTTTCTTCTTTCTTTCCTTCCGTTGAGTGATTCGATTTTTTTTCTTTACACTTCCCCTTTTATCCCTCTATGGGTTTGCAAATTATGTATTTCTCTTACTTGTTTTAAAGAGTCAATAATATGTTATAAAGCATTTTAAATTTAATTTTTATTTATTGTTATAATTATTATTTTTAAAATTTGGTCATGGTTGTTTTTGAGAAGTTTGCTGCCAGTTAAAATGTCTGTTTGTTTATAATTTGGCCTCTGTTTTCTCATTGTCTTTGCCTCTTGTAATTTTAATATAATGTATCTGGATTCATTTTGACGTTTTTAACATTTGCATAGTATTTTCAGGGTAATACTGTAAAATAATTTGTTAAATAGGCTCATGTCAATGCGCATATTGATTGATTTCTTATTTTATCAAAAGTGCTCATGAATGTCTTGGTATAATATCTGAGATCACCTCTATTTTTTAGGGTAGTTTTAAAGAAAAGTATAAAATACTATCTATGCCTTCCTTACCAGGGGTATTTATGGAACATCTCTTAATTTATTTGTCTTTATTTTACACCACCTTATAATTTTATACCTTTATTAAGTAGTTCCTGAATATGTTCTGTTGTTTATTTCTCAGTATCTTCTGTTTTTTTTTTTTTTGAGAGGTTTTTGCTATAGGGTGTGTGCGCTCACCAGACAGACAGACAGAGACACAGAGACAGAAAGCGAGAAATCACCCCCCAGGGGGTATGGTCACGCCACAATCCCTTCTCCTCCATTCTCCTCTCGGGATCTTGGGCACACACGCACACGCGCCCGGCGTGAGTTCTAAGCCACCGGGTCCAGATGTGGGAGTCCAGCGACATAGCCATTCTGCTAACTGCTGGTTCCCAGTATCTTCTGTTGTTAAAGTATATTTTGAATTCATTATTTTCTGGTATGCTTTTAATAGGATATTGCATAAAATGTATTTTATTTTTGTACGATTTTGATCCAGAGTGACTTACTCAATTCTCTTCCTTGTTCTATTCATTTTTTTATTTAAAAAAATGTTTTATTTTGATTTTTTTAAGCAAATTACTTTCAAAGGCTCTTGGATTTTCTGGATTAAAGTAAAACCTGTTTAAAAAATAGATTTATTCTTCTTTTACCATATTTTGACTCACAATTAAATTTTACTAGCTATCTTGGAAAGAATATTATGTTATAATAATGATGTCACTATTTTGTTCTTAATTTCATTGGAAATTATAATATTTCTTCCAAGAAGACAGGAATGTTGGTTGATTTAAGACATTTAACATTCAAACATTAGGGAAAAAAAATCTTGCTGCCTTTTAGAGACTTTCGATGCAAACATTATGAAAAAAAAATCTTGCTGCCTTTTAGAGACTTTCTAACATTAGGGAAAAAAAGGCTCTTTAATTTTAAGTGCTCTTTTAATTTTAAAATACATTATTCATACAAATATTTGAAATGTGTTCATACAGTTTAAAGAGGACTAATAAAATGAACCCAAAGTAACGATTACCCATGTTAATTAAAACAAAAATTTCCAGTACCTTCCAGAATTTTTGTGGGCAATCCCTTGATTGTAATTCACTCCGACTCCCTCTCCCTAAGAAAATTAACATTCAGCATTTTAAATCTCTCATTGCTTTTTTTTGTGTTGTACCCTATTTAAAAAATTATAAACAAATCCATTAACTTGTCTGAATTTGAACTTGATGTAAATGAATTATATTTGCATTTTTTCCTCACATCTTCGCTTTTTTGTTTGTTCGTTTAAGCTTTTTTTTGCCATAGGGTGTGTGCACTCACCAGAGAGAGAGAGAGAGAGAGAGACAGAGACAGGGAAAACGAGAGGGTTCCCCTTCACCCCACCTGAAGACAGCCATGTGCAATCACTTCTCATCCTCTCTCCTCTTGGGGTTTTGGGCACACACACAGAGGTGCCTGGCATGATTTTTAAGCTGCCAGATCTAGGACTCAAACTGCGATCAACCATGTGGGAGTCCAGAGCCCTATCTACCACGCCACCTGCAGGCTCCTGCAACTTGCTTCTTATTGGTTTGGGAAGCCATCTATGGTAACACATCACATATTTGTTTTTATTTGTACACACCATCCATTGTAGAAAACAGCCACAGAGTGTCTATCCTTTTTACGATTGGTAGATATCTAGCTTGTTTCCACATTTGCTGTTATGAACGATCTTGTCACATCACTTTTGTATGAGTTCACTGCCCCATATTTGAAAGAGTTTTCTAAGGAAGAGTTTCTTGCAAGAGTTTTCCAACCAATGATTGAAATTTCTGCATCTTGGCACTTGTATATGGACCCCTTACTGACTAATGTCACCTGTTTTCCTAAGTGGCTGTACCAACCCCTGTTCCCATTAAAGTGTAATGAGAATTTTCATTGTTCCACATCTGTGCCTACTTCTGATACTGTCAGTTGTTTTGAATATTCCCAGACTAGGGCCAGCAAATGGAGTAGCGGTTGTATTGCTAGACTCCCACGTGGTCTAACCATATTTCCAGTCCCAGACTGGGTGGCTTCAAAATCACACTGAGCATGGGGGCATGCGTGCCCAAGATCCCTGGAGGAGAATGGAGGAGAAAGCATTGTAGTGTGGCCACATTCCTGGGGGGGGGGTGATTTCTTACTTTCCCTCTCGCTATCTATCCGTCTGTATCTCTCTCTCTCTCTTCCCCCCCTCCCACAAGTACATGTGTCCTAAGGCAAAAACCTCTTAAAAATAAAAAATACAAAAAAAATAAAAACCTCCCAAAGTTCTTAGTCCAAAATTAGATCACAGTGTGGTCTTAATTCAAATTTATCTACTAACTAACTGAGATTGATCAGCTTTTAAGATGTTTATAGTCCATTTTTCTCCCCATTCCTGTTGATAATCTTTTTTTCTATTGAGTTGTGACTTCTTATCACCATTTTTTTAGGAATGCCTTTTCTGTTTTGGCTACCAATTCTCTGTTGGATATGTGTTGCAAAAATCTCTCAATTTGTTATTCTTTGTGGAAAAGTTCTTAATTTTCAAGTTGTCAACATTTTAAATCTTTTACGTCATTTGTGCTTCTTGTACCTTACTTTTAAAGTTTTATCCTTACTGGGAACAGCAGTTAGCGTAATGGCTATGTCGCTGGACTCCCACGTAGTTGACTGCAGTTCGCGTCCCGGACCCGGTGGCTTAAAACTCACGCTGGGCACGTGTGCGTGCGTGCCCAAGATCCTGAGAGGAGAATGGAGGAGAAGGGATTGCGGTGTGACCATCCCGTCTAGGGGGGTGATTTCTCGCTTTCTGTCTCTATGTCTCTCTCTGTCTGGCGAGCGCACGCACCCTATAGCGAAAACCTCTCCAAAAAAAAAAAGTGTTATCCTTACTGAAGTAAGAAAATTCTCCTTAAATTGATTTCTAAAAATATCTTTAGAAGGCATACTTTTCAACTTTTTGTCACTAAGGGTCTTGTTAGGTTCACTTTTTTTTTTTTTGGATTAAAATTTATTGAATGCAATTTTTACATTTATTTATGAGACTAATAGGTTTTCCCCCTCTAATTTCTTAATATGAATTTCACGTATTTATTTTCCATATTAAATTGATGTTACATTTCTCCGACAAATCCAAATTGGTAATGGTGTCTTATTGTTTTTATATCATTCTGCTTTTGGTTTGGCAATAGTTTGTTTATATTTTTTCACTTATGTTAAACAGTACTATGACCTATCATACTGCCCCCGTCTTGTTTGGGGTCAAGGAGGTTAGGTGGGCCTAATAAAAAGAATTCTCTGGAAGACTTTGTATAAATTCAGAACTATCTGTTCCTGTTGGAGGGAATGTCTATAAAACCTGCAGGGCCAGCATTTCTTTTCTTAACATTTTGCATCATTGATATGGTTTTTAAAATGTTCACAATTATTTCCACTTTCTCATTTGCCTCAAGTCCCTCTTAGTAGGTGGCATTTTCTAAAAATGTATCCATTGTATGAAAAACTTTAGATTTAGTGGCATCAAGTTATTCATAATAACCTGTGAGCTGCCAGTCTCTGCAGCACCTGTAGTCATGTCTTTGCTTTTACTTCTATCGTGTATTTGCATATTATTTCTGTTTTTTATGGATTGATATTAATAGTGACTTTTTATGTATTAGACTTTTTATGTATTAGTCTTTTCAAAAAAAACTTTTTGTTGATTTTCACTCTTGTGTGTTTGTTTTCTATTTTACTATTTTTTTACCTTTTTTTTTTTTTTTTTAAATTTGCCAGAGGATCTATGTACTTGTAGAGAGGACAGGAAGAGAGAGAAGGAGGAGAAGAGAAGGGAAAGTGAGAGAGTAACCCCCAAGTGGCACGGTCGTGCTGCAATCCCTTCTCCTCCAACTCTCCCTCCTTTTGAGATTTGGGCATGCATGTGTGCACACACATGCCTGGTGTGTTTTTCAAGCTGCTGGGACCAGGACTTGAACTGCCCATTAGCCAAGGAAGATCTGGCTACCTCAACCATCAGACCATGGACTGGCCCTTAATTTTCACATTCATCTTTAATTTTTTTCTCTTTTTTTCTTTATTTTTATATTGTTTTTTTTTCCTCCTAAATCTACCAGGTGAATGCTTAGTTGATTGGTTTAGAGATTTTCTTATTTCTAATAAGAGGTTGAAAATATTCTCCCCTTATATTACTTTGGCTTCCTCCCACATGTTTGTTTAGTTATTAGTATTTTCTGATATTAATAATTTTATACACACACATATGTATATACACACATATATGTGTGTGTGTGTATATATATATACATATATGTGTGTGTGTGTATATATATACATATATATATATGTGTATATATATATATATGTATATATATAGTCACTGAGTGTGTATACTTGCTGGAGAGAAACAGAGTGAGAAGGAAAGTGAGAAATAATCCCCTAAGAAGGATGACCATGCTGCCATCCCCTCTCCTCCATTCTCCTCCTGGGATTTTGGGCATGCACACACACATACTCCCGGAGTCGAGTGCCTTAACCACTACCCCACCTGCTGGTTCCTGAAATGTTATTTTTAAAATTTCCCAATACATACAGTTTTTTCTTTTTATCTTTCCCCCTACATTTTCTAACTCAAGTGCATGTTGGTCTAAGAATGTGACACAGATAATACCAAGTTTCTGAAGTTTTTGAGACGTAATATGTGGCAAGATTTTGGGCTTAGAAGAGAGTGTATTTTTTTTTAGGTGCTGGGCTCAGTCTTCTATGTAACCTGTTATAAGGAGATTGTTAACTGTCTTTCACTTTTTAATGATTTCTCAATCTGCTTGATTTGCCAATTATTGAGAAAGGTATATTAAAACAATTTCTATTTTGCTGGTCTGTTAATTTTTTTTTATAAAGCAAATAGTTGAACATTAACAATTCCAACTCTGCTGGTTTCTGTCTTTTATTTGGCAATATTAATCCATTTATATTTATTGTAAATGATGGCATGTTTAAATTTATTCCCTCAATTTTATTATGTGATTTGGGCTTGTACTTTTTACGATTCTTTCTTTTTTTTTGGACTTCTTTTCCTTAATCTACTTTTGCCTGCTACTACTTTGCTGGATGTATGTTCCATGCTTATTCTTTTAGTAGCTACACTAGCAGTTTTGGTAAAGCTTACTTAGTGTAACAACATTCAATTTTAAGTAACACATTTCCCATCCTTCAGAATGATCCACAAACCTTAGGATGATTTCATTCCCATATTCCCATCCTTTGTTATTTTTTCAAGAATAATTCATTTAATTTTATTTACTATCATTATTATTTTCAGTTTGCTATAGGACATGTGCACTCACCAGAGAAAGAGACAGACAGACAGACATACAGAGAAAGAGAGAAAGTGAGAAAGCAAGCTACCAGGTCCAGCACTCAAACCATTGTCAGTCATGTGGGAGTCCAGCATTCCAACCACCAAGCCACCTACTGGCCCCAATGTTTGTAATTTTATTTCAGCTACAGCTCATATTTTTGCTTTGCCCCATTTTTATCACTTTATACAATTAATGTTTAAATAGATTATCCCCCTTATTTATCAGTATATTTCTTCACTTTACCTCCTCTCCTTTCCTTTATTCATGATAGAGTGTGTATATGTGCACATGAGAGAGGAAGGGAGGTAAGAACAGAGAGAGAGAGAGAGAGAGAGAGAGAAGACCCCCCTCCACAGAGGCTGATTGCACTGTGATCCAGCCTTTCAGATCTGGGTATTCACACATATGTATTTGGCTAACCAGGCTGGAGACTTGAACCATAGTCACCACGTGGGAGCTGGCTTTTCTTGAACCATTGCACCACAGAGTCAACCCCACTGTTCCTTCTTATATCAGGTTTTCATTTGGATTTTTTTTGAGAGAGAGAGATTTTTGCTATAGGGCGCTTGCACTCGCCAGAAAGACAGAGAGAGACAGAAAGCCAGAAAGTGAGAGATCACCATCCAGTGGGGATGGCCACGCTGCAGTCTCTTCTCCTCCATTCTCCTCTTGGGATCTTGGGCATGCACACATGCACACCTGGCATGAGTTTAAGCCACCGGGTCAGGGAATTGAACTGCAGTCAACTACATGGGAGTCCAGCGATATAGCCATTATGCTAACTGTTGGTCCCTCATTTAGAAATTTAAAAAATATTCTTCAACATACATCTTTTGGAATATAAATTTTAGGAATATTTTGTAGGTTTCTATTTTGTGGGCAAATATTCCCAGTATATGTATGCGTTTTTATTTTACCATCATTGGTTGAAAGAATTTCAGTGGATATTTTGATTGTTAGGCTGACAGTAACTTTTCTCAGCCCACAGAAGATGTCCTCCTTTGGCACCCGTGTCAGTGAGCAATCAGCAGTCCTTCTAAAGGCTGCTGCTTTGTAGCAGTCTGTGTTTTATCACTGCCTGATTCAAAGCGTGTTTCGTTTTCCTTGGCTTTCAGCAGTTTCACCATGATGCATCATATCCTAAACTTGAAAATTGGTAACATTATCTCTTTGATAGTACTTCTCCCCATTTTGTCTTTTATCACCTTCCAGAACTTGGGTTAGATTTCTGTTAAATTGGCTCACTCCATCTTCCATGTCTCTTAACCTCTTGTGCATATCATCCATCTCTATCTTTGGGTTGCATTTGGAATGCTTTTCTTGTCTTTTCTTTTATTAATTCCTTCTTCAATTTGGAAGCTCTGGATGAAATGTGACCACATGTTGTCACCTGGAACTGAGTAATGTACCTCTGTTGAGAGACCTCATGGACATTCCCATCTAATGCCCTGCCATCCCTTAGATGAAGATTAGGTGTCTTCAGGGTTAGGGTTAGAGGCAATGGATTAACTAAGACATGCATAGACTCTGCTTAGTAATACAAGTACTGCCTCATTGGGTCACATGCCATGCTGCTTCCTATTTCGTAGTGGTCACTGAGTATTTAGCCAACTCTTCAGTAGAGAGTACCAAAGACCAATTGTGTTGCTACCAATATATGTGTCCGTAACTGGCCACATCAGGGGATGAAATCAGCAATTACAGACTTCACCCTTTCAGCAAAGAATGAAATTTTTATCATAATACCAATAACAGTTCTACACTCCACCTGATTCGACCACCAAAATTGGATTTCCCCCATGGGGAAAAGATGAAGCTATCTGTCCGAGATCACATGTTGTTCTCTGTTTCTTCTTCCTTCCATCTTTGGCCGAAGCAGGAAGACTTATTCTTTGGGCTACTCTCCTTTGGCTCAGTACCCTTTTTGGTGTTAAAGGGTATTAATCAGAACCTACTCAAATGAGTGGTTTATGCTACCAAGAGATTTGTAAACTAAGCAGATTTTCCTAAGTGGGTTACTGGTTGTGAACTGCCAAGAAGAGATATAAAGCAGCAGTCAAGTCTGCTGACCTCGGTCCTGTTTTTCTTCTTTCTGTGTTTGGCGGAGCATCTGGTCTCTAAGTGAAGCAAGTATTGAAGGCATCCACAGGAGAAAAGGTTCTGTAGTGGATGGGACATTGGGGATCTTTAGAGAGGACACGTGCCCTGCCTCAGACTCACTTAGCAAGTCAGGGCCAGGCATGTCCCTTCTGATGAGGACTGCAGGCCTGTGCTTGCTCCTTGGTGCCCAAACCTTCACTGAGTGGGTAGCATTGATTTCAGTCTTAACCAGTCACTGTGGTTTTGGCGGCCATGATCCGTCTTCTCCTTCCTCATCCCTAACAGTACTGATATAGCCGCTACCAAGTTGAATGTCATGTTCCTCTGGCCTCAGTGAATGGATCAGGAAGAGCATATGGTTCAATCAAAAACACATAGACTTTTATTGGGACTGTCAGAAAAGAGGTGTATTCTCTTTTCCATGAAACTAAACCCTACAAAGATACAGGTAGGAGCTGAAGTGACTGTCTTGCTTCCATGAGGATAAGTCTTTGAGAGAATGGAACCTACATGGAGGGAGTAGGACAGATAAATTGAAAAATAATAGATTCTGGTGGTGATTTTCAAACACTTGGATTTAGCCATGCCTGAAGTTACCCTTCCTCTGGTCCTTTCAGTTTCATGAATCGACTAAATTATAGCTTAGAGGGTCTTGATATTTTTTGATTAAGCTATCCCTGGATTCTAATTAAGAGACCCATGTGTCTCTAGGTCTTGCGAGTCTTAAAGGGATTAATTGCTTAAGTTTTACCTAATAATTTTATTAGTCTTAGATGATCTAAGGTTGGGCTACTCAAACATTTTCCTAGTTGGAAGATGATCTCTTGGCCTATTTAGGATGTATCACATTGTCATAAAACAATTGGAGATGGGACCAGCAGGTGGATGGTGGTTAAGGCACTGGATACTCCCACATGGCCAACCATGGTCAGAGTCCCGGACCTGGTGGCTTGCTTTCTCACTTTCCCTCTCTCTTGCTCTCTGTGTCTCTCTCTGGTCAAATTAAAATAAATGAATGAATAAATAAAATTTAAAAAAACACACACAAAAAACTAACAAAAAACAGTTGAAGAAAACTGTTCGGACAAATAAAGGGTACATTTTGAGTAGCAAGAGATGGTTTGTGTTCCCGAAGTGCTATTATTCTTGGTTGGTATTAAAAACTCTTTGTGGTAGGAATTTAGAAAGCTTTGTGGTGAGTGTAAACCATGATAACCCTACGAATACATTTACCCCAGCAAAGGCTCTAATTTTACCTTAAATAAGAGAAAATTAGTAACTACTTAGTAGATGGGTCTTGACAAATAATATGGAATTTCAAAGACGGGTCTCAGAATTGATGGAGAATGCCAAAGTTCTGAGAACAAACTGAACATTTTAATCTTGATAGGAGAAGGATGGTTTTTATCCAAGCCTAGCTAAGAGTTTGCGTAGGAGCACTCTGGGAGCTAACTTACAGGTAGGCTGGGTTCTCACTCAGACTCCGAGGTTCTCAGACTGGGCATAATTGACAGTTGAGGTAGAGTAATTCTCTGCCCTGTGCATTTAACACTAGCCCTGGCCTGTGGTCACTCGATGCTCTGAGCACTCCTTGGTCTACTTATCATAACCAAAAATGTCTCCAGACATTGCCACATGTCCCCTGGAGGTCATGGCCACCCCCAGTGAGAACCATCGTTTTTTCTAACATTCTTCAGCCTTGCTCTTTATCTGAAGATAGACTGCCAACCTGCCGTCATGGGCAACTAATAGTGGATCCTGACAGGTGGCCAGGTGTGACTGTGCTGGGTAATTATAGAGAGAGTGTGTAATGCATCAAAAAGAATGTGAGCTTGGCCAGCAGGTGGCATGGTAGTTAATGTGCTAGATTCCACATGGCTGACTCGACAGTTCAAGGCCCCAGCATAGCAACTTAAAAAAATATGCCCGGTGTTTGTGGGTGTGTATGTGTGCATGCCCAAAATCCTGAGGGGAGAATGGAGAAGGGATTGTGGTGTGGTCATTTCCCCTGGGGGGTGATTTCACACTTTTTCTCTCTCTCTGGTGAGTGCATGTACCCTACAGAAAGGGAGAAGTAGAGCTGGAGAAGCAAGCAGAGCTGAGTTTGAATTCTAGGTATTTCTACTTAGGGCATGTTGAAAAATTGCTTCATTTCACTGAACTACAGTGTGCTTATTTGTGAAATGGGAATGGTAATCCATGATCAGGTTGATGATTTGGACTGAGATGAGACTTAAATGTTCAACTGACAGATGGCACATAATAAACGGTAAATGGCATGTGTAATTTTTGTCACTATACCGAGCGTTTGTAGGAAGGCATGACAGTAGAAAGGAAAGTGTTAGTACATTGAAGAGCATGGGAAAGGAGCAGAAGTACAAAAGAGTGTTAAACATGCTTCTTGCCCTCCATTGTATGGATAAGCATCACATAGGAAAATGTGTGCTTCCGTAAGAGGCCATCTCAGTGATACTTGAAGGAGAGACACAGAAGAAAAGTAGCACCAATGTGAAGCCTTCTCAAGGCCTGGAAGATGATGTGGCAAGATGGAGAGCTTGTGTTCCACTTCAGGGCTCTCCTCTAGCCTGGTATTGACATTGCTGCTGTTTGATTCTCCAAGTTTTTTTTTAAAAAACTTTGAATATTTGGATTTTTTAAAATGTAAAATTGTTCATTAAAAAAAATGTTAACTTAAAATTGGGAAAAGTTAAAAACACAGTGCAGTCCAACACTGCCATAGTGGACCAAATTCAGCCATCGGTATGATAGTTTGTGACCCCTGGCATGGGCCATGAAAGGGAGATGACTTCAGAGAAAGAGCCAGCTCTGGAAGGCTGGAGTGGAACAGGGGCCTCCTGGAAGACATGAGGATTGAGCGAGGTGGGAGAGACTGATGAGGCTAAACTAGGTGACAAAGAAGGCATTGTCTGGCCTCATCTATTTCTCAACTTGCATCAGAGGTAGCCTTATTTCCAACCTATTTCTAGAAACAAAGAGCACTTCCATACCAAAAGGATGTTTCAAATAATCAGCCTAGAAGAAAGTGCTAGAGGGTTTTATTTCACTGATCTACCTGGCATGAGATGGGCAATGTAGGTAACTGGCTAGGAAGGACTCTTGGGCTACTCTACTGATACAGTAAGGCCTACTAAGGATTTCAGACCCGGGAACGTCTATTTCATCAGAAATTGCATTATAACGAGGTCCAGTGGGGAAAAGTCTAGCATCGAACATAGCATTGAACATTAGGTGCCTACTATGTGCTGGGTTAGGCCAAACACTCTGGCAAATGGTGTCCCTGAGAGCTCCCAGAGAGCTCTATGGCTCAGGGAGTGTGACCCAGTCTCTCTTGAATGATGCCTCGGTACAGATCAGTGACATCAAAGGTAATTCTTGCACAGTGTGTGCTATGGGCCTTGCATTCTTCTAAACATGAAAACGAGTGACCTCTTTTAGGTCTTACAACCCAGTGTGGCACGTAGACTTAGACTTATAGAAGGGGAAACTGAGACTCAGGGAGGAGGTAGAGTCGCCAGGGTACCGACCTAGTATGTGCAGGAGGAAGAAGTCCACAGTGGGCTTTCTGGCCAGAGCCCTCGCCATGTCGAATGGCCCTGGGGATGGTTACCACTGAATCAGTACTGAGAAGGTGGATTTCCTGCATCTCTGTCTGATGACACTGAACGGTGTGACCGCCATGACTCTGGTCACAGCCAGGACGCGACTGCAGACACTCCCTAAATTCTGGGAATGTCTCCCAGGTTTCCAGTTTGCCCACCTTTCTCAGCTCTTCTAAGTTGCAACCCCTTCAGGAAACCACCCTCTCGTGGCCTCAGGTGGGAAACGAGGGGGCCCTCTAGCTTTTGATCTCCCACGACCCTTCCTCCACGCCCCATGGATAATACATCATGTTGTATGTGCTCTTCCTCTGAGCCCGTCTCAGTGTCGAGCACTGGGTAGACAGTAAGTGCTAAGTGTGGAAGGAACGACACTGAGGCCAGAGCCCTTCCACAGTGACAGGTGTCCCGTAAGTGGGACATTTGGAGGTAAACAGCTAACACTAGCTCTGTTTTTAAAATTTTTTATTTACATCCCATCATTGTACTTATTTGTTTGTTTCTTTCTCTTTCATTCCCTCTCTTCCTCCCTCCTTCCTCCCTCCTCCTCTCTCTCTCTCTCTCTCTCTCTCGAGATTTTTGCTATAACCTGCACGTGCCTCTGAAGAGACAGACAGAAAGCAAGAAATCACCCCACAGAGTGGACAGCCATGCTACATTCTCTTCTCCTCCATTCTCCTCTCAGGATGTGGGGCACACGGGCACACATGCACACATGCCTGGCATGGGTTTTAAACTGCCAGGTCTGGGACTCAAACCACAATTGACTCTGTGGGAGTCCAACAATGTAACCATTATACCATCTGCTGGTCCCAATCACTGTACATCTTGAGAGTGCACAGTATGGCTTTGCAAAGTATGCGTGCAGTATGTGACAAGCAAATCAAGCATTTTACTGTACACATCATTTTCAACAGGGAACTTTGCATTCATTCTTTCTTTCCTTTTTTTTTTTTTTTGAGAGGTTTTTGCTATAGGGCACGTGCACTCGCCAGAGAGACAAAGAGAGACAGAGAGAAGGCAAGAAATCACCCCCCCAGGGGGAATGGCCACACCACAAACCCTTCTCCTCCATTCTCCTCTCAGGATCTTGGGCACGCACACACACGAGCCCGGCATGAGTTTAAGCCACTGGGTCCGGAACTAGAACTGCAATCAACTATGTGGGAGTCCAGCGACATAGCCATTATGCCAACTGCTGATCTTCTTTTGTCTGTTAAATGTTTCTTCCCTCTGCCCATCCCATCCACCCTCCTCCCTTCCAGTCTCTGCTATCTACATTCGTTTTATCCCTTTCTCCCATACCTGTTCAACTCCTTGAAGGCAAGTGCGGGTCCTGGTTTGTGCGTGCGTGTGTGTATCTGTGGGCAGAGGTCTGAATGCTGTCTCCAAGCATGGTCCTGTGTGATTGATCTCTTGATGGGACAGATGACTCTCACTGTACTTGGTTCAAAATAAAAATCTATGTGTCTTTCATATGGAAGAGAGGACCAGGCCATGATTCGGGGGACAGTGGGAGTATGTCCAGGAAGGACTTTTTGTTTTTGCAGCCGAGTTTCCCTGTGGCTTTGGGCTGGTGCCAACGCGTACAGTTTATCCTCTCCAGAGAAAGACAGGTGAGCTGCTGGGTTGTAGCTAGCACTGGCTGTGCAAGTCACTTCGCCTCGGCAAGTCCCAGAATCAGCGTAGAGTAATAAGCTGCGGGATTTTATCCATCCTGTTCCAGGAGCAAAGATCGGAGAGAGAGACACATTTCAGAGATGGAGAAAGCCCACGTGTTCCAGGCAGCACCCGTGTCTTGTTGTGCATGTGGCACGTGAGTGTTCCAGCTAGTGTGTTGTTGGTACCTGACTTTTCAGTGCAGTGATACGCCGAGGATCGAGCAAAGGGCTTTTCGAGCTTCTGATCATTTCATTCTCCCTGTGACTCGCTAAGTTGGCTCTTATCTCTACCCCATCTCACAGACCAGGAAGTGCAGGGAGGCAGTGAGCATGCCCAAGGTCACATGGGTAAGAAGGGGTGCTGGTGATGACCCGAGGTTCTGGCCCACCTGGCCACTGGCAGTTCCTGTCTTTACTGCACCTCCTCATCCCCGCTAGACCCTCCCTGGACTGCAGGTAGGCTCTCCCAGGGAAGCCCTGCAGAGCTGCTCTGCAAAGCTACACCGGCGGCCTGGCCAGCCTTGGCGGGGAAGGGAGTTGGCTCCAGCCCCAGAAGCACCTCGAACCTGGGAGCTTGCAAGCAGCAGCCTCTGACTTCTCCCATAGCAACCCCACACTGCCCCTCCCTCCCTCCCAAATCCTCGAGATTGGTTTCATGTTTTCCTCAAAGGATCCAGGGTGAACATGACGCCGGCACATAAATCTCAGTCAAGCAGAAGGGCCAGAGGGAGGACAAGTCAGGGAAGAGCAAGCCCAGACCCACATGGGAAGGGCGTCGATTCACATAAACCCACTCTGGGGCAGCCTAGCGCCTAGGAGGCTCTTTTCCCCAGCTGTTCCCCGGGCCCGAGGCTCCCGGGTGAGTTAGTCTCCAGCTCTGCAGAGGTAGCATCTCTAGCTGTTGTTACAAAAGAAAGATAAAATACGTTTACAAATCCCTGTGAGATGTTGCTTTCTCACTCATCTGTCACACCCTTTTCTAGACGTTTATGGGATGGATGCCTCTGCAGGGCGGTGAGATTGGCCTGCCTCCTACCAGCATTACTCTTCCATTTTCCTGCT
>NW_006159553.1:382950-385330 GCF_000334495.1 Tupaia belangeri chinensis
GAAATCTAAGCAGTTCTCACCCTCACTAATCACTTACAGTGAGAGAGAGAGAGAGAGAGAAAGAGAGGGAGGGGGAGAGGGAGAGAAAGGGAGGAGAGGGGCCCAGTTAGACTGGTTTGTAGATAGAGCCTAAAACTACTAGCAAGTACTAACTCTTGGAAACAGTATTTCAAAAGTTTGAGAAGGTTGTTGTTGTTCTTTCTTCTTCTTTATTATTATTTCAAATGACAAGGTCTCACTCTATCATGATCATCCTAGCTCAACTTTCCAAGTAGTTGGGATAATGCATGTGTACCACTTGGTCCAGGGTGGGTTAGGAATCCAGGGCCTTCCACATGGCCTCAGCCTCTGGAGTGGCAGTGTCTACAGGCACCTGCCTCTATAGCTGGGCCAGGAAATACTGTTGATTATGTGGCCACTTTCTTCATGGGTCACCCTGCACTTCCTTCAGATTAGACTCCGATGTCACATGGCTGGGGAGACTGGCCTTGGCCACCGTGTTTAAAATGGAAAAAAATGTACTCTGGATCACTCTTAACTTACTCTGTTTTTTCCTCCTAACACTTGTCTCTCTCTCTCTTTTTTTTTTTTCCATGAAGAGCCAGAGACAGAGAGAAATCACCCCATAGAGGGGATGGCCACTCCACAATCCCTTCTCCTCCTTTCTCTTCTCAGAATTTTGGGCATGCACACATACATGCCTGGCATGGTTTATCAAGCCTCCAGGTCTGGGACTTGATCCATGGTCGACCATGTGAGAGTCCAGCACCATAACCATCATGCCACCTGCTGGCCCCATCACTTGTTGTGTCCTAATGCTCCTCACAGTTTAGTGTCCTCATGTTTACCGTCTGTCTGCTGTGTCTAGAACCTGAGCACCATGAGGCAGATGCTCGATTAATGTTGTTCACTGACGACTCCTGAACACTTAGAATAGTGCCTAACTCATGGAAGGCACTGAAAAATGTTGACTGAATGTATGAAGAAATGAACAAGGAAAAGGAAACAAGTGGACTCGCTCACTGAAGTTTAGGCTTATTCTTCCCATCTCCCCAAAGGGCCTAGTTACTGAACAATTTTGAATAATAAGAACCAGCAGATTTGGTAACCATATTTCCAGAAGATGGTGAGTGTCTCAGCACCGGGGGCACTGGTGTGGCAAGGAGGATGGGGAGAAATCTGAATTGCAGATACGCAGTTGGTGTCTAGGTCGTAAGGGGCCCATCCACCTCTGCGGATCTTGTCATCAGAGATGTGACACATTAGGTGGTGCTGTCCCCAGGTCCTGGGTAGAGGTGGTAGCCCCTGATATGCCCTCAACCAGGTCACGTTGGCAAAGCAGTAGACCTCAAGGGTCTTTTCCAGGATCCATGACCTTAAGGAACTGGAGGAATGTACCAGAATGGCTACTGCTTTCAATACTCTTCTTTTGATTTCAGATAGCAGAACATTCAGGTCATGCGAGTTTGTTTTAAACACACACACACACACAGAGGCATTTTTCCTTGTAACCATTAAGTCCAGGACTGTCTAACTTCAAGAAAGTCTAGATCCAGGGACCAGTAGATGGTGTAATGGTTACATCATTGGACTCCCAAGTTGTCGAACGTGGTTTGAGCCCTGAGCCTGATAGCTTAAAACTCATGTAGGGTACATGTGCATGCATGCCCAAAATCCAGAGAGGAAAATGAAAGAGCAGGGATTGTGGCATGACCATACCGCCTGGAGGGTGATTTCTTTCTTTCTGTCTTTCTGTCTCTCTGGTGAGTGCATGTGCCCTATACCAAAAGTCTCTCAGAATTAAAAAAAGGAACAACAATACTAGTTGCAGAGACTTGAGTGGTATCACTAGGAGCTGGCTTCTCACTGTCTCTCTGCTCTGCCTGCTGCCACACTGGTTTCATTCCCAGCCTCCTCAGTGTCTGCCTGGCTCCTCTAAACCCTCAGGATTGTCGCAGTCCAGAATGAGAGGGAGCTGCCCTGTCAGCTCAATAAAAGGCTATGAACACTCGCTGTGATTGGCTTGACTTACAGCATCCTGGAGCCAATGTGGCTCAGGGAATGGAGCAAGCCGGTTGGTCATGAGGTCTAGCCCCACATCCACAGATGGAGTCAACGTCACTGGTTAACAGCAAATTAGGGGTAGAAGAGGAGTGGGTCCTCAAATGAAAATTAGAAAGTTATTGGGTTGTCTAAGACGTCATTGCATTTTTGCACAGAAAGATACTCATGACTTTTCCAATGACCCAGTGTCCTAGGAAGCTACGGGAGAATGGAGAGGAGAAATATCAAATGGTGTAAAAGTAAAACCACTCAGAACAGAGAAGGAGTGTGGTTTCCATCTGAGAGGCCAACTCCAGTTGACTGCTAGTGGCTCTCC
>NW_006159553.1:385361-392156 GCF_000334495.1 Tupaia belangeri chinensis
TGTTGAGAAACAGCCCGAAACTAAGCCAAGGACAAAATACAGTGTCATAATTGATTAGAAATGTCTACCATGTGCTAGAAAGCAGTGGAGTGCCAGGTATTTGTTTCCCTTTATTTGGGCATCAGCCAGTGGAAATGATTGCAAATGAAAACATACAAAGAGTGATGACTGTGCTAGGCCCCTCTGTTTTGAGACTTGTAGTATGTTTGTTTATCAAAGTCCCTGTGGCTTTATTATTCCACGCATGGCCAGGACAAAGAGCAAGACTCAAATGAACAAGGCCCCGTATCACCATCAGTGTGATGCTGAGACAAAGTGGCATTTAGCCCTGTCCTTGTTCCTTGCCAAGACTCTCCATGATGTGGCACTGAGATTCACCGGCTGCATTTGGTCAGAAATCACTCGCTCGTTCTCCGCTTCCCCTTTGATTGAGTCTGTGTATGATAGGCACTGTGTGGGGTGCCATGAAATTAATAATGGGCAAAATAGATCTGACCTCTGTCCTTATGGGGTGTATGACCTGGGGAGAGCAGCCCAGCTGACTTATAACTCCTTACGGTGTCTTTTTTCATTCCTGGTCTGCCATTTTCAAGAATTCCATTCCAGCCTAGTGAAAAAATGTCACCTGATCTGTCTCAAATGATAACATGCCGGAGTTCTCTTGCCCACCACACAAGATGGCAGGTGAAAAAGCTGCGAAGCAGGATACTAAGGAGAAGAAACCTGAAGCCAAGAAGCCTGATGTCAGTGGCAAGGATAAAAGGGGTGACCCCAAGGCTAAGAAGCCCAAGAAGGAGAAGCCCCATTGCAGCCAGAACCCGGTCCTAGTCTGGGACAGCAGATACTCCTAGTCTGCCATGTATTCCAGGAAGGCCATATAGAAGAGGAAATACTTGGCCACTAAATTCAGGATTGAAAAGAAAAAGAAAGTTCTTGCGACTGGCACAAAACCAGTCAGTGGAGATAAGAATGGTGATATCCAGCTGGTTAAACTTTGCAAAACACCTAGGTGTTATCCTACTGAAGATGTGCCTCGAAAGCTGTTGAGCCACAGCAAAAAAAAAACCCTTCAGTCAGCATGTGAGAAAGCTGCGAGCCAGCACCACTCCTGGGACCATTCTGATCATCCTCACTGGACCCACAGAGGCAAGAGAGTGGTTTTCCTGAAGCAGCTGAGCAGTGGCTTGCTACTTGGAACTGGACCGCTGGTCCTCAATCGAGTTCCACTGCGTAGAACACACCAGAAATTTGTCATTGCCACCTCCATGAAAATTGATATTAGCAAAATAAAAATTCCTAAACATCTTACCAATGCTTACTTCAAGGGAAAAAAACAAAACAAAACAAAACACTGAGGAAGTCCAGATACCAGGAAGGTGACACCTTTGACACAGAGAAAGAGAAATATGAGATTTCAGGGTAGCACAAGGTTGATCAGATAGCTATGGACTTGCAGATTTTACCAAAAATCAAAGCTGTTCCTCAGCTCCGGGGCTACCTGCAATCCATGTTTGTCCTTACAAGTGGAGTTTATCCTCACAAATTGGTGTTCTAAATGTTTGCCAAGAACCTAATTAGATAACTGATCATAAAAAAAAATAAAGATATCATGCCGAATCTTGGGAGAGAGCATCAGGGGGCTGAGACAGACCCGTTCTCATCAGTGTACACACAGGCATCATTTCTAAGAGGATGCTCTTTACTGAAGCCACCACTTGGCAGCTGAATTGTCATATGGCGATTGGCAGACCTCACCTCACTAACACTGTCAGAACCCTGATAGACAAGTACAGTGGTTAACAATACCACTGTCTGGGGCCAGCAGGTGGTGTAGTGGTTAAGGCACTGGACTCCCATGCGGCTCACCATGGTTTAAGTCCCGGACCCAGTGGCTTGAAACTCGCAGAGTGCATCTGTGCGCATGCCCAAATGCCTAAGAGGAGAATGGAGGAGAAGAGATTGCAGTGTGGCCATCCCTCTGGGGGATGACTTCTCTCTTTCTGTCTCTCTATCTCTGTCTCTCCAGCAAGCACACATGCCCTATAGCAAAAATCTCTCAAACAAAAACAAACGAACAAAAAAGCAACACCACTATCTTGCCAAGAAGGAATCTGAGGCTCAGAGGAGTTAAATGATTTTCTAAATTTTACATAGATAACAAATGACAGATTTGGGTTTCAAATCTGTGTTTGTCCATCCTAGGGACTAGCCTCCTAACCACTAGGCAATACTGTCGTATTGTGAGATCCTGGGAATGGAGGAAGTATGGTTTTATTATACCTAAGATCCCAGTGGGTTTTACAGGAGTAAGAGAGTTTAAGTATGTAATAATGGTTTTATGTAGTGGTTTCTTCCATGTCCTGAGATTAAAGTTATACATGCTGGTTTCCAGTGGGGAGGTGTTGGCTTAGCAAATAGCTCTAGAGAAGATCAAAGCATTTTGAACAAATATTGGATTGTTAGGAAAGTCGTGATGTATTTTTTTTCTGTGTAAAATAGATCATTCTAGGTGAGTTTAACTGAATGGGATTTAACTTTTACATCATTGTAAGAATTTCATAAAAATTCCCAGACAAGAAAAGTGCTTTGCCATTTCTGCTCTTT
The DNA here is from genome assembly GCF_000334495.1 of Tupaia belangeri chinensis. Lineage (NCBI taxonomy): Eukaryota > Metazoa > Chordata > Mammalia > Scandentia > Tupaiidae > Tupaia > Tupaia belangeri. The sequence goes on from NW_006159553.1 coordinate 387,966, forward strand.
GCTTTTTGCTATGTAAAAATGTGTCAGGACTTTTCTGACAACCTACTAATTAATTGACTATTATGGAATTAGAAGGAATTAAGAGGCTAATAATATTTTTTTAAGTGGATAGGGCCCAAATCCTGACTCCATTTTTATGCCCACAGGTAATATCATATCCACCCATGTATCCCACGGGTTTCTAAGGCAGTCCCAATTTCATATCATTTACTTGTTCTTGTAAAGATAATTCTAGGTGAGTTTCACGGAATGGGATTTAACTTCTACATCATTGTAAGACTTTTGTAAAAATTCCCAGGCAAGAAAAACCTTTTTTGCCACTTTCTGCTCTTTACTTGAAATGAGTGAGTGTGTGTGTGTGTGTGTGTGTGTGTATGTACACACCTGGAAAAGTGCATCACTATATTTATGGGACCCTTTGGACAGAGCTAGGTTTTCAAGAGTTTAGTAGACTGTTGGAAACGTTTCTGTCTCTAATTCCTCATGTAGGTATTCTTCTGCCAAGCAGACCGCTGTGGGTCTATGGTGTTAGGGGTGTGGTTGAGTTAAAAATTTCTTCCCAGAGCCACTCATCCTAGTATAACATCCACATTTGTAATGGACGCAGTAACTTCACCTGGAAGGGCTGGTTTCTTCCTAATGGGCCAGGGATGGTCATGAGAAATCGGCCTACGGGGTATATATTGCAAGGATTTAGAAATTTAAGGATGAAATTAAAATTTTCTAAGTGTTGGATTTCAGAACCAAAAAAAATGAAAAAGCCCTCTAGGAAGGAGATTCTCTGGGTCACTCCCTGACCAGGAATGTCTGGCAAAGTAGATTTTGTGATTCCAAAGGGGCTGCTTATAAATGTTTCTTCGTAGTGGAGTTGAAGATCATTATCCTGACACATAGTCATGAGTACTGGAAGAGGATAACCCTTTTCTTCTGGGTGAGGTCTGTATTTTTCATACCTCTGAGGTCTTGGTGTCATGAGAGGAGAGGGCACTCAATGGTGAAATTCCTTAGGAAATGCGTCATTGTGAGTATAGATCTAACTGATCAATTTCTACCTGGCTTTGAAAAAAAAAAAATGGCTGGAGAGGAATCTAGAAAGGGCCCCTTGGTTGGAAGTCTTATTTCTGACTCCCCCCAAATGTAAAAACATACTACATAGAATGGAATAAAAGGGAGGGAGTCCATTCCAACTGATAAAAATCCAAATCAAACTGAGCTAGACAAATTAGAGTTTTGTAATAAAAAATTATGTAAGTAACCAAAAAATTCAAGGGTGGTATGCTTCAGTTCAACCTGAGTCAATGTGTTCAAATGAAGCCATTATGAGTCTGTATCTCTCCAACCCTTGACCTCTCCTCTCCTTTGTGTTTCTTTATTCTCAGCTAAATTCTTCACGTAGAAAGCAAGCTGGCTATTAGTAGCTATAGGCCTTGTTCTATCAAGCCAGCAACCTCAACAGAAAGATAAATTCTCTTCCCAGTGGTCCCAGTGAACATCTCAAGGCTCATTCTCATTGACTTAACTTTGTTCTTCTTTCCACCCATGGAAGTGATGGATGGAGTCAGCCTTATTTCATCCACATGGCCTAAGAGTTAGGAGAAGAAGGATTTATAAATGGAAACTTGGGGTTCTCTCTCCAGAAGAAGAAGGAGGGAGTAGATGACATTTAAATAAAATATAAAGACATTTATGCACATGGACTATTGCCATTTTGGAAAAGCAAGAAGACGCTGAAGATTTTTTTGCTTCATTGTTTTACTTACGTATTTTTATTTCTTAATCTCTTTGGCAACTCTATTGAATGCCCATCTCATAGATGCCCACTCCATAGGTGTCCACCACATAGATGCACCATGGTTAAATCCAATAGTGGACAAGTCATACCTAGTCCTTGTCTTCATAAGTGTCCCAACTTGATAAGGAAGACTGAAAAATAGGCCACTATAGTCAGTAGGTCACGTGTGAGTGAGGGAAGTACCTGGTGCTCTGAAAGCACATGGAAAGGGAAAGAATCTCCCCCCCTCAGAAGGAGTGATAACTAGTTGGAATTCTGAAGGTTGAGCAGAAAATAGTCCAGTTCCATAGGCTGGCTGGGTGGAAGTGGAAGAGTCAAGTGGGACAAGACCATTTCAGAGGGAACAGGATGTGCAGAAGCCCTGAAAAGTAGGAAATAGGAGTGTATGTTTGGAGAACTGAAAGAAACGTGGTTATGGTCTGAGACTAAAGACTTCTCTGAACTTCCAGGGGGATTTAAGGCCAGGGGAGATGACATTAAGTCAGAGAAAGAGCTAAGAAATTGGCTGATTCCTCAGTGCCCTGGCTCATCCTGCAGGACTGAGACCTCACGATGGTATTGCAGAGCCAGACCATGGAACCCTGAGCTCCACTTAGGCAGCCCTTAACTAAATAGCTACAGATACATCATGGTGCTGAGGAAAAAGGAATGATTTTCTTGTATTGTGTGCAAGTGTTTCTGCTGAGAAAGCTGATGATACAAGATAGTACATGGAGTATAAACAATCACAATTGTGTTACACTAGGACAACAACAAAAGCAGTTCACACACTGAGAAATGACAGAAAACATACCACTGTGTTAACAGCTATCAATGGGTGCTGGGATTCGGAGTCTTGGTTTTTAAATTTGTATTTGCATTTATTACCCCCATTGTTCATGGGTGAGAAAACATGAGAAGAGAAAAAAATTAAAATAAAAGCCATATCAGTTAATCACCAAATGTTTATTCAGTCATGAGGGAGGAGCACAGAACCCTAGCCTCCAGGAACTTGCCATCTGGCCTACTGGAGAGAATTTGTGACTGACAGATAGAGTAAAAAGAAAGAAGTCTTAGGCACCGATACCAGGCCAGGGGCAACAGCCTGGTCTCCAGGAGCTTTCTCTGTAGTGACTGTCTTTTGAGACTGTTCTTAGACAGGGAGATGGCAACTCCTGAGAGACCTTAGGATGGCAGGTATAAGGAAGAGAATTTTCTAGAAGCATCAATTCTTTCCCACTTATTTCTCCATGAGATAGTTTTTATTTCTTATTGGACTGTACTTGGTAGACATGAGAAGGTCAGAGGAAATGGGTCTGTATCTCTCCAACAGAAGCACAGAAATTCAAATGTTCATCTCTTCTATCCCTGGAGGCTACATCTAACTGTCACTAACATGCGATGAGCAATTGACTGACACAAATGGGAATGAAGAAAGTAAATGCAGCACTTAAAAGAGAAAGACAACAGAGCAATGTCTAAACATATTCCTACTGAGTCGCTCCTCAGGGATGAAAACAATCATCCTTAGATACCTGTGTATAAAATGCCAAAAGGTTTAGCAGGGGATTTCAAGTGAAAGAATTTGAAGCAACCCCATGATTTGAACATTGAAACTGATAAAATATCGTGTCTTGGGGTAAATGTTTGCATCAGCGAGCAATTCTTTTTCCCCAAGTAGATCATCCCTGGCAGAAGCATACAATGTGTTCAGTAGACTTCAAGGTTAGAGCTGCTGAGTACATAAAAGGTAGAGTGAAAGTATTAGGAAAAATATGAATAACAAGTTTGTAAGACAAAAAAAAAAAAGCATTGGTTAGTCAATAAATGAGAAAACCAAGTTTTAGTTACTAAAATCAAGTTTGCATGCATTTTTTTAAAAAATCCTCTCCTGAGACCTCAGCAATTCTTATCATTGTGATGCGAAAGTAATGTTTCTCTCTCTCTTTCTCTCTGTCTCTCTCTCTGGTGAGCACATGTGCCCTGTAACAAATTTAAAATAATAATAACAGTAGAAAGAATAATATGTTTTTTTTTTTTCAGTGAATGTTTCTTTAGTCGAGGGAAGGAAGTGAGTTGTGATTTGCCATTGCGGTCTGCTCAGCTGGTCGGGGACATAGGAAAGAGGATTGATGTCAGTGCGAGCCAGCAATGTTACCTTTCAGGGCCCAGAGGCTCCAGGCGCTCGTTGGTGGCTATGCGTATAGATGATCCATCCTTTGCAGCATCCAAAAAGGGACAGGTTGTCCTCGTCATCCCCCTTGCTCTGGGGAGAGAATCACATAGAGGGAACACATTTCCCTATCTTTGAAATAGTCATCAGATATTCAAATATATGATACTGGCCTTTTTTTTTTTTGAGTTGAAAGAATCATTTCTTGGATGTCAGTTAACTCTTCTCTCCTGGTCCTTGAGGGCAC
>NW_006159553.1:392244-410122 GCF_000334495.1 Tupaia belangeri chinensis
TTGATTGCAATGCTATTCTATATTATAATAATAAAAGACGTGTTACTGATACCACAAGAGCTATTTTTATCTTGTTCTTCCCTTATTTTTCATCTGTATCAGTGTGGTTTATGTAAACCTGACACATTGGTGTATGTGAAACAGATGCAGGGCAAAGCACAGTTGTGTCTGTTGGAACCATATTTTTTTAATCATAGACATGATTTATGAAAATGTTCTTTGCGTTTGAGTTTTTTCCTTCTCTCGAAATGCACAGTAATTATACATCTAACAGTCTTTTTTTCCCCTGTTACTTAAGAGCTAGAAAAAGTAAAGTTTTTCAGTTGCTTGGCCTAATCTGTCTTCATTAGGTGTTGTAGGAAAAACAGCATGGAACTTCTCTGCAGATGCAAAGGAGACATTAAGAAATACTCTGGCTATTTAAAGGCATAATGAGGAAAGGGTCCTTTCAATTGCACAGAGCCACACCTCCCAAAGAAGCTCTCCTCCTCCCAGGTCCTGAGTGCTCACCCATCTTCTCACAGTGAATGGCAGAAAGAAAAATGAGAATCTCTCTTACCCTCCACCCCAATGTGGGAACTTGTGAGTTCCCAGAACAGAGGGGATTGAATCCCAGCATTCCTCATCACCGTCAATAGCCTTGTCAACCCCCAGGTTTCTCAGACCTAAAACTCTGGAGTTGGCTTTTTACCTCAGGTCTGATCCGAGATCACAGGTCAAATAGATTTTATCCTGTTAATGTTTTCAGAATCCAGCTACATCTCTCCATCTCCACACTACAGACATCCTAGACCAACCCGTCACCACCTCGCTCCCAGACACAGAACAGCGCTCAGCTCATCTCCCCAAATCTCTTCCTGCCCTCCTTGAGCTCCTGCCGTGTTGCAGGGGAAAGGGCCCATGGAAGGAGTATTTTGCAGGCCCTGGTGAGAGCTGTGGCTGTAGGAGGGGCAGAAGGAAGGAAGGAATGACAATAAACACCCTCTGCTCTCTGCCCTCCTGTTTCTACATCTCCATGCCTTCCACTGACTGAACCCAATTCCAATGTCCACAGCAGGAAGGCACAGGGAAAGAACTTTGGGGAGGCCTGCTCCTAGGAAGAGAGGAGGATGGGGAACAGAAGAATGAGTCTGGGGGTCGGGGACAATCAGCTCTCTGCTTAAAACCCTGCCGATGCTGCCGTTGTGCATAGTCTAGTGGCCTGCTATCCTGTCTCAAATAGTGAAAGCCTTAGAATTAAAGAATTGTAGTTTTCTTCTAGCTATAGTCGGCTAATATGCGCTGCCAAGACCCGTTTTTATGAGAAGATTTTCTGAGATTAGCACATTGTTCAAAAGGATGCTGTTAAATGAATGTTATTTAAAGAGCTTGTAGGTGGTCTCTGTAGTCTTGTTGTATAGCTACTTTCTCTCTCTCTCTCTCTCTCGTTTTTTTTTTTCTTTTGGTTTTTGCCATAGGGCACATACACTGGCCAGAGAGAGACAATAAGAGGGACAGTGAGAAATCACCCCCGAGGGGAGAATGGCCAGGCTGCGATCCCTTCTCCAGTTTTCTCCTAGGGATTTTGGGCATGCACATAACACACAATTGGTGTGATTATTTCCTAAATCATTCATTTAATTTTATTTATTATTATTATTCAGTTTGACCAGCAGATGGGGGAAATGAGAAAGCAAGCTGCCAGGTCCAGGACTCGAACTGTGGCTGGCCATATGGGAGTCCAACACCCTAACTACCATACCACCATTGGTCCCTGTGATTTCAATTATTATGTGGAACTGCATATTATGTACCAAAATAACACAATTTTCAAGACCCCAAGTGACAAAAAGACATTTGGTGGTCTCAAACCAGTAAGTGTATGGAACTATCTCTAGACTTTTGCTAGGACATATAGAAAAAGTAGATTGAATGGAGGAAAGAATAGAGTTATGTGTTGGCATTTAATAGAGCTGTAACCTTGGGACCAGTAGTTGGTGTAATGGCTATATTGCTCTACCCCCATGTAGTTGACTGCGGTTCGAATCCTGACCTGGTGGCTTAAACTCACGCTGGGCATATGTGCGTGCGTACCCAAGATCCTGAGAGAAGAATGGAGGAGAAAGGATTGTGGCATGGCCACCTCCCCTGGGGGGTGATTTCTCGCTTTCTATCTCTCTTTCTCTCTCTGTCTTTCTGATGAGCACACGCACCCTATAGCAAAAACCTCTCAAAAAAAAAAAAATAGAGCTGCAACTCTTTAGAAATATTTTCATGTGTACATATCATGTGTGTATCCCTTTAAAATTATAGAAATTTTATATGTGTCAGTTCGGCACCCCAAAATTAAAGCATTGTACTTCAAGCCAAAGCCTCCTTCATTTTCACTCCATCTTTACCACCACCCCAACCCATGGCGTGAGAGCATACCTATGTTGCTGCAGGATATTTAACAATGCCTTTTTTCTCCTCCTACATCCTGTCATTTGATCCTTTCATCCACTCCTTGTAGCTGCTAAGAGCAAAGAGGCATGTTAGCCCCCTTTTACAGGTGGGAAAGCTGAGACTCAGGAGTGTTTTAGACACATCTGTGAGCACATGTCTCCTTACTAGCATCAGGTGACCTTCCCTCAGTCTGCACTGCTGTCGTAAGGATGGACTTATTGTTACTGAATTCCCCAGGAACCTCATGTTTCATCTTCTCCCATTTCCCCCACTCTGCCCCGTAACTGGCCCATTTGGAGAGGAGTCTTTGTTTGTATCCTTGGTATGCTGACCCTCTCTAGACCCCTGCATACCTTCACTGTTAATGGAAGGGTTGGCATCCCCACACCTTAGTCATGCCCAATTCACTTTAGTGGACCGGGTCAGCCAAGCCAACATTTACTCAGGCCCAAAGCCATTGGACCAAGTCTTTTATAACATCAACAGCAGCAGCCAATGAGAAAGCTTGTTTAGTTCAAGCTCATTGCCTTTTGGGATTGGTGCCCAAGGCCTTTGGGAGGAGTCCATGGCATTCCTTTGTAAGGTACAATGACTACCTCTTGGGCAGCTTGGGAGTCCCAGAGATTCAAATGAGCCCTGTTGGTGTCATTTCATTTGGCACTTAAGGCTGGAAGCCACTTCTGGGCTTCTGTCCTAATTTGGAACCCTACCTCGTAGTTCAGAGTGGGAACTTCCTTGATAAACAGCCAACTCCACATGATTCTTTAGAGGAGAGAGGCTATAAAATACATGCTGGGAGGATTCAGGGGGAATTTGTTTAGTTGTTAACTTCTTTTCTAGCCTTTTACTATTTTTCTTAATTTTTTTTGAGATTTTTTTTTTTATATATAGGGCACATGTGCTCACTAGTGAGACAGAGAGTAAGAAAGTGAGAAATTATCATTGCCCCCCAGGGGGAATGGTCATGCTGCAATACCTTTCCTTCATTCTCCCTTTGAGAGCCTCCGGGTCTGGGACTTGAACCTGGTTGGTTGGCCATGTGGGAGTCCAGGGACAAAACCATTATGCCATCTGTTAGTCCCTTTGCTAACCTTTTAAAATTCAACTTAGAATTCTTAACAATTGAGAAATGATAGGCAGTTCCACGGTTATAGTCATCGCAAACCAAATATATTGTCTAGGACTATCTAGGGGAAATTCAAGACAAGATTACTTCTAGATTACCACCCAGGCCACCCCTTTCCCAAATTTATTTGCCTTTTCCATACACCAACCAATTAACTTTTTTAAAGTTTGAAATGTTCCTTTGCAGAATAGCCAAGATCTTTAACGAATGGATTTGTGATTGGCGTGTCCTAGGGCTGTCGAAATGGTGTTGTTATTTTAAATCAGACCTCAGACCTGTGTCTGAATTCTGGATTTACTAGTAGCTGTGAGACCTTGGCCAATTTATTAACTATATTTCAGAAGAGATAGTGAAAAACAATAGTGAAAAGAGAGAAGAGATTCTTGAAATATTGGGTTGTATGAAGAGTCATGATGTATTTTTCTATGCAAAAATGTGTCATGACTTTTCTAACAATCCAATAAAGTGACTGGGTTAAAACCCTAGCTTCCTACTTACTAGCTAGGTGACTTGCGTAAATTATTTGACCATTCTGGGCCATAGTTTTCTCATCTGTAAAGTGGAAATAAAAAGCACTTAAGCAAAGTTGCAGGATGAAAAACCAACACAGGGAAATGCCTTGCATTTCTGTACATTAACAATGAACTATCTGAAAAGGAAATAAGAAAACAATTCCATGTACAACAGAATCAAAAAGAATATAATGCTGTGGAATAAACTTAGCCAAAGAGGCAGAAGATTTGTACACCAAAAACTATAAAATGGTGCTGCAAAGAGATTAAAGAAATGTCTTTCCGCAAATGGAGATATCCCATATTCATGGATTGGAAGACTTAATGCATTAAGACACTCATACTATCAAAAGTGATCTACAGATTTAGTGCAACCCCTATTAAAATTCCAATGAAATTTTTGCAGAAGTAGAAACATTTGCCCTAAAATTCATATGGAATCTCAAGATTACTACCAAGAGTCAACATAATGTTGAAAAAGATGGAAGTCTTATTTTTCTGGATGTCAAAGCTCACTACAAAGCAATGGTAATCAAAACTGTGTGTTTCTGGCATAGAGACAGTCATAGAGACCAATGAAATAGAATAAAAAGTCCAGATATAAACCCTTACATATATGGTCAAATGATTTTGAAAATAAGGTACCAAGACCATTAAGTAGGGAAACGATCTTTTCCACAAATCATGTTGGAAGAACTTGGATATCCATATGTAAAAGAATGAAGTTATAGAAAAATTAACTCAAAATTAGTCAAGGACCTAAATGGGACAGCTAACGAGGCAGGGCATAGTAGCATTAAATGAAGCATAAGCTTCCCTTAATTTGGTAGGATCCCAGGCTTTGAAGGATCCCACCTGTGAATGCCTGTGAACCTTCGATGCCTTCCACATGAATCGATGCTCCACCGTGGTAATTAGTGAGACTGCTCCCTCACTGACTGCTGATGGGCCTCAACGTGTCACCTGGAGAGTGGTGTTCAGCATGACCCTGGACCAGCAGCTCCAACATCACTGGGGGATTTGTTGAAAACACACATTTTCACCTTGTCCCCCCCCCCCACCCACCAGCTCTTTAGAGAACTCTGGGTGAGGGTTGGAGTTTATGACTTGGTGAGGGAACATGTTGTGCTTTTCATCACTCTGCCCTGACACTTCCCCTTGCAATGCAAGGCCTCACGCACAGAAGATGTTAGAAATCCATGTCAGAGTGCACACGTAAAGAGCAAAGGGGGCGGGGCTGTGTCCACATCTTCATTGTCACTGCATTGATACCTGTGAAAGTGACTGAGAGATAGTATCTCTGGTCCCAGGAGAGCTCTGCTGGTACAAGGCGGCTCAGGGAATGCTGCTCGCTGAACGTCAGAAGTGCTCCCTGAGGTCACGTTCCCTGAGGGACATGGGCTGGCACTGATGCAAACCTTCAGTCCATGTCCAAGATTTCAAATAAGCCTGACCATTGTGTGAGTTGGGCTGACAACCTCGGGACCTGCACACGCTGCTCATCTTGCCAACATCTGGGGGAACATCTTACTCTCTTCGTTCTCTCTTCTCTCTGTGCTTGGTTTGGTGGTGGTATTGGCAGGGTCTTCTCATTAGGAGAGTGTTGATGCAGAAAACTCTCCCACTGGCTACAGTCCTCAGCGTGTGTCAAACACCCCCAGAGACATTTTCCTTCTGTGCTGTGGGGGACCACTCAGTCTACAGGCACATAGTTTTTGCATGACTGCACCTCCCTCTGACAGCAGGACGGCCCCTCCAGCCATCCCAAGCACAGGCTTTTTGGTTTCTTTGCCGTGATGTGTCCCTGGGAGGGCAGAGAAATCTGGAAACATCTGCTGGAATGAATGACTCTCTGCCTTGAAGGAGCTGGAATGGGGGCCTCCCTGGTGGCCATGGAATCCACGGTCTCCCAGGTAAACCATGAGAGCATGGAGGTACGAACATGTCAGGTGATGCTGACAGAACGGAATGTAAGTCTTGCCCGGCATGTGCGAGTCAAGATGGGGTCTGTGATCGCAGGCAGCTTCCTGGCCGGGCTGCGGTAAACACCAGTGCTCTGCTCCACATCCAGGATCAAAAACAAGCCATGAGCTCAGTGCCTTTCTGCTGGAGTCATCTTTTGCCTCGTCCAAAACACTTCACATTTGGAAATAGAAAACACACACTCTCCGAAGACCTTCCCCTGACCCCATCAAGATCCAAAAAGGAGAGCAAGAAGAGAAATTGAACTGTTTGGACACTGATGTTAGAATAGATTTCTCTTTGGGAGAGCTAAATTGCTTAGGGAGACAGCAGGTACAAACTCATTCATTCTCATTCTCTCTCTCTCACACACCCACACACTCACACACCCAATGATAAAGCCAGGAGTTGTTGCTTCTTTCTCCTTGTCTTTTATTTCTTGAACTTTGGTCTCTAATGTGTCTTCCAGATGCTTCTTTGTATCAGGATCAGATTGTGATTTTTAAAAAATGTATTAACAGCAATCATTTTATTTTGAGGAAGGGTTAATATTGATGGTTATCTTTAGAAGAAGACTCGCAGAGCAGACACTGATTCTTTAATGCCTCAGGTCAGGCGGTCTCCATTTCACTTTGTAGGTTCCAGAAGGCAGGAGAAAGAGATAGAAGGAGGTATGTCAGTTTACAAAAAGGGGGGGGGGGGGGAGTTGGCCTTAAGTGTAGAGGCTAAAGAAAAGCAGATCCCATGTGGCTAACGGTAGTTTGAATCCCAGCCCTGGCAGCTCAGTAAATATACTAGATGTGTGTGCATGCATGCCCCAGTCCTGCTAGGATGGTGAAATGGAAGAGAAGGGATTGCAATGTGACCAGATCCATTGGAGGTTGTTTTTTCACCCTCCCCCTTTCTCTGTCGCTCTGTCTCTCGCTGGTGAATGCACACACCTTTTGACAATTAAAGAAAAAACTTAGATTAGGGGCCGGCAGGTGGCGTGATGGCTAAGGGCACTGGACTTCCACGTGGCTAACCGTGATTCGAGTCCCAGACCTGGAGGCCTGCTTTCTCACTTTCCCTCTCTCTCTCTCTCTTGTTCTGTCCCTCTCTGATCAAATTAAAATAAATAAAAAGTTAAATAAAATAATTCTCAGGAAAAGAACTAGATTAGAACAGTGTGAGTGCCTCCCTCCCTGCAGGTGGGTGATAAAGGAGTCTCTGTCTCTATTAATGCAGCCATGCCAGCTGCTCATTCTACAGTAGGGAGCAAGCTGGTGGCGATGGCAACATGGAGGTAACATATGCCCATAATGAAGTTCATTGACAAAGCTACTGCTAGTCTAGGGACCAGCAGATGGCATAATAGTTACGTCACTGGGCTCCCATGCAGTTAACTGCAGTTCAAGTCCCCCAGACTACTTCAAACTCACGCCAGGCAGGTGTGCACGTGTGCTCAAAATTCTGAGAGAATACTGGAGAAGAAGGGATTGTGGTGTGGCCATCCGCCCCAGGAGCGACTTCTCGCTTACTGTCTCTCTGGTGAGCACACATGCCTTATAACAAAAATCTTTCTGAATTAAAAAGAACTACTGTTAGTCTAAAGAGAATAAGGGGCCATGTGTACTGGGTTCTACAACCTTCTGGTTCCCCAGATTTCCCTCTCTTCTGTAGCTGGTGCTCCTAATTTATTGACTAAGGCATGATAGCTTCCATTTTTCTACTGAAGGTAAAAAGAGACAACTAAGGGTTCATTACAAACAGGCCGGTGTGGTTCGAGTGCAAGTTAATGAGTATTTGACTAATAGAGCATCTTGCCCCTCAGTGACCTTGACTAGTTAAGAACACATTGAGCCCTTGAAGGTAAGGGAAAGGGCATCGACAGGCTCAGGAATTTATCATCCTAAGTGAGACATTACTGATTTATCACTTGTCACTGAGGCTGCTGCGAAATGCTCACCTCTGTGCTAGTATTGTGAGAAATCCAGACTTAAATATCCTGTGGTCACTCTTCTCTGTTCTCTCCATGGAGAGAGACCTTTGTCATTTACTCTCCTAAAGTCTGGACTCCAGTGAAGTACGATGAGTGTACACTACAGGCACAGGAAGTTGGTAGGACTTGAATTACAAGGCAGGAGAAAGGGCCTTCCAGGCACTGAAAAGAGCTCAAGGATTGGAGGTGGGAGTGGGAGGAGGGACTAAATGAGGGTGGTAGTGCCACGCAGTCGGACTGGAGGATGTAAGGAAGTCTGTAGAGGGTTACAAAGGCCAGAGTGGGAAGTGAGTATCTTACAGCCTTTCACAGGGGGACCCTTAGAAGGTTCCTGAGCATGAGAATAAGATTCAACCCATGTTTTGGGAATAAAAACCAGTATAAAAAGTGGAGGATGGGATGGGCGAGGGAGAAGCTGGCAGCAAGCCAGCCATTCAGGGTGTCTGTATTATTTTAGGCAAGACCTATTGATTGTATTGAATTCAGGAATGGATGCCATAGCTGAGGAGGGGTCACTGGGAGGGTAGGAGTTCTGGGTGTTAGGGAAGGACAAGATGCTGATGGCCATGCCTTATTGAGAGCTTCTAAAGGTCCATCTCAGATCAAGAATGGTAAGAAACAACTTTGGAGGGCCTTCAGAGCCCTAACAGCCTTCCTCACTATCTCCTCCTGAAGGACGTGGGCGGCTGAGACATCTGAGGAATGAGGCAGGATTGCACAATTAGATTTTCCACTTGGGCCCAACCCCAGGCCTGGTACCATCCATGGGAGGGGAGTACTGAAAATTTTGGAAATCTGCCTTCTAATTCCACCAAAAAGGAAATTTCTGAACTGTTTAGGTGTGTATGTGTAGTTCTGTTCCCCAATTATCCCCTCAAAAAAGAGACCAGACTGCTTTGAGATCTTCTGGGAGCCACATCCTGATCTAGATGCATTTTGATCAGTAATTAGAATAACTTTCCATTCGTTTCATTTCTAAACGCTTCTCATACTGCCTGCTGCTTTCTAAACGCAATTTCCTTTAATCTAAGCCCTACCCTTTGGCACCAATTTACTACTGATGAAACTGGGGTTCAGAGAATTTCTGAAATGCTTTTTATTTCTAGTTTTATTTCCAAGTCTTGGTAAAATAATAATAATAATAATAATAATAATAATAATAATAATAATTAAATCCATCAAGACCACCAGTAATAATAATAAATAAATCCATCAAGGCCAGCAGGTGGTGTGGTGGTTCAGGCCACTGTACTCCCACATGGCCAATTGTGGTTCAAGTCCTGGACTTGGCAGCTTGCTTTCTCACTTGCCCTCTCTCTGTTGCTTTCTCGCTTTGTTCCTCTCTGGTCAAATTCAAATAAATAAATAAATAAAGTTAAATAAAATAATTCTTAAGTAAATACATCAAAACTTTGTTCCTTTAGTATTTGCCATTCCTTTTGCTTCTCCTTTGTAGCATGAGTTACTTCTCGCTCTCCCTTTCCCTTGCTCTTTTTTCCTTTGGCAGCTTTTAGAACCTTCTCTTTTTCTCAGTGTGTTTAGTTTTTCTTTAACTTTGTGGGGCACTTGGACACTTTCAACCTGGAAACTCATGTCCTTCAGTTCTGTCAACATCTGTTGTTTTCTGCCGTCAGGTATCTTTTTCTCATGGTCCTGCAGATTTATGACACCTTACATTATTTTTTAATTATTTCTTTTTAAAAAATCAATGAATTATACTTAGTACTATCACTTAAGTTTGCTATAAGACACATGTGCTCACCAGAGAGAGACAGAGAAAGAGAGAGAAGAAAAGTGAGGAAGTGAGATCTAGGACTCAAACTGCGATTGGCAGTTGAGAGCCTTAACCACCACGCCACCTGTGGACCTGACTCTTTGTATTATTGACTACCAATTTAAAAGAGTTCAGTTGGCAAGTTGAACATGGAGATAAATATGTGCATGCTTAAATCCTCATGACTTGCAACAATTCCTCTGAGCGATTTTTATAAAACCTTATGAGAAATTATAGTTGTCAGAATCAAATAGGCTAATTACAAATAACAGGGTTAAGTAGAAAGCACCAACCAGTGCCTAAAATAATGCCTAGAACTTGTAAGTGCTTAGTTAATACCCAGAGAAGACATATAAGAAATAGACTTGGGCTAACTGGTGGCATGGTGGTTAAGATGCTAGACTCCCACATGACCAACTGCTGTTTGAGTCTTGGACTTGGTGGCTTGTTTTTTCTCAGTCCGTGTGTGTGTCTTTGGTCAAATGGAATCATCATCATCATAAAAGAAAAATTAAATGCATAATTCTAAAAGCAAGGAAGGAAAGGGAAGGGAAGGTAGGGAGGAAGGAAGGGAAGAAGGAAGGAAGAGAGAGGGAGAGAAGAGACTTGAGGGCCAGCAGGTGATGTGGAGGTAAAGGAGCTGAGTCCCACAGGACAGGTGCCTGTGAGCCCAAAATTCCAAGAGGAGAGTGAAGGAGAAGGGATTGTGGTGTGGCCATCCTCCTTGGGGAGTGATTTCTCACTTTCTCTCTTTTATGCTCACTCTCACACTTATCTTTCTCTGTCTGAAGAGCACATATGCCCTATAGAAAAAAAAACTTAAAATAGACTTGATACTGCTCTTTAAGTGCTTTAATGGTGTGTGTATGTATAGCAGTGAGTATGGAGAGAAAACTATTTTACAATACAAGGAGAAATGGGCTTTAATATTAGCTCTCTCACAAACCAAGCAAGTCCTCTAACCTCTCTGAGACTCAACTTTCTCCTCTGCAGAGTGGAAATCACAATATCAACCTGTGGAATTGTTAATGACAATAATGTAGGATGATGATAATTTTAATACAAATTAACACCTACTAGTTCTTAATTGTCTTACGTGCTTCACAAGTTTCCTCTTAAGTAATCCATACAACAGCTCTTTGAGATTTCACATCTCATCTTATAGATGATAAAAATAAACCTTGAGAGAAGTGATGTTACTTGCTTGACATTCTACACTACAGAGTAGGGGAAGCAGGAAAAATCCACACCCATACCTGCCTCCCTGTGGAACACAGAACATGTTCTTGATAAAGGGTTGAGAAAAGGGAAGAAAACCCTACTTCCTCTGTTTGTCCCTCCCATGATCCCAGCTGATTGGATGATCCCAGCCTGCATTTAAATAGAGTTTTCTTCTTTCACCCCCTAGACTTACATACCATTCTTGTTTGACAACGTTCTTATAGACACACCCAGAAACAATGTTTCATCAGCCATCCAGGCATCCTTTAATCCATTGAAGTTGACATCCAAAATTAATCCCACAGGGGCCTGCTCTGTAAGGGCAGCAGTAATGTGTTGCTCAGTAGAAGCTGAGTCCCATATAATGATCATGGTTTGAATTCCTGGCCTGGTCAACCTGAAACACATCAGGCATACCTGGCTGGGACACATGTGATTGCTCAGGATCCAATTGGCTGGAGGACTGGAAGGAAGAGATCATAGAATGACCAGACCCCGTGGAGAGTGTGCATGTGCTCTCTTTTGCTCGCTTGCTCGCTCTCTCTCTCTCTCTCGCTCTCTCTCTCTCTCTCAGGTATGTGTACATAGTCTATCATGAATAAAGGAACAAAACTGTCATAGATGCTTTTGCTTGGGTACAAATCCAATGTTAAGATTTTTTGGGGGGTGGTGATGCACATAATCTGTCAAAACAAAGTAGCAACAAAGAAGTAATAAAAAAGGGGTCATTGGTGGTAACAGTCAAGTGGCCCCTTGAAGAGGTTATGTGCACAATGTCTTCTAGCTTTAATATTCTGTGATTCAAGGGTTCTTCAACCCCCTAGCAATTTTCAAACTGTAGAAACTCAATTAAGGTTGGAATAAGCCAAAAAAGAGGATCTATGGGCTCATGTCATTAAAAAGTACAGGAGTATGTACTTCAGGCCTTTAGGAATATCTGGATCCAGGAGGTCAAAAGTAGTCTTTAGTATTCCCACTTTCAGCTCCATCTTGCTCCACATCTGTTTCATTCTCAGACAAGTTGGCTGTCAGAAGCTTCTGGCTCATGACTCTCCTCACAACCCCTGTTAGAACAGAGCTGCTTTTCAACAATCCTCAAGTCTATCATGAATAAAGGAACAAAACTGTCATAGATGCTTTTGCTTGGGTACAAATCCAATGTTAAGATTTTTTGGGGGGTGGTGATGCACATAATCTGTCAAAACAAAGTAGCAACAAAGAAGTAATAAAAAAGGGGTCATTGGTGGTAACAGTCAAGTGGCCCCTTGAAGAGGTTATGTGCACAATGTCTTCTAGCTTTAATATTCTGTGATTCAAGGGTTCTTCAACCCCCTAGCAATTTTCAAACTGTAGAAACTCAATTAAGGTTGGAATAAGCCAAAAAAGAGGATCTATGGGCTCATGTCATTAAAAAGTACAGGAGTATGTACTTCAGGCCTTTAGGAATATCTGGATCCAGGAGGTCAAAAGTAGTCTTTAGTATTCCCACTTTCAGCTCCATCTTGCTCCACATCTGTTTCATTCTCAGACAAGTTGGCTGTCAGAAGCTTCTGGCTCATGACTCTCCTCACAACCCCTGTTAGAACAGAGCTGCTTTTCAACAATCCTCACAAAAGTTTTAGAGTCAAATCTCTTTTTGGCTCTGATTATCCAACTCCTAGATACTTGGTCTGGGAGTCTATTTGCATTAAATTACATGAAAATGGAAGAGAAAAAACAAGTTGGTGTCCCCAAGAACAACCAAAGTGCTGAAACTAGGAGATGGGGAAATGGATGCTGAGCAGTTTAAAAAAAAAAGTTGTTCCTCACATTGAGCTCTGGGGAATTCTTCTGAGATCTCTGAGAGGTGGGAATGTGGGCAGGGCATTGAAGGAGGACGGTAGGGACTTAGGTGAACTTAGACCCCAGTAAGGTAGGAGCCACTGAATCACACAACCCAATGTAGAGCTTATGTCAATAGCCCACTTGTTCAAGCCTCATTTCAGCTAGAATAGCTCTATCCTTATCAATTTTATCTGGATCACCTAGGAGATTTTAGTTAAATTTAAAAAATAATGGATTAACCTAAGGAGATGGCACAAGGACACTAGGAAGTTGGTAGAGGCAAGAACTATGGGTAATAGAAGCATCCATCTTATATTTCAAGTAGCAGGCAGAAGGGCTGGAGAGGGAAAGGATCCATGGTAGAAGCTAAGATAAAATTTGGTGTCTTCTGTGATCCCAGCCTATAAAGCACCGTGTCTTACTATCGGTCAGTCTGTTGGATGTGCTTTCTGTTAACTGAGGCTGGAAGCTTGGTTATTCACCTTCATCTCTCATCTTTCATCTCATCTCTCTAAGTAAACATTTGATGTGTGAGTGAATAGCTAATGGAGTAGAGGGTGACAATGGAGTCCACAGAAATGAATCCCAAGTTTCTTTTTCTCATTTTCACAACTAATGATACTTCATGGTCCCAGCAACCATCACGTGGGGCCATCTGTTTAATAGCTATCTGCATAGCTGGCCCATTTGTCTAGAAAGACAGGGACCATATCTGACTTTTCACTGCTCCATCTCCAGCATTTGGCACATAATAAACACTCACTTAATGCTTGTTGATTCTGATTGACTCTTTTTTTTTTTGAGAGAGAGAGATTTTCACTATAGGGTACGTGCGCTTGCCAGACAGAGAGAGACATAGAGACAGAAAGCGAGAAATCACCCCCCGGGGGGATGGTCACGCTGCAATCCCTTCTCCTCCATTCTCCTCTCAGGATCTTAGGCATGCATGCACACGCGCCCGGCGTGAATTTTAAGCCACCGGGTCCGGGACGCGAACCGCGGTCGACTACATGGGAGTCCAGCGACATAGCCATTACGCTAACTGCTGGTTCCCGGTTCTGGTTGACTCTTTAAGGTTATTATTTTTTTTAAGATTTATTTTATTTAATTCTATTTACTCATTTTATTTTGACTTGACTAAAGAGAGAGAGAGAGACAGAGAGAGAGAGAGAGGGAAGGTGAGAAAGCAAGCTACCAGGTCCAGGACTTGAACTGTGGTCAGCCATGTGGGAGTGTCCAGCACCTTAACCACCACGCCACCTGCTGGTCCCCAGGATATTATTATTTTTTAACATTCAAAAAATACACAAATGCATTCTGGTTGGAGAAAATACTTTAACATTACAGGCAAGGCTAAGTGTTCTCTGGTCAACCATCCCCAATTCCAAATACTTCCCATATGACAAAGTGACTACAATTGGTATGGTATACATCCTTTTTTTTTTTTTAAAGAATTATTTAATTTTATTTATTATTTTTATTTTTAAATTTTGCTACAGGGCATGTATACTCACTAGAGGAAGAGATAGGAAGTGAGAAAACAAGCCATCAGGTCTGGGGTTCAAACCATTGTTGGCCATGTCGAGGTCCAGCACCCTAATCACCATGTCACCTGCTGGCCCCTTTCCTTTTTAACTTGTTTTCATCTACTTACAAATGTGTCTATAGAAGTATATGGTATCATTTTGAGAATTTTAAGTTTTATTTTGAAATTGTCATAGATTCACAGGAAGTTGCCAAAATAGTTCAGGAAGGTCCCTGGTACTCTTTAGCCAGATTCTGCCAGTGGTTTTGTCTTATATTAACTATACTACAATAGCAAAACCAGGAAATCATAATGGGAAAATATGTGCGTATTGATCTATGCCATTTTATCACATATGCAGATACACTCAACATACAAAATTATTCTATCAATAAATTACTTTAATTATTCTACCACCCACCCCTTTATAATCACACCTCTTCTCCCTCCCTCTAACCTGGGCCAACCACTAATTTCTTCTCCATTTCTGTAATTTTGTCATTTTGCGAAGGCTATATAATTGGAATCACACTGAATTTGACCTCTTGAGATTTTTTTTTTTACAGTTGGCATAATGCCCTGAAAATAGAGATTTCCTTTTTCTTTAACACAAATTGCATTATTTTGTAAGTATGATTTTTAGCTGAACTGTGTGTTCCATAGTACTGTGCGTTCTTTCTCTTTCAGTATATTAGAATGTCTAATCCTTTTTAATTGTCATATCATAGTACATAGAATAGTTCATCATTCTTTTCCAGTTCCCTGTTGATTGTTGTTGGTGTCTAATCCTCTTGAATTGTCTTGTCATAGTACGCAGAATAAGTCATGCTTTCACAGTTCCCTGTTGATCGTTGCCGGTAAGTTCTTTTACCTCTTGAAAGGCTGCTTACAAAGCAGCGCCTTTCCCAAGCTCTTTAGTGCTGAACCTCACCCACAAGCTGCTCTTGGTCACTCTTGGAGTTGGAGAGAGCATGCCCCGAAGAGTCCACAGGAGGAGTCTCAGGTCTTGCAGAAAGGCCTATCAACAAGGTCTCATGTTTCTCAAGTCTCTTGTCCTCTTCATGCTTGCTAGGAGTTGGCTTGTCTCACCATTACCCAGAAAAATGATTGAAGCTAGAGGAGCAGGAAAAAAATCAAATTCTTTCCAGATGCCCACTCCTGCCAGTGGGTGATTCTCATGGCAGTGACTTATGCCCTCAGTGCTCCAGAAAGATGCCCTGTGTACAAACACACACATACAGGGACATAGGCACAAGTAATAGAATGCCAGCCAACTTTCTTTTGACCTCTTTGTAGGTTTTAAGACCTTCTGCTGTGTGACAAGTGGGTAAGGAGGTGTTAGGTGTCAGATGACAAGGTGAAGGTAAGACTCTGGAAGCCTCCTTTGAGCTTCATCGAGCTAACGCAAGTTTTCAGTTCCATCCTGAGGGAACCCTATCACGGTTTCCAGGCCAGAAAGCTTTGGCAAGCCCCAAACCCTAGACTCCCAGACCCGGCAAGACTGACTTGTAAAGGCTCCAGGCTGGGCCTCTCACATACTCTCCCTCTCTGCTTCCCCACCCTTCTCTTGCCATGCACTGAGCATTTTCTCCAAAATCTTGGGCCTGTTATCCACGTCTAAAAAGCTCAGAACTTTATTTAGAGTTTTTCTGTTCTTTGGAAGAATACGACCAGGCTCATTTTAATAGACTAAACCAGGAATCTAAACGGAAAGCAGAGGCCATGTAAACAAAACCCTTTTATGTGGTGACTCCAAATGAGTTTACTTTAACAAAAACAGGACAAGTAAATAAGTGAGGTTTACAAATATAAACTGCAAAGTTGCTGAAGTGTGAGATAAATTGTCCAAGGCCCTTCTGTTTAAATTCTATGGCCTGGCATTTCTCCTTTTGCATTTCTATCAGAGGGAATCTGGGGAGGAGAGAATGTTCTGTACAAGAGAGAAGAATTTCCCATCCTGAGGCCAACCAGTGATCTGATTAGTAGACCTCCTGCAGGGGCCTAATTGGGCTGGCCACTCCCCCCTCCCAGGGCACAGGGAGAAACCTGGCTGGTAACATAACCTAACACCCCACTCGTAGGGAAGGGACTCTTAGAAAATGCCTGTTCGGTCATTGCGACCCAGGAAAGCAGTGCAGCAGTGGAGCGGGCATGGAGTGAATGATGACGGTGGACAAGAAAAATTCCATCACATGTCATCGTTACTTGAGGGCAAATTTCTCTCCTTGATCCATCAAGAAAGAGACACAGGGCGTGCCCAGCAGGCGGAATTCATTATGAAGTTGAGCATCTTTGCCAGCGGTATTGGGGACCTGGCATTCAACCGCTCTCCCAGGAAAGAAAGCTGGACCTGGCATGAGATTTCCTCTGGGTGGTTCTGAGATAGTCAGTTAGATTTGGAGTTTGGGGCAAGGGTCAAACTAGTACAAGTTCTGTGGGAAAAAGTTGAAGAACAGGGAGGGAAGCTGTGGGTTGTTAGTGAATGCTAACAACTGACTCTTGAGATTGGGAGAAAGCCCTGATCTGGGGCACTTGTGGACTTGAGGTCTAAATCCTCCCAGTGAGACAATTACAGGTTATCTTGCAAAGTCACTCAGCTCACATGATTCTTGAAAATTTAGCAAGCGGTCCTTCCCAAGCGGTACAAACTCATTCACGCACACCACCACTTGCACGGGTCAGGAAATAGCTCTTAGAAGGTTAGGGGTAGTAATGGGATTTTTTGAGGGGGGAACAAGTAATGTCTGAAGCATCTTACCAGTGATTTAGAGCATGCTATTTCATAATTCTTAGAGTACTTGTTTAATGTTTGCCTGTCCTCTTAGACTCCATGGTGGGTGGCATCTGTCTGGGTCAGTGGTGTACCCTGAAACCCACCAGAGTACCTAGCACATAGTAGGGGCTCAAAACATGCTTCGATTGGTCCAAAAGTATGTCGAATGCTGCAACTAATAGTAAGAGCACCTACTTATGATGTGCTAGGCCCTGAACTAATCCTTTGACAGGAAGAATCTAATTTTATCTTCATAGCAGATTTCTCAGGAGATGACAGGTAAGTCACATGGAGGCCTGGTTACAAATAAGGGGACTCTTAGAAACAGCAGACCCCATGGGACCAGCAGATGGCAAAATGGTTACATCGCTGGACTCCCACATGGCCGACTGTGGTTCAAGTCCTGGACCTGGAGGCTTGAAACTCATGCCAGGCATGTCCTTGTGTGTCCCCAAAATCCTGAAAGGAGAAGGGAAGGAATTGTGGTGTGGCTATCCCCCTGGGGGATGATTTCTAACTTTCTGCCTTTCTCTCTCTCTCTCTCTCTTTGTCTCTCCAGTGAGCATACATGCCCTATAGGAAAAAAAAAAAAAAAACTCTTTCTCTAAAAAAAAAAGAAGAGGGAAACAGCAGACCCCTAATTTAACTGTTTAGCTGAATGGGTGGGGCCCAGGAATCTTCATCTAAACAGGATTTCCAGGTTGTTTTTTTGTTTGTTTGTTTTGTTTTGTTTCCAAATTCAAATTTTAAAACCAC
>NW_006159553.1:410133-413366 GCF_000334495.1 Tupaia belangeri chinensis
CTGCTGAAGTGTTGTTTACTCCTACTTTATAGGAAACTGAGTTTGGTGCATTTCAGTAGTTTCCCCAAGGTTACGTACTAGATAAATGCTGAATCCAGGATAGCATGGTAGGTCTGTCAGAAGCCAAAGCTAACCAGTAGGCTAGATGGGCTCCCACGGAATAAAACTGAGTGAATGAATGACAAATGGCCATTGGGGGTGTGCTGTGGGGTTTAGGAGGCAAGAGTGGAACTAAGAGAAGTCAGTAAGGACCAATGATAGTATGGAGAAAATAAGGCCAGGCTTAGAATGCAGACAGTGGACATAGAAAGTAAGACATCGTAATAATTAGCTATTAGTTGTTGCTATGCTGTGTGTCAGGTGCATTCACAATACCTTGGCATGCATGAGCTTTACACCATAGCCCCGATAATGTACATCACATCTCAGCTGCTGTTACTCCTGTTTTGTAGAGTGTGTTTCAGAAAGTCTAACTCACTGAGTTCACCACTAGGAGGCAGAGCCGCTGAGATTACGACCCTCATTTCTGAGTCTATGCACCTCGGCCCCTGGTATATCAGGCTCAGACCTTTACACTGTGGCTAGAGGAGAGGCAAAGGCCACCATGAGAGAGCATGGACACAAGCTGTCGGTAGTGGGATTCCTGCCAGTCCAGCCCCCGGCAGGGGAGCATTGTCAGTGGTGGAAAGAAACACAGACACAGTAGAGAACCATCAGTTGCCACAACCACTGGAAAACGCAAGCCTGTGTCTGCCTGGTTCCTGGAAAATGTTGTGGCTGGGACATCCCAAGCAATTATATGGACAGATGCTATCTGCTGGCGAAATGATTTCCTTCTGGCTGTTCAGTAGCCTGGGTCCTGCATTTTGTCTTATCCCATGGCCATGTGCAGATCACATGAAGCTGGATGTATCTGTTCTCGGAACTGAGGCCGCTTCCCGGGACATAAAAGTCACCGATGGTCATTAAAAGCTCAGTATGCAAAGAGGTGACTTCTGAAGAATGCTCTCTGTCGTCTTTTCCTCCCTCTTCTTCTTCTGCATCTTCTTCACTCATAGTTTTGCATGGGGCTGATGACAAATTTATGAAAATAAAAGTCTTTCTGGCCAGAAGAGATACCTATTTTCATGCTGGGGAGGAGGAAGTTGGAGAGTCTGCATTCTTCCAGGAAGCCAATCCTACTGGGAGTTATTCTTTTGAACCCAAGGGTTGGAACCAATGTGACACTGTGGAATTAAGAAGCACATCAGTGTCTGCATAAAGGCTTTCTTTAAAGACTGAGACCTTTGAGTAGGGAAATGATACGTCATGAGGCTGAGGGTAAGAGGAGGAGACAGCAACTGAGTGATGCCGCCAAGGCCTTACTTCTCCTTGACCCACTCCCGCGTGCTTCTTCCCTAAAGTATTGAGTGTGGGGAAAATGGACATCGTCACTGTGATTAAAAGATTGGCATAACCTCTCCAGAGAGCCGGTTGAAAAAACATCGCCACCTTAGATGGTCGCCTACCCCTGACTGCTGTAGGCCACCAGGGTTTGGGGGTGGTTTGTTACTCTCGCATCATTTGGGTTCATGCTTCCTAAAGCATTGGTAGTGGTTTATATCTAGGTGAAGATGTTCTTGCAGCCTGCAATAGAACCCTGTGGACCTGTGCAGTGCTAAAATAAGGTGTGTGGGAAGGGCATGTACAATATAAATCAGCTCCTGCAGTTAAGAGGGTCAAGAAGTCCCACCATGTGCCATTTACAAGTTGGAAAACCAGAAAGGCCAGCAGTGTGATTCAGCCCAAGTTCAAAAGCCCGAGAATCAAGAGCGCCAAAGTGTGAAGACAGAGAAGATAGATTTCCCAGTTCAAACGAAGAGTGCGCCTTCTCCTATCCTCTGTTTTGTTCTGAGGCCTCAATGAATTGGATGATAGCCACTTGCATTGGTGAGAGTAATCTTTGCTCAGTTTACTGATTCAGATGATCCTCTCATCAGGCAATAGCCTCCCTGGCACCCGCAGAAGCAATGTATGACCAGCTATCTGGGCATCCCTTAGTCCAGTCACGCTGGCACATAACACTTAGCCATAAAAAATATTTTTAAGTAGACAAGGCAAAGCAAGACACCAAATAGCATGTCTGGCAGAAATCTGGCTTGACAAATATATATAAAAATTGTAAGTGGCCTTACGCATTTAAAAATGGGACTGGGTCATACCTTCTATCAGGTGGCAGCTCCAATGAGTTTTTCTCTGTGCTGTTCCCAGGCCCTGATTCTCAGGTAGACTCCTTCATGCCCTTGGTTTCTCAGCAGCTCTAATTTGTACAGCATCATAAACACTCAGGAAACCAAAGCCTATAAAAGTCCTATCTTTTCTCTCATGACACACATAATATGTGGAATTCCCAGCACCATAAAGATCTCACCGGGTGCTGAAATGTGTGGCAGGTGGTTTATGCTGATGGGTTTGGGAAGAGAGCTCCCCGAACTCCCTGTGTGGCTCTTTTTCATTCTGCCATGCGTGACTGTGTGGTTGCCCAGGATCTGTGAAAAGACTTGTTCCATTTTTACCACATCATGCAACTGTCTATCTTGCATTTCACCCGTCCATTAGAAAGTGAAAATGGAACTCAATCTTTGGCAACTTCATCCCTTTCTGATGGTGTTGAATGTCTGTGTGCCTGGTGTGTGGTTTCTCAGTGGCTTTGTGAGCTCTCTTGGCACCATGCAGACAAAATGTGCAGTGGTTCATGTCAGCATGTACTTGTGCAGCTGAGAATCTATTTATCGGAGGAGACCAGAGGTTGGTGTAATGGTTATGTTGCTGGACTCCCATGTAGTCAACCACGGTTCAAGTCCCGGACCTGGTGGCTTAGAACTCACGCTAGGCACGTGTGCGCGTGTGCCCAAGATCCCGAGAGGAGAATGGAGGAGAAGGGATTGCGACATGGCCATGCCCCCTAAAGGGGTGATTTCTCACTTTTTGTCTCTCTCTCTGTCTCTCTCTTTCTGGTGAGCACACACCTCTCCAAAGAAAAAAAAGAATCTATTTATCGGTAAACGTGGGTCCCCAGTCTTAGATGACTTGAAGATTTTAATACTGACACCACTAGTAATAGTAATAGTTCTATAGTATTAAAATGATTATCAGCTATTATTTATCGGGTATCAATTGTGGAGGGCCCTATGCTAAGTATTTCATGTGCGTTACCAAATTTAACCCTCATCATTTTTATCTCTTTGAAAGAG
>NW_006159553.1:413869-414696 GCF_000334495.1 Tupaia belangeri chinensis
AAGAGTGTAGTGTAGTGATTAGAATCCTACACAGGATTCTAATCTGCACTTTACAGATGAGGACGTGACAGAAATGACTCAGGGTCACATTGTTAGGAAGAGGAATGCTGAGATTGCTGTCCAGATACCTCAGATTCCAGACTGTGAACTAGAATTTCCTTCCCACTCTCAGTCCATGTTTTGTTAATGATGAGGCACATGCTTTAAGGCGACCCTCCTTCCCCACCATCATCTTCTATGAAGGCTACAAGGTTCAAATGTGAGTCAGTAGAAGGATGGGGAGAGGAGTCAAGAGAAGAACCAGCCTCAGCATTGCTCCTTCTGGGACCTCCCAAAGTGAGATAGTGAGATTGAGTAGAACTCAAAAAGTGCCTGTAGCCTATCTGGCTGCCCATGATCTGTCCCTTCAATCCATCAATTGATCAAATTTATATTTAGCCATGTCTATCAGGTAGACTATATTGTTATTATTTTTAAATTTTAGTTATTATTATTTTTTTAAAAGTTTGCTATAGGACGCATGCATTCACCAGAGAGACAGAGAGGGGAAAGTAAGAAAGCAAACCTCCAGGTCTGGGACTCAAACCACCATTGGCCATGTGGGAATCCAGCATCTTTACCACCACTCCACCTGCTGGCCCTAGTAGTCTGTATTATTACATGAAATGGTTTCCAAAAGAATTTCCAGGACCCGTTCTTCCCCTCTAGCATAAATCCTTCTCCCTCTCACAGGACTCCCCAAAATGAAATGGAGAAAGCTAGTGACTTAATAGTTTATCAGGGAATGGATCTGCCAGTCTTTGGCTTGAAGTTGCTGTCTAAGCAGA
>NW_006159553.1:415640-505960 GCF_000334495.1 Tupaia belangeri chinensis
GAAGGTGACCACAATTTTAGACCATTGTACCTTCCTTCTAGCTTTGCAACCTCCTCTACAAGGCCTCTCATGAAGCCTGACTGGAATGCTTTACTCTCCATCATTACCAGTGACCAGGCAAGTTATTTCCTTCTCTTAGGATCCGGTCCAGACACCTTAGGGTCGAAGACAAGGCCCTTTACTCTTTGGCCTATGGTTACTTCTCATTGTTGTCACCGGCACAACCCTTCCCCTCCCCATTGACTTTCTTTCAGTTCTATCACAATGCTGTGTTCTCTGAAACTGCTGAGAATCTGTCTGTATAATTTCTCCTATCCTTGGAACATGCCCTTCCCTTGTCAAAAGAGGCCCTTCTCCCCTCCACTCCATAAACTCAACTCATCCTTCAGGACAAAGATCCATCTCACTTCTTCCGGAAAGCCTTTGCTGACCACCAACATCATGCCTGATGCACCCCCTATCCTATCCTCTTAACTCCTCTGTAGTTCTTATTAAAATTATCACAGGGCTCGTATCACAGGGCTCATCACACCATTTCTTTCAGTATTTGGCCTTTTCTGATATTCCTTGTCCTTTTTATTCTGCCAAGTTGTTTGTGAAAGGAGTCTACGTCCATGAGAGATGTTCTGAATAAGGCCACTAACTATTCATAGTTAGCTAGCTGACTTTTTAAATAAAGCCCTGGATTAAAGACAGCTATGGTGATTTCTACTGGATGTGTGAACTGAATGGAGAGGGTTTTTTAAATTTTAATTTCTTTTTAGGCGTATTTGGTGCAGATTGGTACTGCAATGGAAAGCATAACTTAAAATCTTGGGCTATGGGACCAGCCGATGGTGTAATGGCCACATTGTTGGACTCCCACATAGTCAACTGCGGTTCAAGTTCCAGGCTTAAAAATCATGACGGGTGTGTGAGTGTGTGTGTGTGTGTGTGTGTGTGTGTGTGTGTGTGTGTATGCCCAACATCCTGAGAGGAATGGAGGAGAAGGGATTATGGTATGGCCATCTTCTCTGGGGGCTGACTTCTCATTTTCTGTCTCTCTGTCTCTCCAGCGAGTGCATGTGTCCTATAGCAAAAAAAAGTCTCTTCAAAATAATAATAATAATAATAGTAATAAAGTCTTGGGCTGTAATGTGCTTTGTCTCGTTTCCCACCCTCTGGAATGTGTGTGTATGCTTCAATGAAGCATACTCACTTGTCAAGAAAGAAAGAAATAGAAAGAAAGATACAGACTGTGCCTTTCTTATTCCTTATGCACCCTAGCACCTTCAGTGGCCAGTGTGTGAGAGACAACATGTGTGGCAGAGGGCTGTCTGGCGGTCCAGGACTCAGCCATCTTCCGACATTCATAAGCAGACATTTCAGTTCTACAGTCTTATCTCTGGTACTTCTCCCCTCTGCAGCTGTGGCGAAAACCAGAAGTTGGTTATCTCGAAGCTTGTATTTTTCCATGCTGAGTTTTCCTCCCCTTTCCTGTTGATGGAAACTTTTGCTTTTCTCCCAGTTTCCAGTCTCTCTACTCCCACACCAACTTTGCCTGGTACCCCCACAATCCCCCCCCTCTCCCTCCAGGCTTCTTTTCCTGCTTTTATTCGAATGCATCATTTTTGGCAAGAAGCAATGCTCCTCTGGCCATCCTCACATTTCCATCACTCTGAAGCTCGCTCCCCTTGCATATAATACACGGGCAGAGTCATGGTCCACACCCCATCCCTTGCCCCAATCTTTTGCAAGTCCGGGCCACTGGTGAACTTGTGGGCCACCCCAGTATCCTCTTGGATGTTCTTGTCATCTCTGGTCCCTTGAGAAAAAAAAAAATGACACAAAGGAGGCATTGTGCCAATGTTTGTCTGAGCAGGTCTCTCACTGTATTGCTGCGGTTGCCGTAAGGACCAACTAAGAAATGTTTATATTAATTCAAATGCTCTTTAGGGGTGGGGGTTTAAAACCAAACAACACCGCTGTGGAAAAGTCACAGGTGTGCCGCTCGGAGAGGGTCAGCTCGCTGTGTACAGCCTTGTTTCTGTGGTGACCCCGCGTGCTGCCCTCCCAGGAGACGCTTCTACTGAGCTGGCTTTGCTGCATGGAGTTTGTCAGTGTGGGCCCCTCTGCAGGGTCAGCCTGCTGGGTGCCCATCCTTCTGTCTGTCTTGGTGCCTTCGATCCCCTCTCTGCCTCTCCATACTCTACCCCTCATTTATTCACAGACAGAAACACACACTAATTTTTAGGACTGTCTCAGCCTCAGAGGAGAGATAATAGTGTTTGATACAAGAAGAAGGCTACATTTGAAGAGTCAGTTGAGCACTCCTCACGGCACCGGAGAGTTAATTGGGTCCCAGGCCAGTGAGTGGCACAGCAGTAAAACAAGATGCTCTGCAAGGCTGACCCATGTGGGAAGGTCCTGGGCGCACATTGGAGACTCCCTGAGTACATCCGGCAAGCGTGTGCCCAGGACAGGCTGAGGCTGGGGATGGATCATTGTTCCAAGACCCTGCTGGAATGCTGTGTGTTTCTTTCTCTTTTCCTGTCCACCTGTCTCTTGTTTGTGGAAGAAGTAAATAAATAAACTTAAGAAATAAATGAATTAATTGAGTCTAAGAGGACAAATATTTGAGCCAGGCTCTGGGCTGAAGCAATGTGACAGAGAAGTTGGCAGCACTTGCGCGATCTCCTCAGTTGGTAGAGACAGCTCAAGTGTGGCCACCCGGGAGCTGGGGCCACTTTGGGGACATCTGCTCACTCCTTAGGCAGGTTATTCTACCATATGCTCAGCTCTTGTAGAGAGACCCTGCATATGCTTCCTCTACCAACATGCATTCAGTCTTCAGTGGGAGACTGTGTTTGCCTGGCCTTCAGGTCCTGGGGGTAACTGGTTTGGGTCACTTGACATGCTCCTTGAGGTAGGGCGCCTGATTGTACCTGAGTGTGTGCGTCCATCTGCAGAGCTCTGTGCAAGGTGGCACATTTCACCCAGCTAGGTATCAAAATTTGCCATTGGCCAAGTCTACACAATGTCCCCTTCAAATCCTCCCACCTGACAAGACCAGGAAAGGAGCCCAAATGTATCAACAGCAAGAGTGAGGGCTTGTGGGTCCTGTTTCCTCCTCTTCCAGGGTGGCGATTTCTTCTGCTGCTCTCAGCCTTACAACCTCTCTGGAGGCACCTTCAAAGAGCTACAGCAGGGGCCTGCTCACTCCTCTCAGCCCTTGGCCTGTGGGGGCAATGGTGGTGGGCCCTCCCCCACAGTGGGTCACTATTCCAGCCTTGGCCCAGCAGGAAGGCAAGCAGGAGCAGAGCAAAGGCAGCCTCTCGTAGGAGGATGAAAGCTCACTTCCTCCTCACCCCCTGCACCTTCTGCCTTCAGAATACAGGCTGGAGGTGGAGGTTCAGTTCTTTGATGAAGCCAGTGGCACAAAAGACATTGTACAGGACTCACAGAAGCAGGTTCAGGGCCAAGACCCCTCTGACGTGAGAGCCTGGGAATAAGAAAATGCCAGACACTGGGAAGAGCCTTTCAGTAGCTGGCCTTCTCAGAATGAACCCTCAGGACCACAGGACACATCTGGGCCTCTCTTCCTCAGATACAGTGCTATAATTCCATCAGTGAGGATGCCTTCATTGTCTGTGATAAATGGAGCCCTCAGCAACTGTAGGGACACATTGCAGAGTAGGAGCTTGGTTAACCTTGGCGGTCAGTAGCTTGGGGTTCCTGGCCCAGACTCTATTTCTGTCTCCTACTCCTTGAAGCTAAACTCCAGGACCTTCGTTCTGAGAAACCTGTGGTCTTCCACATTCATCTGACATAGATCTTTCCAATCCCCCTCCCGACTTCAGTGGGCTAAGGCAGGGAGAGACAGTCCCTGTTTACCCAGCCACCTCCAAGTAAAGGCCTTCTGCATTGTGTAAATGGAGTCTGTTCAGTCTAGCCCTCTCCTTTCCCTTATCTCTGGAAGTATTTTTTTTTCTTTTAATATTCTTGCTGATTTTAAGCTCCTGGGATTCTTAGAATCCCTCTGTTCCAACCAATTATCCCTATCTGATTGTTTCTTAAACCAGAGTGTATTTAAATATCATCCAAGGAGATTTTGAAATGCAGATCTCCTGGCTCTAGACAGAGCTTTTGATTCTGCTTGTCTGGCAGGGCCTGGGAAACTCCAGATCACCAGATTCTATATGGTTTGAACAGTAGCCATAAAAGGCAGACAAGGTAAAAGTTCCTTTGGTGGGTCACTGTCTTACCGAATTTCCACCCAGGGCCTGGGTGTGGACTCTGCCTATGCTGTTTGACTACGGTAAAATCTTGGAAGAGTTACTGAAGTGATCTGAAAGTCCGTTTTTTTCTTCTAGAAGATTCTTAAAAATCCACACCTCTCTTCAAAGATTAGCATAAACATTAAATAATACTCTAATAGATACTAAACTCTTGGCATGTAACCTAGTGCCCAGCACCTAGTAAATGATGACAAAGAGCACAGGGTGCTATTATTACTACAATTGCAGATATATTGGTGAGGAGATCCTTTGGTTACTTCCTCTTTGATCTAGATTACCTACTTTTTGTAATTAATTTTTTTGTATTAATTAATTAATTTTAGATTCATTCACTGAGCATTGTCACAGCATACAAAATGGAATTTCCCATCCAGAATATACTGCATAGTGGCTGAATCATACACGTTATCATTGATAATTTTCCTTTTTTAGTTACATACATACAATATATATTTAGGTACATATATATATTTTTCCACCTATTTCTCACCCTCTGCCATTTTCTACCCTCCTCCCACACTATCTCTGGTACCTATAGTTGCTTTCTATTCCTTCCTTTCCCCCCACATTTTATTGATTCAGAAAATTTCTTAAATAATCTAGCTACTTTCAATAGTAAGTTCAGCTGATATATACATATCTGTGAATTCACGTCTGACTTTAGGTGTGAAATGATGTAGCATCAGCTAGGTGCTACTTTATGGACCACCTCATTTGAAACCTGTTCTCTCCTGGTTTCTTTCCTTCTGATTCTGTAGGTTCCTTCGCCTCTCTCCCTTCCTAAAATAGCCTTGTTACCTGTTACTTTCCAGTCAGTTTCAATAACTTTCTCAGCTCTATCTTGAAAATGTTTATCAGAGCTATGACCTCATCGAGCCCTGTCTAGAACATAGCTTGGCTGTTTCAAAGAAGAGTTCCTTCAAAGAACCTGTTGAGAAGTGATGGAATTTTCAGTAGAGGCTCAGACTTGTACGATACACAAGAGACATGAACTTTCAATCTCTTGGCCATTCTTCACTGGAGGCCAGGCCTACTCCCTTGAGTGTAGCCAAGGATTCATTTCTGCATTTCCTAGGTATCCACCTGCTTTGCTCCAATCTCTTCTCTCTGCAATGGCCTACCAAGTAGGTACCGTAGTTACCCAAACTAAGATGCAAAGTGGAGTGCCTAGAGAGACTTGGTAACACCTTCAAATTCCAAAGCTTATTATTTGTCAGTACCTTCCCAGCAGTATTGTTCTGTTGGCTTCTTTGGGAGCTATTGGCTTCTCCATCTTAGAATGGTGCCTAGCCGTGGCTGTAGATGTCTTGCTGTCCAGGCCTACAGCTGGTAGGCAGGGGATTCTCCCACTCACCACTCACGTGTATGAACCCATTTGTCGGGTACCTCCTTGTCCATATGCCCTCTCTCCTTTAGTTTCTCCATCCATGTGGCTGGCATCTGTATTCTTTCTTTCTCATGTGGAAATACTAACATGAGTGTGTGAGTTAGTCTTTCCAGTTGAATGCTTTTTGCCCATTCAGACAAACCCTGTTTAGAAAAAAGGGGTATTTCTCTGAGCTCAGACAAACTCCCTAGGATTCTGTATGGCTTGTAGAACCCAAAACTTGCAAATATAGGACTGATTTCTGTTGCCCTTTTCTCTGAGGTAGTTATAAGTAGCCTCCTGGTCTTCCATCCTTTTACCTCTTCCTTTCACCCTATTTCTGTATTGTCTCTATAGTCCCATGGTTGCCCTAAAATTTTGTGCTCTTTGATTTGTTTATTCTCTCCCCTCACTAAGCTGTGGGTTCCATGAGAATTTCTACTTTGTCCGTCTTTTATGGCAGCTGTTTGATTGTATGGAACTGGGACCAATACATAGCAGGCATTGTTAATTTTGAATGAATACATTAGACAAAACAAGCAAGATAGAACATCCATGAATTCCCTGGCCAAAGGCCATATTTAATAGCTTTACCAATATCCCCGTATCCATTCCCTACCATGATTCTGTGCTCATAGCATTCTGGGATGTTGCAAAGATGCCAGTCTTCCCAAGTATTAACAGATACATGAACTCTATCCTAGCAGCAGTAACATGGCATTCTGAGAAAGAGCAGGTGTGATACCAGGGATACCAAAAAATGGATCTGACCCTCAGAACAGCTTTCCAGAATAACTTTCCCTTTCTGGAAAGGAAGAAATAAAAACAAAACAAAACAAAACAAAAACCATCAACTCAGAGTAAGAGAAAACCTTATCAGCGAGGAATATTGACTTGAATTTCCATGGAGTGTAAGAGCCGGAGAACCGATTGGTAGAGGACAGTCTTGGAACTTTTCAGAGCTCATGAGTGGAAGGGGAGAGGACAGTGTGTTATAAAACGGAGGCCAAAATGGACATCTCCCTTTACTTGATACGCAACTTGGGTGATAGAAATGTCCCTTGTATTTGCTGACTCAAGTCCGAATTCTCTTTCCAGGCAAGCAAGAGGCCCCAAGTCAGACTGGCGTGGGTCCAGAAGCCAGTGTGTGTGCAGGCTCTAGCTGGGAAATGGGACAAAGGGCACTCTTGGACATTGGCCTGGAAGACCCAAGGGGTGTTGCTGGGATAAGTTCCAGGAATACGCAAGGGCCTCGGGACAACCTAGTCACAGAAGGGTCACCAATGCAGGAGCCAGGTTCTATCAAGTTTGGGGAAGGCAGGGAGGCCTTGGATGGAGGGGTCAGTTTATGGGGCGCCTGTGGCTTTGCCTGTGGGTTGAGAGAGAGCTGTTAAGGCACTGAGCTGATTTGGACAAATAAAGATTCCTTTCTGAGGCTCCTTGTGTGTTCTTCCCCCAAGCAAGACCACCTACCCCTGGCTGACCCTCCAACTTGCTCCATAGTGACCGGTGTGCAGTGCTGAGTCCAGAACACACTTGCTGCAGAGGTGAGCACCCACAGACGCTGCGGTCCTCCGTCCCAAGTTTCTCCTTCCCTCCAGGTGCACCTATGACACTTTTCCAGGCAGCGTCAGAAGTCGCCTGAAGACGCCAAGCTGAGCACAGTGGCTCTGTAAGACTCCCAGGTGGTTTTCGCATCTCCAAGAGACACACTTGTTAGTGTGTGCAGCCCAAGATCCCTGTTTTACAAGATATCTGGGCAGCCGAGAGGGGCCTCTGGGTTTCCTATCCCGCCTCTCCCACACTCACTGCCTGGTGGGCGGCTTTTGCTTTAAAGTTAGAAAACATTCCAGCCCTTGCCGCTAGTGTGACTCCTGATACGCCTCATAAACTATTCATAAAATAAAACGATTCCAGCCTGGGCTTCTTCTCCTCCTTCCTCCTCCTCCAGGCTGCTTTTCCCCAGCTCAGTTTTGCCCCCGCCTCCAACTGTATGATTAACCCTTGGGGGCCCCACTTTACGAAGTTTTGTGCCTAATGTGGATAACATGGACATGACTCTAGGCGTCCTCACCTAAGACTGGGGCCTTCTTACCACCTCACTCCCCTCTTGACCTTGGTCTGTCTGCACAACCTCCGGCTCTTCCTGCCCTCCCCTCTTCCCATTTGCAATATGTAGGACAAAGTCATCCCTCTGAAGTGTACACAGGCCCCCACTGTGTAGGGCCTGGAAGGTCCGAGCACGCAGTTAGTGGTGTTTCCACAAGACATTCCAGGTTCTTTCTCTGCCCATGGACCCAAGATGTGGCTTTAACAGAAAGGCCACCAGTCACAAGACAAAGTGAGGACCATTATTGGTATATAAGGTTATGCTTTAGCCAGTCATAAGATTAGTGACTCAGCGGCTTTGCTGCAAAATCACAGCCTACAGAGTGGGGTCCAAAGCCAGGCTTGTTGGGAACCAGCAGTTAGCGTAATGGCTGGGTCGCTGGATTCCCACCTAGTCAACTGCGGTTCGCGTCCCAGACCCGGTGGCTTAGAACTCACACTGGGCGCATGTGCGTGCGTGCCCAAGATCCCGAGAGGAGAATGAAGGAGAAGGGATTGCGGCGTGACTATCCCCCCTGAGGGGTGATTTCTCACTTTCTGTCGCTATGTCTCTGTCTGTCTGGCGAGCACATGCGCCCTATAGCAAAAAAAAAAAAAAAAAAAAAAAAAAAAAAAAAAAAAAAAAAAAAAAAAGAAAGAAATCTCTCAAAGCCAGGCTTGTCCACTTTCTTCTTTCTTGCTAGAGATGACCTACCTAAGCCTACATTCCCCTCTGCCTATCCATCCATCTCTCCATCCATTCATTCATCTGTCCATCTGTCCGTCCGTCCATCTGTCCGTCCATCCATCCATATTGATCTATTCGATGATTTTTAAAAGTTTGTTTACTTCCTCCCTGACACATATAGAGAATGTCACTCACTCCCAGCAAGGTGTTCATGCCATGGCTCCAGCCAACCAGGGTCACAGGCACACACACATCCATAGAGCATGCAAAGCTAGGTCCTCTCCACATGCCACCAGCGTTGCAGGGCATTGCATCACCCTGGGCCACAGCGGTTTATTGCCATTTGATAATTAACGAGCAGCCCCTCTATGCTAGACCCGCTTTGGGCACTGAGGACTTGGAGGTAACAAAGCCCTTGAATTCTTGTCCTGACAGAGCTAGTAGCCCAAGGAACTTGAATTAATAAGAGAACCTACTGTCCTGGTTGTCATAAGGATTAGATGTTAAAACATGGAAAATACCTGCTAGGTATTGAGCCATGTGGAATTGCAATTGTTATAGGTCAAAGACATTTGAGTATCAATCATTTCATGCAAATCAAGCCAAGTAGTAAAGCGCCTAGCACATAGTGGGTCTTCAGCAAAGGGGCAGGAAATGAACATTCTATGTAAGGGCTTATATACTCCCCAATAAGTATGAAACAGTCTTCCAAATGTCTAGTTCACTTGATGGAAACTGCAGTTTAAATCAGGTATTATTTACAGCTCATGTTTTTTTATTAAGTGTTATGAGCCCATGAAGTCTTGAGAAGCAGCTGACAGGAAGTAGCTTGTTGAGTTTTACCCTGTGTTTTAATGCTCCCGTCCACCAGACTGTATGACCAGTATTTCAAAATATTCTGATCCTTTTCTTGAGTAAATCAGCAGAGCTTAAAACAGACTTTGCATTATTCAAAGCATCCACAGGGGAAGGGTGGGTGAGGAGGAAGACCTTGTGTTAAACATTTATGTCTCACTGCTGAATCGCAAACGTAACCCATCTTTACTAAAAGCTCTCCAAATAGTCGAAATAAGTTTCATACAATGAGTCTATTTTTCCCCCTTCCAGAAAATATACAAAAGCAGGTGTCTAGACTTCCTGGTGTGTTTAAAAAAAAGAAAAAGAAAAAGGAAAAAAAAAAAAAACCCAGAAACTCAGTTTTTAATGTTTACTTGTTTTCAGGTGCAGTTAGGGTTGTTAAGAAAACATTGACAAAGCTTCCCAGGGATTCATGTTGCTGCAGTATTTGGCTTTCCAAGGCTTTAAGGTAGTCACCAACTGCTGCTCTTATGACTCATTTGTTGAGAGCCAGTGCCTTACAGAGGACTTGGTGCTCCACCTTCACTTTCCCACTTTCTCGGAGTTGACCTTGGACCAGTTATTTCTTTCTTTCTCTTAAGAGAGAGATTTTTTTTTTTTTTTTTTTTTTACTATAGAGCACATTTGTTCAACAGAGAGACAAAGAGAAAAAAGTGAGAAATCATCCCCAAGGTGAATGGTCACTCAGCTGTCCCTTCTCCATTCTCCTTTTGGGATTTGGGGCACACATGCACATGCGCCCAGCGTGAGTTTCAAGCTGCTGGGTACGGGACTAGAACTACAGTAGTTCATGTCGAAGTCTAGCCTCCCCAACCACTGTACCACCTGCTGGCTCCATTTTTTTTTTCATTTTTTAAAATCTGTAAACCCTAGTTTCTTCATTTGTGAATTGAATATAATAATGGCTACTTACTCTTATGATTGTTTATAGAGGAAGAAGGAGTACTTATTACTCTTACTGTCAAGTTCTTATTAAAGAGTTGGGTATATATTGAGTAATAAATTTTTGTTGGGACCAGCAGATGGTGTAATGGTTATATCACCACATAGTTGACTGTGGTTCAAGTCCCAGACCTGGCAGCTTAAGCACCCACTGGGCGCATGACCATGTGTGCCTAAAATCCCAAGAGGAGAATGGTGGAGATGGGACTGTGGCATGGCCATCCACCTTAGGGGGTGATTTCTTGCTTTCTGACTCTTTGTCTCTCTGTCTCTCTGGCAAGTGCACATGCCTTATAGCAAAACTCTCTCTTAAAAAAAGTTATTGTTCATTATGGGTACTCTGATCAGTAATGCTAATATTATTTTGGAAAGACTTTTCAGCACCTATACGTCTCATCGAGATGCAAAAAGTATATAATTACTTCGTGACAATCAGTATCCTCTTATTTTGCCAAGGTTCACTTTTTGCCTGTTGCTTTTCAGCTCAAACCCCTGTGGACTGGATCACTCCAACTCCCTTGCCATCTCGGTTCTATTTGACTTTGGACAGTGAAAGGTACCCGCATTTGAAATGTGAGTCTGAAAGACACTGGAAGTATTTCTGGGTGGGACCTGATTTGGTTAGAAAAACATCTGGTACTTAAGACTCCTCTCACATGACTCAGAACGTGCTTTTGATAAAACCCACTTAACTCGTCTCTATGCAAAAGACACAAAGAAGCGAAACCACTCTGTATCATAAAAAGCAAATTTGTCCTCCTACCTGCCTTTTTAGAGGTAGTAATGTATTCATCTGCTATACCATTTCAGATTACTTAATTTTAGGGGTCATTTATTGGCTTACAGCTTTTAGGAGACTAAGAATAATCTAGTTTCAACCATGACTAGATGCCAGTGCTCAGTAATCTGTCATAATCTCTCAGCTATGCTTACTACCACATTGGTTTCTTTCTCAAGTGATCTGTCCCCAGGTGGTGCCAAAGACAACCCCAAACAGTTCTAGACACATCCCACTATCTTTACAACCCAACAAAATAAGTCCTGGGGTTGATCCCATTGGCCAAGCTGGGCTCATGTATCTATCCATGAATCAGTGACTACAGCCTACGGTACTTAATGCTTTTATGGGCCAGATACACGCAGATCCATGGAGTCTGAAAGGGCGAGGGATAAATGGAGATGAAAGAAGATATTGTTCTTCCAAGAAGAATTGCCATGCTCTTTTCAGGAAAGGATAATAGATGGAGGGATGGAAATGACAGATTTTCACTGCAGACAGATGTTGGAAGAGGGTCATGGTTGTGTTCTGTGCCAAGATGCTACAATCAGAGCCAAGAGCAAGCTTAACACCCTGGAAGATGTGAAAGAAGGTCGGTTTGCAATAGAGCATGATGGTGATAGATTCATGGTCATGGTAGAGTGAAAAAAGGAAAAAAAAAAAGAAAAGAGCAGAGTACGTGGGGGAAGGCAAATAGGAAGTGGGATGAAAGAGTAGGAAGGAAAAGGAAACAGCAAAGAGAGAAAGCAGGTACGAGAAAGAAGAGATATAGGAAAGACAGAATGAGAGGCTCTGAATTGCTCATCATGATGTCTCAGTTATAGTCTTCCGGTTTCTCCAGGCTAGGACTGTTAGCAGACTTTTTAGCAAGCCTTCTCACTGTTTCCCTCAACTCTGTAATAAGGACTAAAATAACTATTCTTTTTATCACATAGGGCTACCATTTAAATGATTAAGGGATACTGACATTCTTTAAAAACACATGAGTGTGAAACACATGGTCGTTACTGTAGGAAAACAGGCTTTCAAATAAACTCTGGCATTTAACACCATACCCCCAACCCATGAGAGTCCTTCACTACTCATAAGGAACTTGGTCTTAGAAGACATTGAAAATAGGTTGTAGAACAGGAAGAGCAGCTTGGTTTATAGAGGAAGAAGGAGTACTTATTACTCTTACTGTCAAGTTCTTATTAAAGAGTTGGGTATATATTGAGTAATAAATTTTTGTTGGGACCAGCAGATGGTGTAATGGTTATATCACCACATAGTTGACTGTGGTTCAAGTCCCAGACCTGGCAGCTTAAGCACCCACTGGGCGCATGACCATGTGTGCCTAAAATCCCAAGAGGAGAATGGTGGAGATGGGACTGTGGCATGGCCATCCACCTTAGGGGGTGATTTCTTGCTTTCTGACTCTTTGTCTCTCTGTCTCTCTGGCAAGTGCACATGCCTTATAGCAAAACTCTCTCTTAAAAAAAGTTATTGTTCATTATGGGTACTCTGATCAGTAATGCTAATATTATTTTGGAAAGACTTTTCAGCACCTATACGTCTCATCGAGATGCAAAAAGTATATAATTACTTCGTGACAATCAGTATCCTCTTATTTTGCCAAGGTTCACTTTCTGCCTGTTGCTTTTCAGCTCAAACCCCTGTGGACTGGATCACTCCAACTCCCTTGCCATCTCGGTTCTATTTGACTTTGGACAGTGAAAGGTACCCGCATTTGAAATGTGAGTCTGAAAGACACTGGAAGTATTTCTGGGTGGGACCTGATTTGGTTAGAAAAACATCTGGTACTTAAGACTCCTCTCACATGACTCAGAACGTGCTTTTGATAAAACCCACTTAACTCGTCTCTATGCAAAAGACACAAAGAAGCGAAACCACTCTGTATCATAAAAAGCAAATTTGTCCTCCTACCTGCCTTTTTAGAGGTAGTAATGTATTCATCTGCTATACCATTTCAGATTACTTAATTTTAGGGGTCATTTATTGGCTTACAGCTTTTAGGAGACTAAGAATAATCTAGTTTCAACCATGACTAGATGCCAGTGCTCAGTAATCTGTCATAATCTCTCAGCTATGCTTACTACCACATTGGTTTCTTTCTCAAGTGATCTGTCCCCAGGTGGTGCCAAAGACAACCCCAAACAGTTCTAGACACATCCCACTATCTTTACAACCCAACAAAATAAGTCCTGGGGTTGATCCCATTGGCCAAGCTGGGCTCATGTATCTATCCATGAATCAGTGACTACAGCCTACGGTACTTAATGCTTTTATGGGCCAGATACACGCAGATCCATGGAGTCTGAAAGGGCGAGGGATAAATGGAGATGAAAGAAGATATTGTTCTTCCAAGAAGAATTGCCATGCTCTTTTCAGGAAAGGATAATAGATGGAGGGATGGAAATGACAGATTTTCACTGCAGACAGATGTTGGAAGAGGGTCATGGTTGTGTTCTGTGCCAAGATGCTACAATCAGAGCCAAGAGCAAGCTTAACACCCTGGAAGATGTGAAAGAAGGTCGGTTTGCAATAGAGCATGATGGTGATAGATTCATGGTCATGGTAGAGTGAAAAAAGGAAAAAAAAAAAGAAAAGAGCAGAGTACGTGGGGGAAGGCAAATAGGAAGTGGGATGAAAGAGTAGGAAGGAAAAGGAAACAGCAAAGAGAGAAAGCAGGTACGAGAAAGAAGAGATATAGGAAAGACAGAACGAGAGGCTCTGAATTGCTCATCATGATGTCTCAGTTATAGTCTTCCGGTTTCTCCAGGCTAGGACTGTTAGCAGACTTTTTAGCAAGCCTTCTCACTGTTTCCCTCAACTCTGTAATAAGGACTAAAATAACTATTCTTTTTATCACATAGGGCTACCATTTAAATGATTAAGGGATACTGACATTCTTTAAAAACACATGAGTGTGAAACACATGGTCGTTACTGTAGGAAAACAGGCTTTCAAATAAACTCTGGCATTTAACACCATACCCCCAACCCATGAGAGTCCTTCACTACTCATAAGGAACTTGGTCTTAGAAGACATTGAAAATAGGTTGTAGAACAGGAAGAGCAGCTTGGTCCAACATTGAAATGCTTAGCCTTTGTTTTTAATTGACCAAGGGCTTCTGTATCTAAGCTACTTTTTAGAGTTCTCTTCCATGGCCAGTCCAACCCTCCGTCTGTCTGTCCATCCATCTGTTATAGTTATATCCTAATTCTTTAAATTATGTGTGACTTCAGGCGTGAATACATGTAAGAAAACAGTCAAAGTAAATTAGGACCAAGAAAAATATGAAGAGCCAAAGAGTGGGGATGGTTAAGAGGATACAAAGCTGTCAACTCCTCAAGGACAATTCCTAGGCAGAGTTTGGTGCCACAAAGGAATCAAGAACTTCCCACTCAATTAAAAACTGAAAATAACTGTCTGTCAAATGCTTTCTCCATCCCAGGTATTTTTCATATATCATTTAAAAAATATTTCTGTTTTTTTATTTAGGGAAATTTTCAAACAGCAGAAATGTTGAAATATAGCATAGTGATCATTGTATACTTACTTCCTAGATTCAAAAGTCAGTAAGAGTGGCTGTATTTGGGCCAGCAGGTGGTGTGGTGATTGAGGTGCTAAACTCCCACATGGTTGGCCATGGTTTGAGTCCTGGATCTGGAGGCTTGAAATTCACACCAGGCACGTGTGTGTGTGTGTGCGTGTGTTTGTGCGTGCATCCAAAAATCTCAGGAAGAGAATAGAAAAGGGATTATGGTGTGGCCATCTCTCCCTGGAGGTTTATTTCTCCCTTCCCCCCCCTCTGTCCCAGCAAGTGCATGTGCCCTATGGTAAACCCTTAAAAAAAAAAAAAAAGCAGCGAAGAGATATAGGAAAGACAGAACGAGAGGCTCTGAATTGCTCATCATGATGTCTCAGTTATAGTCTTCCGGTTTCTCCAGGCTAGGACTGTTAGCAGACTTTTTAGCAAGCCTTCTCACTGTTTCCCTCAACTCTGTAATAAGGACTAAAATAACTATTCTTTTTATCACATAGGGCTACCATTTAAATGATTAAGGGATACTGACATTCTTTAAAAACACATGAGTGTGAAACACATGGTCGTTACTGTAGGAAAACAGGCTTTCAAATAAACTCTGGCATTTAACACCATACCCCCAACCCATGAGAGTCCTTCACTACTCATAAGGAACTTGGTCTTAGAAGACATTGAAAATAGGTTGTAGAACAGGAAGAGCAGCTTGGTCCAACATTGAAATGCTTAGCCTTTGTTTTTAATTGACCAAGGGCTTCTGTATCTAAGCTACTTTTTAGAGTTCTCTTCCATGGCCAGTCCAACCCTCCGTCTGTCTGTCCATCCATCTGTTATAGTTATATCCTAATTCTTTAAATTATGTGTGACTTCAGGCGTGAATACATGTAAGAAAACAGTCAAAGTAAATTAGGACCAAGAAAAATATGAAGAGCCAAAGAGTGGGGATGGTTAAGAGGATACAAAGCTGTCAACTCCTCAAGGACAATTCCTAGGCAGAGTTTGGTGCCACAAAGGAATCAAGAACTTCCCACTCAATTAAAAACTGAAAATAACTGTCTGTCAAATGCTTTCTCCATCCCAGGTATTTTTCATATATCATTTAAAAAATATTTCTGTTTTTTTATTTAGGGAAATTTTCAAACAGCAGAAATGTTGAAATATAGCATAGTGATCATTGTATACTTACTTCCTAGATTCAAAAGTCAGTAAGAGTGGCTGTATTTGGGCCAGCAGGTGGTGTGGTGATTGAGGTGCTAAACTCCCACATGGTTGGCCATGGTTTGAGTCCTGGATCTGGAGGCTTGAAATTCACACCAGGCACGTGTGTGTGTGTGTGCGTGTGTTTGTGCGTGCATCCAAAAATCTCAGGAAGAGAATAGAAAAGGGATTATGGTGTGGCCATCTCTCCCTGGAGGTTTATTTCTCACTTCCCCTCCCTCTGTCCCAGCAAGTGCATGTGCCCTATGGTAAACACTTAAAAAAAAAAAAAAAGCAGCTGTGTTTGTCTGTTTGTGTTACATGCATCACTTTAAAACATTAATAATTGGTTGTGCAGCAGAGACTGTTTTGCTCATTTTGTGGATAAGGAAGTAGAAACTCAGTAAGAAGTTTCTACATCTGTAAGTTGCAGAAGAGGACTTGAACCCAGGTTTCTTTGCCTCCCTGATCCAGGTTCTCTCCATGCACAGTATTGCACCTTACTGAATGCCCAGACCTGGATGTTACCCCTGGCCAGTGGTCCTTTGTTGCATCCATCACCTGGCTCCCATCCTGATTTTCTCTTCCTTCTCATGCTCTATACTCCTCTTCTCAGAAGGTAGATCTTGACACTGGAATATTCTAGAGTCTGGAAGAGGCCACCGGCCTTCCCTTTCGCAGTGGCATCGTGCTGCAGGGCCTGAAGATGGCTTGAATCGAAAGCAGCTTCCGTCTTCTCTAGCACCTGGCATACAGCGGGTCACTGTAAATATTTGTGTATAAGAAGGAACAAATCCAGTCCCAGACTGGACCGGAGGTGGAGGGCGGGGAGGTGAGCTGGACAGTGCATGTTGCAATCCCATGCAAGCTTGCAACTTCCTGTCACCTCTTGGGCAGCACAGAATGTGCCCTGCCCTCTGATTCAGACCTCCAGTACAGTGTCACCTCCGTGAATAGTCTCACTCCATCCTCAAAACTCAACTTTCTCACCTCTCCTTATTTCTTTTACTTTTTTCTTTTCTTTTTTCTTTCTTTTTTTTTGAGAGTTTTTTGCTATAGGGCGAATGCGCTCGCCAGAAAGACAGAGAGAGACAGAGAGACAAAAGTGAGAAATCCCCTCCCAGCGGGGATGGCCACACCACAATTCCTTCTTCTCCATTCTCCTCTCAGGATCCTGGGCACGCACACATGCGCCGGGCATGAGTTCAAGCCACCAGGTCCAGGACACAAACCGCAGTCGACTACATGGGAGTCCAGAGACATAGCCATTACACTAACTGCTGGTCCCCTCCTTATTTCTGTCACACTTATAATATCACATTTTGTCTCCTTTTTAATTTTATCATACCCCCTTCCACACATACAGAGAGAGGCAGAGAGTGAGAGGGTTGTGAAAAAATAGGAATAGAAACTCTGTCTCTTTATCCCAAATACCTGGAGCAGTATGGAGAAAATAACAGAGGCTCAATGAATACTTGTCCGGCCAGCAGGTGGCTGAGCAGTTAGGTTGCTGGACTCACACACGGCCCATCGCAGTTCAAGTCCTGGATCCAGTGACTTGAAAATCACGCCAGGCACGTGTGCATGCATGCCTAAGATCCTGGGAGGAGAATGAAGGAAAGAGGCATGGCCATGCCCCTGGGGATGATCTCTTACTTTCCCACTCACTCACTGTCTCTGTCTCTCTCAGGCAAGTGCATGAGCTCCAGGGTGAAAACCTCTAATAAATAAACAAATAAATACTTGTCAAATGATCAGTTGGATTATTTAGATTTTCTCTAAACCTGTAATGCATAACCCAGAGTCTTTTATACTCAGCACTGTGCATGCTTATATACTAAACTAATTTAGGTAAACTAAGTTATCTGACTTATATCTCCTAGTAACTGTATGAAGGTAGAAATGATTGTTATTTACATTTTAGAGTTGAGAAAAA
Source organism: Tupaia belangeri chinensis (assembly GCF_000334495.1). Classification (NCBI taxonomy): domain Eukaryota; kingdom Metazoa; phylum Chordata; class Mammalia; order Scandentia; family Tupaiidae; genus Tupaia; species Tupaia belangeri. The sequence continues at coordinate 433,318 of NW_006159553.1, forward strand.
TGAGGCATAGAGAGGATAAAGGAGCCAGTCAAACTCACAAAGACAATAAATCACAGGGGTGGGACTTAAAGCCGTGTCTTTCTGACTTCACGTCCACCACATTGTTTCCTGTTCCCAAAAACTCTTTGCCATGCAAGCCAAATATGGCCCATTGAATTCCCAGCGTGGTCCTCATTGGATGGCTATAGGCTACCATCTTTTTTCATGTGTAGAGAGAAGAGGATTGAAGAGGACTTGTGCTTTGTGATCCATTTAAGAGTTCCCTACGAGAGGCCCAAGCCATAAAAATAGAATACAGAGGAGAGAACAGGGAAGAACACTTAAGTATGCCAAAGGAGGGTGTCTAGGGACCTTCCCAGTCTCCCTGAAGAGAGAATCCCCGGAGAAGCTGGCTAGCTTAGATTTGACTCTGCCATTTTCTCCTGTGATCTTGGGCCAAGTTCCTCACACAACTAAGGCCTCAGTTTCCTCATCTGTAAAATTCCTGGCACACAATACTCACTGTCAGTCCTTATTTTCAATGTCAATACATTATTTTACCTATGGATAGTGGTCGTATTATAGTTACCAACATTAACAAAGTGCATTTGGTAGGTGATAAAATTATATTTTCAGCTTTTTTTCCCAAAGTTTATTTCTTTCATGAGTGAGAGGTACACAAAGAGAGCGAGACAGAGAGAGAGCGAGCGAGCCAGTCCCCCTATCGGGGCCATCATACTGCACATTCATCGCTAGACCAAGTGAGTCCTGGGTGATGGACGTGTGCCTGGTGTGTTCCGGAAGATCTTCAGATGCAAGCCTGGATCCTTCTAAGTGGGCCGGCCTCATACAGTGTTGTGTTACTGTTGTGTCAATGTCCGACATCCTTTATTTACGTCTTGGTTCCGGGGACTCGATGCCAACATTTAACCTCTGTAAGCTTGATCTCAAGTCTGTGCTAAAGGGGACCAGGAGTGCATGTCATTCTTACAGGATCAAAGCTAGACGGAGACAAGGGTGTTTAGATGAGGAGACAGGACCATATGAATGAGAAGTTGATCATTTTAACCGTGGTCAATATGTGAGAGGGGTGAAGGCCATGGCAGACATGCCCGGCTGCTGAGGTAACTGCAGATGGGCCCTGCATCACAGAACATCACAGGGGGCAGATGGCTTTCATTCTGTGGTTACCAGTAGAACCAGCTGGTTCTGGGAAGCTGCCTGCTGGACATTGATTATTTTTGTTCTGTTACACCCAGGCATAGTGTGATAAGGTGGACGATAGGTGAACTTTTTGGATAAATACTGGAAGAGCTTCTCTTTGGAAAGATGCCATGCATGGCAGTACCAGCACTGCAGAATTTCCTTTAACGTCCAGTGTACCTCAGGTTCAGAATAGTCATTGAAAAGCGTATGCTGTTTATTACACTTGCATATGTTTGTAATCAAGGTACAACTCTAGCAGATGAGAAGCAAGAAGCTATAATTTGCTGCTTAACATCGTGGCTGTTCTATGTTCATTTAAATTGCTTTATTTATCTTCTTCTCCATAAAGAGCCTTCCATATTGCAAATTTATTGAATGGTTAATGGCCTCAAAGTATGGGGTTCATTACAGAGCGATGGATTTGTTGCAGTGTTAATTAAATAAAAGTATTGTAATCTTTCCAAATTGAACAGTTATGTTCATTTAAACATTTTAAACAGAAAAATCTTTTTATCTACTAATTGAGTTGCATAATGAAAAGCATGAGTAATGGAAATTTCAGTCAAAACAAATACTAAAATAATCCGAACAACTTTTGTAACAATATAAAATGTCTACCTCCATCTTTATGAGGGGAGCTCAAACATCCAGCTTGCTTTCAGAACCCAGGACCTCTGAGTAGGCTATGTGGTTCCAGAGCCCATCAGCCACCCTTGCACACCAGCTGGCCAACTCTTAGACATCAAAGTTCTGGTTGGCTACCAGCCACAGCCCCTGACATTTTGGCTGTAGGCCTGGATCCCGACAGGCTGGCTCAGGGCCTTTAGGCTGAGCGGATAGCCTTTTCTGCAGTCTGATGAATGGTTTCTGGCAATGGACAGCTACCTTCTGACTGCCTGTGAGACCAGTACCCCAACCAAAAAATGTACACTGTCTCTCCCAGCTTCCCTGGGGTGGGAGCTTCCGAAGCTTGGTGCCACTGATTTTCTTTGAAAGATTTATTTATTATCATGATTTTTCAATTTTGACCAGAGAGAGAAAGGGAGAGGTAGAAAGCAAGCCATTGGATTCAGGACTCGAACTGTGGTTGGCCATATGGGAGTCCAGTGCCTCAACCACCTTGCCACCTGCCATCCCAGTCATTGATATGTTTTTTTACACCGGAGCAGAATCTCTACTTGCTCTTGGAATTCTCACCAACTTGCCATCTCCATCAGGGCTGTGCAGAGTTGGTGACAAAAATGATGCCATCATCAGCATTCAAGGGATTAGCTTTATTGGTGGACTCCAGTAAAGATTTTGTGCTGCCTCTATTTTGTGGCTCTGTCCCGTGCTTCAGTTATGTAGGGCTAAATCTTAGTGTAACATTAAGATAGTAGGAAGGGCGATTGGAGGCAGAAAAACAGGCACGTTTTTCAACTAGATGTTCATTTCCTGGTTGCACAAAAGGATTTGTGTGGGATCCTTGGTTTAACCCAAGTCTTACCCTCTTGTTTTGAAATGGTCACTAGGGTAGCTAGATTTCAACAGCACTATGTCTTAGATATAAGGCAAAATGCACGAGGGTTGCCTTCCATTTTCTGACACCCAGATTTTGCGGGGATTATTGAGAGGCTTAAGGAGCAATCAGTGTACTAAAACCCTTAATTATGAAAATGTAGCAACAGTACATTGCTTTGGAAGCAAATTCCTACTTGTCTTAGCCATAGGATGAAGTTTTAGGAGCAAGGATATCTAATAATAATCCTCGTGCTGACTAAACGTGTTAATAAAAAAGGCTTATGGTAGCACATATAAAAATGTATATAGACTCTGATTAGGTACATAATAATTCAGGCATAGTTTTACTCAGTCCCATTCATGAAAACTTGCCAGGAAAGTCATTCAAACCAAAGGATGTAGGTAGACCCAGAAGAATGGAGAGAAATTCATGAGATCAGTCCTCTATGCCTAAAATCTTGTGATGAGGTTGATCAGAGACCAAGAAGGAAGGTGTATCCTGTCTCAGTCAAAAGAGTCTTGGGGTTGGATTCAGTACCATAAGAGCATCTAGTCCATGGTCTTGATTTTATTTACAGATGAAAAGAAAGAAGCTATTCAAAGAAGACCTATGTTCGTGTGCCCCTCTCATTCTTCTTTCTCAGTTAAGGCTCAGAGAGGTTCTACTGGGTCATCAGAAAAGTCATGACATATTTTTCTGATTTTCTATGAAAAAAAAAATGCATCATGACTTTGCCAATAACCCAGTAATTCCCAGTGTCATTCTGGGAGATAGAGTAGGATCTGTGCCATTGATTAGTGGGAACTGACACTTCAAAAGTTTAACCTTTTGGCTACTTTCTCTATGCAGCAAAATGACTGTTGATATTTTGAGTTCATTTGCACTTCTTTTTTTTTTTTTTAAGAGAGAGATTTTTACTACAGGGCGTATGTGCTTACCAGAGAGACAGAGAGACAGAAAGTGAGGAATCACCACCTGGGGGTGATTCTCCTCCATTCTCCTCTTGGAATTTTGGGCATACACACACACACATCTGGTATGAGTTTTAAGCTGCAAGATCCAGGACTTGAACCATGGTTGACTATGTGGGAGTCTAGTGACATAACCATTACACCATCTGCTGGTCCCCGTTTTGCACTTCTATTCATATATTGTCATAGTCCTAACAGTTATTGAAAGATACCATTTTGTAAAATGTACTAGAGAATCAGCTCCAGGCTGAGGATTGTCTGGGAGAAGTTTTGGGATATTTATTATGAGTGTTATTAAAAGTACCATCTTTTATTTCTGTTAGCATCTCAATTTTAGCTATGAAACAGTGCTTAGAATTTGGAAAGAAAACTTTCAGGAGTTTGAGGGATTTTTGAGGAGTAAAACCACTAAAAATAATAATTATAGCAACAACTTACCTAGGATTAGAGTACTAGTTGATGATAGAGCTGAGATTTTCATTTAGATAACAGCTCCTGAGTCCACTCTTAACTACTGTTCTGTACTAGTTATGTGTCATACTACTTATTCGATCACTAATCCTGTTTGGAATTTATTATTATTTTTAAAGTTATTTATTTAATTTTATTATTATTATTTTAATTTGCCATAGGGCACATGTACTCACCAGAGAGAGAAAGTGAGAAAGCAAGCCACTAGGTCCACCACTTGAACTATGGTCAGCCATGTGGGACTGACTGTAGTCCAGTACCTTAGCCACCACATCACCTGCTGGCCCTTGGAATTTATTATTAATGATGCTGATGATGATAGGAAATAGCTCCTCATGGGCCTATGTCGCAGCATACTTTATAAATTCTGACACACATGATTTTATGGCGGTCTCAGGAAAATCCAGGAAGGTTGGCCGTTGTGTCTCCATATAATGAGTGGACACACCAAGACTTGGGGAAGAAACTGCACTTATTCCCAGGTCATGTCACCAATATGGTAGATTCAATCCTGGGCTTGAGATTAATAATATTTTGTAATTTTCCCCCTACCATCCCTACCTCCTCTCCTTATCTATAAGGAGGAAAATCAGCTGATTTAGTGAAAATGAATCTCCAATTGGAAAAGATCATTGGTCACAGCTACATAAGAAGAGGCCGTTTCTTCATGCAAGTGGAATGGGTGCCTGAACCATTTGGATTCAGGATCACCAAGAACCACAGCATCTCTCCATAATTCCCCTTCAATTATTCGATGAGTGACTTAAACATGACCACTGAGTTTGAGAAGCAATATGTATGCTGATTCTTTATGGGAGTAGCCATGTTTAGTGGAGTCAGAAACACTAACTTCAGAGGCTAAGGACATCCGCTCACTCATTCGCTCATTCACTCCCTTATTGAGCTCTTATCAAGTATCAGGTGCAGTTTCTGGTGCTACTGGCACCATGGAAACCAAGATAGGAAAAAAATGATAGCTGACTTCTTGGAGCTCACATTCTAATGGGGAAGATAGACTCAACCAACCAATCTAGATAAAGAGTAAAAAATTAAACCAAAAGGAATAATGGAGTGAGACCACTCCAGCACAGATGTATCTCTTTTCTTACATGCTCAGCTTTCCCACCTAGAAAATGGGAATAGTAATTTCAGCTTCATGTCAGTGTTGTATGTTGTCTTTTGTGTCAGACAGTGTGCTGGATGTTGAGGGTAAGAGCATTCCTGAACTTACAGGCTTGAGTGGAGATAATAAGTGAGTAAGGAGAAACAAATCGTAGAATGTGTTTGATTTAAGGATAGGGGTCCACAAACCTTTTGTTAAAGGACCCTGGAGTAAATATTTCTGGCTACACAGCCATATGATCGCTATCACAACTACTCAGCAGTGTCATTTTAGTGGGAAAGCACCAACACACCATCACACCATGTATAAATGAAGGAGCACTGCTGTCTTTCAATAAAACTTAATTTATAAAAGAGGTAGCCCACCAAATTTGACCCTTGGGCCATCATTAGCCAATCTTTGCTCTAGAGCAAGACAGGAACAACTCCAGACAGTCTCTAGGGAAGCGCTTTTCTGTAGAGTTGATGTGTAAGAGGAGAGCTAAGAGAAGAAGTGGTAATCCAAACAGAGGAAGAGCCCAGACAAAGACCCTGAGATGGGAAAGAGGATACAGCTTAGAAAGTGACTGAAGGCCAAGTGATGGGTAAAAAGACAAGTTGGCTGTAGAGGCAGGCAGGAGCCCAAGTATGGGAGGCTTTGTAGCTCCCACATCAAAGATGGAAGCTTCTCCTCTACTTAGGCTGGAACGTGGGCATAGATGACTCCTAAAACAGGATCCCTCTGGATCCAAAGAAACCAATCTGTCCATATGTGGATGGAGGGGGCACATACCCCTTTTGTAAAGGGTAATAACAGGAAAGAATATGACCCTCAGATCAAGAATGAGACTTATTTTTACCCATAATCCTTGTAAAACTCTAGTTGATGTTTAGGCCCTAGTATCTTTCAATGATGGCTTGTTATGTAGAGCTGGTAATTACACACAGCTATTATCCCCCAGGATGGGAAATCTTAGTTCACAAGTTCAGCTCAGATAAGCCATTTAATGTTTAGTTATTTCTGCCTTCCCTTGTGAGCCAGCAAGACATTCCTACTTTCCCATCTTCTTTAGAGACCAAGTCCTGGGCTGCAAATCTGTTGGCCTCAAGGCATTTATGTGGCAATAGTAGTCTCACCCTGTAGCTGCCCTGTGTTTTCCATTCATTGCTTACCTTGAGTGTTTCTCCAAGACCCTCATGTGGTTTGACTTCCCACTTGACCTGTACACCTCCAGTTTATTCTTCAGCAGAGGGCTTCATACTATAGGGAGGTGTTTCTAATCACTGGATCACTGGGAAAGAAGTTGTGAGAGCAACACAAGAGCTTTTTGACCCTTTGAGCACTTTATTTCTCTCCCTGGGTACCACTGTCTTCCTGCTTGCTTTCCTGCCCTTTATGGGATTACAGGGAATACTGAAGATGTACTTGGCAAACATTTTCTAACCTCACATGTCCCGTGTTCATGACATCTGTCTTCTGTTGCCTGGTTATATTTTTTCTGGATTGGATGAAATTTTGAACAAAGATTCCTGTTTTTATTTCCGGAAATTTTGTGCGTCACTGTAAATCATATGTAATTATGTGTATAAGAACCAAAAAAAGAAATATTTGGGTTGGAACTCTGAAGCTTTGATTTGGCTACTTTAACTAGTTGTATCCAATTAAATGGAGTCATTTTCAATATTCCCCAAAAAGGTAGTTAAGTAATAGTAAATGGAACTCTCCCAAGAGGATAGAATGGGAGAGTAAGACCCATTAAGGAAACGAATTATCTTTAATGAATGGATTGGTTTATGACAACATGGGCTAAAACCTTCTCATCTTTGATAAAACAACAGAAGTAGCTATGGACTGTATGAGTAAGTTCTCATTTGAGTCAGCTTTCAAACTTTTTGCAGTGAGACACCCCCCAAAATAGGTAGATGACAGTGAAGGACAATGACATTCAGACTGGCAGGAGGGTATGTTCTCCCAAAATGCACAATACTTCTCTTACAGAAGCTGGTTTTTTTATGGTGGAAAAGACTCCTTCCTCAACTAATATTCTTGCCTGCAGTGGCTAAGCTGTCTCGGTGCATATGGAGTCATACCCATGTAAGGAACATTTCTTCTTGAAGCCCTCTTGGCTAGATGCCTTGGCTGCTAGCAACAGAAACTGATTCGGGCTAATTGGAGCATGGGAGAATTTATTGCAAAACCATTCAGGAGCACACAGAGGGACTAAAAGGAGATTGGAAAAGTGAACTGGCACCAAGGGCTGATGGGAGGGCCAGGAAGACAGGAACAGGAAGGGAAACAAAGCCCTCGGCCAAGCCAGTCTGATCAGACGGTGTTGCCACTACTCTGGGGCCTTCTTTCTTGCTCTTGATCTCTTAGACCAAGGCCCCAGGTCCTAGGAGAGAGCTCTACCCCGTCTATGCTGGATCTGTAAAACACAGGGCTGGCTCTGGCCTTTTGATTTCCACAGAGGAAGGTAGAAAGGAACTATACTGCCTCCAAGGATATCCATAATGGAATCTGGGAAGAGGTTACTTCCTGACATGATAGTAGGGTAATTAGGAAATTTGTAATTGAGGGAGAAAATGGATGTTTGGACCACTGCCTTTGTAAAAGGCAACCCATGAATGCTCTTGAAAAGGAGGTGAATAACAACATATGAACTTACGTTCTAGATGGGATGTCAGGTTCCCAGCCACCTGTAGTAAAAAGGTAGTGTGAGAAAAATTAAAAGGACCAAATTAGGAGAGATTATGCTCACTTGGAAAAAAGCAAGGAAGGCTTCCCAGGGGAGGTAGAAGTTGAGCCAGGCATTGGAGAATACATCTAGGGAATCCTAGACATAGTGTCTGCACTGCAGTGATAGACATGTAGGTGTGTGCATGTGCAAGTGCACATATGTGGGTTGACAGATGCATTCAGAGAGGATGATAGTCCAAGCTTTAATGTTGAGGACAGCAAGGAATTTCATGCACTAGCTAATTAGAACTTTCACTGGCCAGCCCAGTGCCAAGTTAATAACACTAGCCCAACCTGTGTGGCTATGAGTAGAATCCCTCTTGTACGTGAAAAACTTGGTTAAATAGAGCCATGAACACCCAATACATTCTGATCTCATTCTATTCAGTTGAGTCTATGTGTTGGCATGTGATGGGAAATGAGAGTTGTATGCTTCATTATTCTATCTTAGCTCCCTTGGGTATCTACTAATGTAAGCAACTGCCTCTGTTCAGGGCAATTCTGCTGTTTGACAGTCTATACTGTTCGACCAACACGGTCCTTATATTTAAGCCTGCTGCCTCCTTATATGCTCCATTGAAGGAAGGGAAATCTCTGCTTACTGATGGGAGGATTTGCCATGTTATGCTTGCTGATGAAGGTGTATCTCTGTACTCTACTCCATGGACAGTTTCTGGGATTGGCAGGGGAAGGTTGATTCTTGGCAAATTCTGCCTTACTGACTTTAGGACAAAGCCTCATTAATGTGAGATTTACTGTACAATTTACTGTACACAGAGATAGGCAGGTAAAATATCCACAGTTCCTGAGTATGGAACAGGGACAGTCTTCAGTGTATCTCCTCCACCTACCCCCAGTGCACAACAGTATTGGTCGTGAACCACTTTGGACTTTCTAGCTCCAGCTGGGTGGAATCACATGGCATTTCCCTTTTTATCTCCTCACTCCTTGCCCTCTGGAACTACCCCTATACCTCCACCTAGACCCTCCTCCTTCTCACAGCACTTTGGTATGTCAATAGTAGATACAGAGAAGTTGACTTTCTGTGGCTTTTCTTCATGCATCCATAGCAGTCTCCCCTTACCTCACCTCTGCACCTTGCAGCTGCCTCCTCAGTGTGGTATTTCCAATCTTGATTGGATGTTCACATCAGTGGAAGAAATTAAAATGTTGGTGAAGACCCCATTTGTGTGCATGTGTGTGTATGTGAGTATGTGTCTGTGTACCAATAAAAGGTGTGCATTGGCTACTGTCATTGCTAAGTAGAGTCAATTGGTCAGAAGTTGGACCCCCAACTGGGATTTGAATCCTGGTTCCAATCTTTACTGGTTGTATTATCATAAGCATATTAAAAAACACTCTCTGTGTCCCAGTTTTTTCATTATTGAAAAGAGTAGAGTAATTGCACTTGCCTGATAGGGTTGTTGCAAGGATTGAATAAGGTCAAAGAAGAGAGCTGGGGGTGGTAAACAGGTTCCATAACTCTGCCCAGCTTCTAGGAATGGGCTTTAGATGGTCCATAGATCATGAACACGGCAAGTGGTTGTTAGTATATTTGGGTTGAGTGTCTGAAAATCAATGAGAACCATTGTTACAAGAAACCGTGCAAATTTAAGGTAGTGTTCTCTTCCAAGACATACTTTTAAACTTCTTTTTGTTAGTGAGTGTGTATGTGGGCGGGGGGGGGGCAGGAGCTTAGGGGGACAGAGTGTATGTGTGCTTACTAGAGAGAGAAAGAAAGAGAGGGAGAGGGAGAAAGTAATCTCATATGAGGCATGGTCATGCTGCAATCTCTTCTCTATTTTTCCATCCTATTGGGATTAGGGCAGGTATGCACATGCACCTGGCATGTTTTTCAAGCCTCTGAGTCCAGGATATGAACCATATCATCAACCATGTAGAATCTGGATCCCTTCACCACTGGGCCATGAGGCTGGCACACCAAAAATACCTTTTTTAAAGAATTATTTTATGTATTTATGTATTTATTTATTATTATTATTATTGTTTTAATTTGCTATCGGGCACATAAACTCACTAGAGAGAAACAGAAACATAGAAAAAGTGAGAAAGCAAGCTGCCAGGTTCAGGACTTGAACTGCTGTTGGCCATGTGGAAGTCCAGCACCTTAAGCCCCACACCACCTGCTAGCCCCTACGAATTTGTTTTTTAATTTAAAAAGAATCTGAAATATTCTTTTTAATTAAAAAAGAATCTGAAATATTCTTATCTAGCAGCAATAGAATCTTAATCAGCACTTTAGCTAACAAGTTACAAAACACGTGCAAATGTTCTAGAAGTTAAATAGAGCACCATCCCAATGTCATTCGGGCTGTACGACACCACGGTCCAATCTGGGTGCAAGATAGCATGTTTTTCTAACATAGAAAAAGCAAAGTTGTGTCAGTTTCTGTGTTGGAATTTCTTCTGGAATTCAACTTTTAAAACCAAGCATTTATCTTATTGAACTATTAGTACCATTTATCTCCAGTTTATGAAATGTCTTCCTTTATCTCCCTCCCTTCAACAGTCACGGTTATCACCGGTACAACACACACATATCTCAAGCTGAACTGTTAAATAAACTTATACAAAAATGTTTGGCAGTTGTAGGTTTTTTTTTTTTTCCCCTAAGAGCTTGCCTCATTGCTTCTTGAGTATCTCTACTCTCTGATTATTACATTTAGTGGTTGCTTTAAATGACAGACAGCTCACTAGAATTGTAGTCATTGCCTACACAAGAAAAGATCAGAAATCGTTAGGAGGTTTCGAATTTCATTTTTATCCCTGCAATTCAGTGAAGTCATCCAAAAACAGGGACTAATTATAGGTCCTTTGCCCCTCCGTGTGAACACAGATCTGGTTTCCAAATAGAAACATTTTGTTTCAGAAATCTGTCCACGGTTTGATAAATATTTGACTCAGAAGCTCAGTTGGATCTCTGAAGGAATCAAGTGCATAGAATAATTTTGATTTCTCCATTATGTCTCCAGGCCGTTGGAGGGACAAGTAGCCCCTTACCCTGGGGAGGCTGACCACCAGACTTTTCAAGAACAGCTCTCCTTTCCCTCTGTGAAACTCCTGGCAGGCTGTGTTTTCCAAATAGTATTCCCTTTCTGAAATGCAAATTCACACTCTTATTTCAAATCCAGGTGAATACTCAGCACGTCGAATCACTTGTGTCAAGGCCAGCCATAGAGTAGCGACCTATCAAGTGATGACATTTTTTAGATGTATTGGGTCCTGAAAAGGTGTTTGAAACAAGAATCAAATTAAAAAATGAGTGGTTACATATGTGTAACTGACTGTGTTGCAAGCCATTAAAATAGAATGTGTCGTGGCCGCCATTTGCCTCAGTTTCAGAGACTCTTTCTCTGTGAGCAGGAGCAGAGGCCCAGCCATTTCCTTGGCTATTTGGGCATGGCATTACCGATTGTTAGACTAGGGGGCAGAACCCACTTTGGGATCTCAATCCAGAGATCCTAGTTGTGAGAAACATGATCGCAGAGGTAATTATTTGACTGCTGAAATACTGCTTTCCTCCTCCACCTCCTTTTTACTTTTTTTTATTTTGAATAAGGTCTGTATCTATTTTATCTAAGCCAGCAGTAGTCATAAGCCATCTCTCTTCTAAGGGAGAAATGAGCTATCAGTTGTTCTCAGGCTTGAGCATTCTCCCACCTGTCCTCAATTTAATGCACAAATGAAAGAACATAAATCTTTGTGACGTTTTGGCATAAAGCACCTACTTCAGATGACTCCTTTAGGAAACTCTGAACCCAGGTGTTTGGTTTTTGCATAAACTTTGTGAAATGAGAATTGTAACGCGACTGTGTGTATTCACACACACACATACACACACGCATGCACCTCTCCTAGAAGGCAGTTGCCTATGAAATAGGGAGAGCTGAAGGCATGTGGGTGGGGGGAGGTGAGTAACATGTGTGCAAACTTAATATATCTTTTCCTCACCTTCCGTTGGACCCAGACAGTTAAATTATAATTACAGCTCCATCTGGAGGGGGAGAGAGTACTGTACTCCCATGCACCAAGCCTTTCAGACATGGGTACTTTGTCAGGTAAAATAAACACACGTCCCATTTTCAACCCGGGGTCAAACTCAACAAAAGCCATGAAAGATGGGACACTCATCAAGAACCAGACTGGGAAATGGTCAGAATGACAGCGACAACAGGAAGAAGGAATGAAATGGTTGGTTACTTCTCTCAAGCCAGATGGTTAGGAAGCCTGCTCAGGGTTACCTGAGAGGGACGTAAACTCTCAGCCAAGCTCATGGTGGGTGGGTGCTGCTGCTGCTACGGTGGGTGGAGTCAGGAAGGAGCCCTTCTCTGGCTAGAGAACTTGGTTCCCAGGAGGGCACTGATGCCAGCAGGGGCAGGGGCAGGGGCAGCCCTTGAGTGTTCTAACTTGATCATCTTCTCTGGTCACCAAGAGGTGAGACTGTAAAGCTAGAAATACTTGTTGACCATGTTCTCTACCCTGAGAAAGAAGCTAGTCTTATTTTCTAAAATAATGAGGTGATGAAGAGAGAAGTAGAGAGGAAAGTGACAGAGAGACAGTCCTACTGTACCTGAAGTCCCCTATTGCAGTCAGCCTTGAGGACAGCTCATGCCACCATTTCCACAATTGGGTTAAACAGACCAAAGTGAATTCTCCCATTTTGTTTACTCTATCTCTGAGTTTGTGTTGCTTGCTGTCAAAAGAGCTCATTGTGAGATATCAATTATAAAATGTTATATATGAATGGATTATAGGACTTTATTTGATCCAATAGCTCCAAAATATCTCCTATTGGGTTATTGGGAAAGTCATGATGCATTTTTGTGTAGAAAAACACATCATGACTTTCCCAGTAACCTAATAGTATCAAAACTAGAAATAATAATTGCTAGAACCTATTAAGGATCTACTGTATGCCAAACCCTGTCTCTCTCTCTATATATATTTTTTTTTTCCTCTTCATTTGATCCTTACAACCCCATGAAGTAGAAGCAATTATTGTGTCCATTGTACAAATGAGAACATTGAGGCACAGAAAGGTTAAGAGACTTAGGTCTGAGATAGTAATGCAGACTCCAGACCCTATGCTTTCAACCAATCCTGTACTTCCTGTACTATCTGTAAATCATAGCAGTGGATGCCAACATCACTCTTGTCCATTGGCGGTTCTATAAGGATCCTTGAGTGAAAAGGCAGCAAAGTTCAAACTATTCTGACTGGAAATTAGGCCTAAGTCCACAAACAATTTTTTCCTCACCACAGCTAAAACTAAGTGACGAGACTTCTCTCCTAGCAATAGTTAGAGGGTCAGATTGTAACCTTTTATTTCTGTATAACATTTTTCTTTTGTTTCTTTGAAAACTGTGTATTAGAGGAAGGTATTAGGCACGTGAGAACCATATGGCGTCTGTGTTGCAAGAAGATAAATAAGGACGGATAGATGGATGGAGAGGAGAAACAGATAAATAACCATTAGATCCTAGTGGTTCTCAGACTCGAAGTCGACATCAGAGCTACCTGGAGAGTTTTCTGAAGCACGAATTGCTGTTTCTGATTTAATGAATCTGAATCGGAGTTAGAGAACTGGTATTCTACCAGATATCCAGATGAAGTTCATGCTTCTGACCTCGGTACCATACATGGAGAATCGTTGCCTCATGGTGCCCTAGCTAACTAGTTTGAAAGCATATATGAAGCATCAAGCCAAATCCAAAAGCTAAATCAACCAGTTTGATTACAGATACTCCTGAATTTACAGTGGGGCTGCAGCCTGATAAACCCATCATGAATTAAAAATACTGTAAGTTAAAAACATACTTATGAGGAGGGTGAGAAAGGACAGAGGGTCAGAAATAGGGGTAAGAAATATATATATATATATATATATATATATATAACTAGATATGAAAACTTTTGGTGATAAACATGCATGATTAAGCCACTATGCAGTATATTCTGGATGGGAAATCACATTTTTTTATATGGTGATGATACTTAGGGCATGAATGTAAATTAATTTTAAAAATGTTTCAGAAAAATAAAAGCTCATGGAAATACATTTAAAAAAACATACTTAGTATTCCTAACCTACCAAACATCATAGCTTAATCCAACCTACCTCAAACATGTTCAGAACACTTACATTAGCTTGCAGTTGGGCGAAATCATCTCACACAAAGCCTAGCTTCTTTCACAGAGCAGAAAACATGGTTGCCAAGTATCTCTAGGTGTTTGTTTTGTTCTCTTTTTTTTTTTTGAGAACTTTTTGCTATAGGGCACGTGTGCTCACCAGAAAGACAAAGAGAGACAGAGAGATAGAAAGCAAGAAATCACCCCTCCACACACAGGGGGGGATGGCCACACTGCAATCCCTCCTCCTCCATTCTCCTTTCAGGATCTTGGAGCACACAAGCACATGTGTCCAGCGTGAGTTTAAGCCACCGGGTCCAGGACTCAAACCGCGGTTGACTACATGGGAGTCCAACAACAGCAATTATGTCAACTGCTGGTCCCAGTATTTCTAGTTTTATAGCTTCACCTTTTTGTGATCAGAGAAGACGGTCCAATTAAAATACTCAAGGAATGACCATAGCCCTGCCTCCATCAGTGCTCTTCTAGGGATCATTGTCTCAGGTCAGGGAAGGGCTCCTTCCTAATTCCACACTCCACAGCAGCAACAGCAATATATTGGGTGATTGGAAAAGTTATGATGCATTTAAAAAATTGCCCAATAGTTAAGTGTTGAAGGATGCATGTAATTTATTGAATACTAAACTGAAAGTGAAAAACAAAAAGGTTATATTTGTACTCAAAGTACACTTTCTAATGAATGTGTATCACTTTTCCAACATCCCAAAGTTGAAAGTCAGTAAGTCAAGCCATCTTGAATTGGAGAACATCTATATTTAGATATAGCCTAACTGATGTGTGTTTCAAAAATGGCCAAATCAGATGGCCATATTTCAAGGATATTGAGCTTAATAAAATGGCACATGAAGGTATTTAAACATTCTTATGAGAAGGAAACATATTGGGACCAGATGGTATAATGGTTACATCTCTGGACTCCCATGTGCCTGACACAGTTTGAGTCCTGGACCCTGGTGTCCTGAAACTCAAGCCAGGCACACGGGCATGTGTGGCCAAAAATCTTAAGAGGAAAATGGAGAAGGGATTGTGGTGTGGCCATTTCCCCCTGGGGGATGATTTCTTCCCTTCTATCTCTGTGTCTGTCTCTCCAGTGAGCACACATGGCCTATAGCAAGAATCTCTCTTAAAATAAAAAAGTAGAAATATTAAACTATCTTCTTACAGAACAGTTTATTTTATGAAAATGGCTTGAGGCAATGAATTGCTATGTGTCTTCTAATAAAATCACAGTTCTTCATTGCTATGATTTGGTGCCATGTGGTTACAAAAGTCATTTGTGTACCAGTGTGTCCTAATGTGTGAGTGTGTGTTTGCTGTCACTTGCAGCTAATCACAGAATACAATAAGAAATTATCTCAGTGTTATGTTTGCAGAGATTTTTCTCATGCGAATGGATCGTGGTAAGCTGTACTGATGTCATTTCACTCACTTCATTGTAATTGTCTTCTTTAAATGGACCAAAGATGGGTTAGACCAGAAAAGAATTGGATTAATTTTGTTCTAGGGACACGAATGTTGGGTTGTCGGAAAAGTCATGACGTATTTTTTTTTCTGTTTAAGTAAGAGTGCATGGCTTTTCTAAGCAAAAAAGTCATGACTTTTCTGACAACCCAATATGGTCTTTGGGAGTATCGGGTGACCTATAGGGTGTAGCAAAGATACTGACATGTTAGTTTAACTGAATGAAATAAACTGAAGCAAAGGAATATCTTAAGAAAATTTTGCTTTTTCAAGAAATTAGGGTTATTTTGTTCATGAGAGATTGGCATATAGTTTTCTTTTCTTACAATGGCTTTGTCATACTTTGGTGCCAGGGTTATGCTAACCTCATAAAATGAGTTAAAACTCTAGAGAGTTTCTGTGAGATTGCTATCATTTCTTCTTAAGTGTTTGGGAGAGTTCACTCATAAAACTCAGAGTTTTCTTTGTGGGATGGTTTTTTTCTTTTTTTTAGATTTTTGTCATAGTTTGTGTGTGCTCACCAGAGTGAGACAGAGACAGCGAGAGAGGTAAAGTGAGAAATTACCACCACTCCTCGGGGGGATGACCACTCTGCATTCCCTTCTCCATTCTCCTCTTGGGACTGTGGGCTTGCACACCCATGTGCCCAATGTGTTTTTCAAGCTGCCGGGTCCAGGACTTGAATGGCAAGGTAGGCCATGTGGAATCCAGCACCTTAACCACCATACCACCTGCTAGCCCCTGTGGGATGGTTTTTAATTAAGGATTCAATTTCTTTGATTGATTTCTTATTTCTTCTTGTGTTTGTCTTGATAAACTGTGTTTTATCTAAGTTGTTGAATTTATTGGCAAAAAGTCATTTAGAATAGTCCATGATAATCCCTTCGTGTCTGTATATTCTCCAGTTGTATGGCCTTTTAAAAATTTGTGATATTGGGGCCTTCAGGTGGCATTTTGGTTAAGGTACTGGACTCCTACATGGCTGACCACAGTTCAGGTTCTAGACATGGTGGCTTGCTTTCTTGCTTTCCCTTTCTCTCTCTCTCTCTTTATCTCTGGTCAAATTTAAAAAAAATAATATCAACAAATGGAATGAAATAAGTAAATAATTATTTTTTAAAAAAATCATGATATTAATGATTTATGTTTTCTCTCTCTTCGTTTTTTAAAACCTGCTGTGCCGCAGTTTATCAACTTACTCATCTTTTTTTTCTCTGTTCTCATCTTTTTAAAGGATCAATTCTTGACTTTGTTTGGGTTCCCCAGTAAATATCTAATTTCTCTTTGCTTTATGGTACAATCTGTATTGTTTCCTTTCTTTTTCTTTTTGCATGTTTAGTTTGTTAACTTGTTTATGATTTATTGAGATAGAAACCTGGATCATTTCTCTTCACTCTTTCTAACATATGTATTTAAAGCAACAAATTTACCTCTAAACTGCTTGAATTGCATTCCATGCATCCTAAGACGTCATATTTCCATTTTCATTCACTCCAAGATATTTTCTGAATTTACTTTAAAATGTCTACAACTTATAGGTTGCATAGGTGTGAATCGCTTAATTTCTGAGCATTTGAAGATTTCCTAGTTATCTTTTACTGCTCTCTAGTTTAATTCCACTGACGTGGAAAGCACGTTTGAAATTTGTCAAGATTTGCTCTTTTGCTCCTTGTGCCTGGTCTATGTTCGGTAAATGTTTTATATATACTTTAAAAAGAATGTGTATTCAGTAGCTACGGAGTGTAGGGTGGAAGATGTATTCACTTAGTCATGTTGGTAAAAAATGACTTCTTGAGAGGAGAACATGAAGTATTTCCCCAAGTTGAAGGGCTAAGAGAACTGCATTTACTAAGTGCTTACTCCAGGAATTTTGACACTGTCCCTCGCAGCAAATCATGTGTATTTGTTTCCCTTCTATTTGATTGCTCAGCATCTCTGGCTGGATGTGTGATGAGTATTTCAAATGAAAATGCCCTGCAAGGAATCCTGGTTCCTCCTCCTAATCTGCTCCTTTCCCAGTCTGCCTGTTTCAGTAAAGGCAACCTTGGTACTCAGGCTGAAGACGTTAGATACTGCCCTGGTTCCTCCTCCCTTCTTGTATCTTCTTGACCATGAGATCTGTTCCCTCTACTTTAAAATCTGACTCACAACTCCCCACTTCCCAACTTTCGTGGTGTAAGCCCCTGCTTGTTCTTTCAGGGCCTCTACTGTAGTGATTTCCTTGTGGGTCTTTGGTTTTCCTATGTCTTCTCCATCTCCAGACTCAACCATTTGAATGGTTCCATTTCTCTCTCAATGATTAGAATCAATAGAAAAAAAATCAGATCAAATCATTGTTTTATTAGAAAAGAAACATGAAAGTAAAGTTTAAAGCATCTCATCACACTTAGGATCAACTAAAAAAATTCTTACTGTGGCCTAGAAGGCCCTAGGTGATTGGGACCTGCCTACCTCTTCCCCCCCGTGGCTCTCTGTTCCAGCCACGATGGCCTTCTTACTGGGCCAGACAAGGTCTAGCTCAGTCTTATTGCAGGACCCTAGCACTGCTGTTCCCTCTACTCAGAATGCTCTATACTATTCCCTCAGACTTTTACAACACTCACTCCGTTTCACCTGTGTCTCAACTCACATGTCATCCCTACTCAGAAAGGGATTCCTAACTGCCCATTTAATATCCATTCAGCCTTCTCAGCTATTACTTGTCCTCCACTTATTCTGAATAAATTCTCCTCACAGCACTGTCAGCACCTCACATTATTTTCATATTCATTACCCCAAGATCAATGGCAATGCCATTAGATTTATTGCTGGATGCCCACCATGTAAACCTTGCCTGGTCCATGGCAGTCAGTGGACATCTGTTTCTTGCATAGATGTACAGAGGGATGCATGGAGGCTGAATGTTTAACTGAAAAAAAAAAATAATCATTTTACATCTGTTCATATGTGCCAAATAATCTCATTTTCCTCTAGGAAGCACTAGATTGTTCTAGCATTACTGAAGAAGTTTGCTTGCTTACAAATTGTAAGGTTAAACTTTTAAAAATGATCTGTGGATTAAAATTTCAATAATTTAGGCTGGGATTGTCACTAACTAGTTTGAGTTGGTTTGCAGAAGCCCCACAACTTCAAGAGACAAGTGATACAGAAATTCGTTTTGAAACAGAAGTTTGCCTACTAAATATTTTCCTAAGAAAAGAACTGCAACATGTCTGCCTACCATGAATGAACTGGACTGTGGACATTGGTGCTATTGGATTAGGATTTTAAAGATAATAATTCTGGGAAGGGAGAAGGAAAATTATCCTTAAGTGTCTCTTTCTTAGTGTGTTTTAAATGAAGTGTTGTTTGTTTTGTTTTGTTTTGTTTTGTTCTGTTTTGTTTTGCCTCTTTCTCTTTCTCTCTCTCTCTCTTTTTTTTTGTTTGTTTGTATAACATTGTTTGTATTACTATCTTCCCATGACCAGGGTTGTGTTTTGTTTTGTTTTTCTCTTTTGTTAAATTTTGCTATAGGGTATGTGCACTCACTCACCAGAGAAAGAGAAAGCAAGAAGCACCCATTGGTGGGAGTGGCCATGCCACAATCCCTTCTCCTCCATTTTCCTCTCAGGATTTTAGACAAATATGCACACACACCTAGTGTATTTTTCAAGCTATTGGGTCTGAGGCTTGAACTGCACAGTTGGCCATTTGGAATGCAGCCACTGTAATGCCACTGGCTGGCCTGGGACTAGGTCTTTATAGACATTATCATTAATAATTCTCACCATGGGGCCGGCAGGTGACATGGTGGTTAAGGGTGCTGGATTCTTACATGGCCAACCGCACTTTGAGTCCCAGACCTGGCGGCTTTCTCTCTCTCTAGCTATCTTACCTTGTCCCTTGATGGTCAAATTAAAAGATATATATATATATATAAAGTTAAATAAAATCATTCTTTAAAAAAGAAATAATAATTCTCACCACAACCATACCAACTAGACATGGCCATTCCATTTTATAAATGTAGAAACTGACATATATAGACAATGTATATAAACTGATATGGTGGATATATTGTAGAACTAAGATTTTGTCTGTCATTTCTCTGTTCTCCACACCAGCATTTGTTCTGCAGGAGCATATATTTCTTCTCTCTTTATGTTGAATATGGAAAACAATTTGGTAAATACTATGAAAGAGCTGCTATAGACAGTATTTATGCCTACCACTTACCTCCCAATTCCAATGTTGAACTCTACCCCTAAAATGATGGTATTTCAGGTGAGGCCTTTAGGGAATGATTAGGTTATGAGGATGGAACTGTCACCAATGAGATTAGGACCCCTAAAAAAGAGACCCTAGAGAACTCCCTTGCCTATTCTGTTTTATGCAGTTACAGTGAAAAGACAGCTGTCTATAAAGCAGGAAGCAGTTCTTCCCCCAAACACTAAATCTGTCAGTATTTTAATCTTGGACTTCCTGGCCTCCAGAACTGTGAGTAATATTGCGTCATCAGAAAAGTAATGACACATTTTTGCATAGAAAAATATGTCGTGACTTTTCTAGCAACCTAATACATTTGTTACTCTTTCTTTTCTTTCTTTCTGTCTTTTTTTTTTTTTAAGTTCATTCAGTTTATAGTACTTTTGTTATAGCAGACCAAATAAAGTTAACACAGGAGTTAAGGTTAATGACATCTTACAAGTGTATGTTTGGGTCTCATGTAGCAATTTATATATAACTTTTTCTTATGACCAAACAGGCATAGATATTTTAGAATTTTTGCTATTTGTCTATATGCCTTCTCCTTTTCTGTGTAACTCACTAAGTTTCTGCCAGCCCAGTGAAATAAATGGTTTTGAATTATTTTCAGTACTCAACTAAGTTGTGCAATTAACTGTTCTTGTCTGATTATTTTTATGTCATTGCATGATCCTGCTTCAAAACAAAATAGCCCTTGGGATCTTGCCTAATGTTAGTGGCCTCTATTATCACATAGTGTGTGTGTTTTATATGCTTCTATTTAATTCAAGTACTCATTCAAATACTTTCTCTTCAGAGAAGTCTTCCTGAATATTATTAATGTCTTCCTTCTGTCTCCTCACCCTATTTTATTTTTCTTCACTTCTCTTACACTATGATCTTCTAGCCTACATTTTTAAACAATTGTCTCTCTTTTTCTTCCACAAAAATAAAATAATATTCACAAGGACAGGAACTTATCTTACCCTCTGCTGTCAATTCAGAGCTTGGACTGGCCATCCTGGCACTTAAGAAGACTCTGAGTGACTATATAGCAAATGAATGAGGGATGCTTCAAAACACAAGGCTACACTGACTCTCACGTGAAAGTAGAAGTCCCTGACTGGGGACATAGCACAAAAATATGGAATCACTTCATGCAATACCTTTATTCTGCAGTCAGTCATTAGTTGATACTTGTTAGTCAAGCTGAAGACCAGGTCTCATCATTTGACTTGCATTCTAAGCATACATTCTTCTGAATGTTAGGGTAAGTTAGGCCAATGGCTCTCAAAGTTTCCTTCTACTAAGTGCTAGTGTTCAATGGAAGTAGACATAAGACATACATGAGAAATTACCATCTCTAACATTTTGTACTGGTGGTCTTTTCCCAATGTACATGACAAAATGATAATGCTCAACAGACCTTTCTTAGCTAATGACCCTTCTCCTTGCCCATAACTGCGTTTTAAAATTTGTAGTGCTGCCTACCTCCCAACCAGATTCAAACACAGTAAAGACACGTGCTGGAAGAACTCTGAAATGACCTGGCACATGCATTTTGATCACTGGTTGCATCTCAGAATACTTACTCAGGCCCCAGGAAGGCAGCAGTAAATAAGATCAAGTCCCTGTCCTCAAAGACATCATTTCATTCTTGTGGGAAAGAAAGACAGTAAAAATGTATACTATTTAGGGTTGAGTTGTTGAATCATGCACCCAGAACATAGCCATAGCATTAGCTAGAATTGTTCCTAGGTCATGCCAGAAACAATGCTATCAGTGTTTCCTGGGGTTCTACAGAAAGAACATAACCTCCAGATGTCCTGTCCCCTTGGTGTGTTGGGAAACCCAGAGGTAGAAAATGTTCCTTTGAACTGTGGGCTCTGATCTGAGCCTGGTGGTTGGGGATCCATGATGTCAACCCTGCAATGAGTACTTTAGCTACGAATGCCACTAACCCCTTGTTGCATGTATTTGTTTTCTCAGCCTGTAATAAATATCTTCACATACAGAGATTCCATCTGACCACAAATAGTCCCAGCCTTTAGAAGACTATCCAGCAAAGCTCTCAGAGTATGTACCTGTTTGGGGAGTAATCTGCTCTAGGCAACATTGATGGGTCCTATAGGTTGTCCTTGCTGCATCCTCTTGTGAAATGCTTCATCCTTTGGAATCCTCATAAATGGACATTTACATGCAGAGTACATCATTTTGAATTGAATTTCAATAACTCCTCCACTGGCTGCTTGCCAGCCAGAAAATGTCCGTGCTTCTGAAATGAGCCTCAGTGAGTCTGTTTGGAAGCAAGACTGGCTTTGGTCTGAGCAACAGACATGGCTGAGTCCAGAAAGTATTTTTGTGATATTTATTTTTATAGTACGAATGAGCAAAACATTCAAGAAACTGCTAGAAAGTGCTGATAGGGCTCTCATTCTCCAACTCCAATAGAAAACAGAAATTCAGATTCTCTAGTCGACCCCCAACCCCAGCCCACGTTCCCTTTTTTTTTTTTTTTCCAATGGGGGCTGATCATTGCTGGCTTTGGCAGAAGCAGCGATGTGTTGAAATGCTGTAAATTACAGTTAATGTGATATGATTCTGTTTATCCTCGTCCAACACTGTTGAACCTACCAATTTTTTCTTCTTGGCTTCCCATGAATTAAGGCAACCAGAGAATAGCCAGTTGGAAGACTGGATCGTTTTATTTTTCAGTCAGAATAAAAGACAGACATGCTTGACGAATGCTGGCCCAAAAGAAAAGAGTTTGGGGCTTTGACAAGACATTCAGAAAAAGCCCAAAACACTGCCCTATTTACTTTTGAAGAAAGAGGATTATGTTCTGGGATGTAAGGAATTGAAAACATGATTCAATTTCCTGCATGAGATTCACACCAATAATATTTAAGTGGAAAATGTCAATGACTTCATAACTGTGAACTAAGTAAGACAGACAGCTGTCACCTTGGAGTTTCTCATTCCCAACTGATAGAATCACCTTGAACAGATAGTCGCTGCTGGGATCTGTTTTACCCCAGACTCACGGAAGAGCACTGTATCTCCACAGGCAAACCTCTGAGATGTTAGTGACTAGGCATTCCAGCTGTCACCATGCCAAATGGTCACTGTGACTAAACTGTTCAAATGCTAATCGCCGTATTTGTTAGGGAGAGATGGCATTTGTCAGTTTCTTCTAAGAAGTCAGAACATTGAGTTTTGTGTGCCTATAATGGTGAGTTCTTTGAGGGGGAGGTAAATAAAAAGAAATCACATATGTGATCAGAATGAATAATCATAAATAATTGGAAAACAGGTCCAAGTTGAGCATTTTCGGATCTGATCTGCTTTGAATATTGCAAACTCCAATTTAGGTTTGATTTAAAAGAAGAGTGAATAGCAACAGCTTTATAGAATAGCGGAGAGTGTTCTAAGAAAAAAATCTGCTCTATTCTACAGCTAATAATTGGCTTTTAAAAACTGAGTGGGTGTGACCTAGCCATGGCAGTGTGGGCAGTAGGTTGCGGATCTGCAGGGCTGGAAGCCACGTGGCTGACAGTAGGTTCAGATCCTGAGTTAACCTGAAACATGTTAGGCACATGATCCCTAGATCCTGATTGGCTAGAATGCTGGGGGAAGGGGATCAAGGCATGGTAAGACCTTGGTGAGGGTCACTCTCACTCTCTTTCACTCACTTTCTCTCTCATGAATAGAAACAGAATAAATAAAAATATGTAAGAGGTGATTAGAAAAATGTGATGCAAACTTAAGAAAAGATGTAGATTGTGGGGGCCAGCAGGTGGCATGGTGATTAAGGGCGCTGGACTCCCACATGGCCCAACTGTGGTTCAAGTCCTAGACCTGGCGGCTTGCTTTCTCACTTTCTCTTTCTCTGTTTCTCTCTGGTCAAATTTAAATAAATAATACATAATAATTTTTTTTAAAAAAAAGAAAAGATGTAGATAGTGAACACTTAACAGATTTCTAGAACAGATGCAGATGATGTGTGTGTAGACAAAGGAATGTCCTCCACAACCCCCCATACCCTATTCACGACTCTATAATGGGCCTGTGACCCGCGTTCCTTACATCTGTCTGTACATTGTATAGTTGCATACTTACTTAGCAAACAGAATTTATTACGTTCTCTTTACTATCCAAAGTCTTTTGCAAATAATCTTTTTTCTCCAGCATGTGCTTGTGCTCATGAGAGAGAGAGAAAGACAGAGAGGAACAGAGGGAAAGGAAACAACCCCATAAGGCATGGTCACACTGCAATCCCTTCTCCTTCATTACTCCCTTCTTTTGGGATTTTAGGCATGTACTGACATGCACTGGACGTGTTTTCCAAGCTGCATCTAACTGCGTCGTTGGCCATATGAGATCCAGCCGTGTCTACCGCCAGCCCACAGGCTAGCCCATACTGTGCAAATATCAATCCAGCTAAACTGCACAGCTAGCCC
Organism: Tupaia belangeri chinensis; assembly: GCF_000334495.1. Classification (NCBI taxonomy): domain Eukaryota; kingdom Metazoa; phylum Chordata; class Mammalia; order Scandentia; family Tupaiidae; genus Tupaia; species Tupaia belangeri. The sequence continues at coordinate 457,600 of NW_006159553.1, forward strand.
ATGAGTTCAGTGCTCTTATTTTTTCCATTTCACAATAATGATCATCTACACAGCAGCACCGTAGTGTACCCCTCGCATTGTGTGTATCTTACCTGGTTGTGCCATGCTATGGCTGTGTCATGTGTTCTCATTGCATCCTGACACCAACCCTAGTGGCTATTCATACCCTCAACTTGTACCCACTGAGTGTCATTCCTAGGAGAGGCACAGTGCCTGCTATTAGGACATTAGATTCTAGTCAGGGAGACTAACATTCATCAAAACTATCAGAAAATATCAATGCGTTGGTGCAAGAATGGTGAGTGCTACCAAAAAAGTGACATAGAGCTTCAGGAGAGCACAGTGGGTGGTTTGATCTCATAGTAGGAGCGTGTCTGGCAACAGAACCACACAGAAGATGAGAAGTTCAGTAGGTGAGGATCAGGACTATACTTGATAAACTCAGCAGAACAAGTCAGGGTAGCACAGTGTGACATGAGTGAGCAGAGGACAGACCCAGAAGTCTTTCCTCACAAGGCATGTGTGGAAGGAAGGGGGCTGTCCTCACCATGACCCTGAGGCATCACCGAGGGTATACCAGCTGTCAGATCATGGTACTAATCAGCATTTCTTCTGGTTTTAAAAATTGATTTTAAGGACCAGCAGGAGGTATGGTGGTTAAGGCACTGGACTCCCACATGGCAGACCACGGTTCAAGTCCCAGACCAGGAGGCTTGTTTTCTCACTTTCCCTCTCTCTCTGTCTCCTTCAGTGAGCACATGTGCCCTACAGAAAATAAAATAATAATAATAAATAAAAATAAACAATTTTATTATGTATTTTTGAGGTTTACAACATTATATCATAGGATACATATATTGATAGAGAATAAGGTGATTTCTATAGTGAAGCAAATTGATATCTATTATCTCAAATAGTTATTTTGTGTGTATATATGACAAGAGAAGCTAAAAATCTACTTAAAATATGAATGTAATTTTATTTACTATAGTTCTCATGGTGTACATTAGATGTCTAGACTTGTTGATCCTCCTTATCTCCTCCTTTGTACACTTTAACCTATGTCTCTCCATTTCCTTCCACCCTTCTCTCCCCCACTCCTGCAACTACTGTTTTATTCTCTCTTTGTATATAAATTGAGCCTTTTAAAAAGGATTCTACTTATAAGTGAGACCCATGCAATACTTTTCTTTCAATGTCTGCTGATTTCACTTAGTATAATGTCTTCTAGGTCTGGTCATGTTACCCAATATGGCCTTGGGTAATATGAACATTTTAATCTCTAGATTGTTTTGAGTAGTACTGACATTTTAACAGTATTTATTTTTTCAATCCGTGAACACAGGATAGCTTCCCATTTATGATATATTCTTTGATTTGTTTAATGAATGCTTTATAGTTTTAAGAGTACAAATATTTCACCTTCTAGATAAAGTTTATTCCTAACAATTTTGGGGGGAGTGGGGAATGATGTTATAGTAAAAGGAATTTGATTCTTTTCTTTCTTTACTTCTTCCTTTTTCCTTTCTTCCTTAGCTAGGTCATTATTTGTGCATAGAAATGCTACCGATTTTTGTATGTTACTTTTGTATTCTATAACTTTACTCAATTCATTCATTAGTTCTAACAGGCTTTTTTTTTTTTTTTTTTGAGAGGTTTTCGCTTTAGGTCACATGCACTCGACAGACAGACAGAGAGACATAGAGACAGAAAGTGAGAAATCACCCCCCTGGGGGGATGGTCACGCCACAATCCCTTCTCCTCCATTCTCCTCTCGGGATCTTGGGCACGCACGCACACGCGCCTGGCGTGAGTTCTAAGCCACCGGGTCCGGGACACAAACCGTGGTCGACTACGTGGGAATCCAGCGACATAGCCATTACGCTAACTGCTGGTCCCCTAACAGGCATTTTTGTAGAATCATTGGGATTTTCTACATACAGGATCAAGTCATCTACAAACAGTAATCATTTCACTTCTTCCTTCTCAATTTGGATGCCTTTTATTTCTTTTTCTTTTCTGATTGCTCTTGATAGTAATCCCAGTTCTATGTTAACTAGAAATGTGCGAGTGAGCAACCCCGCCTTGTACTGGATTTTAGTGGAAAAGTCCTCATTGTTCTGTATTGATTATGATGTCACCTGTGGGGTTTTTCATAAATGGCTTTTGAGAAATTTTTCTCCTATACCTAAACTTTTAAGGGTTCTTATCAAGAAACACTTGGCCTTTGTTAAGATAACTGGCTATGTTGCAGAGAATGCATTATAATGGATCAAGAGGTGAAATTTGAGGCACTCCATTTGAGATCTCTATGTGACTGTGGAGATGTCCAGAAGCACAAAGATCTGACAGCAACTTTGCAGGTTAAATGAATACGTTTGCATGTGGTAAAAATTGGAATGGTTTTATAGTGACCCAATTTTTAGATGAGAAATTAATAAACAGAAAAATGTAGTATCTCAAGGATACAGAGCTGGTAAGAGACTTGATCTTCATTAGAGCCGTTCAACTGCAGAGCAAGCATTTTCATTCTGTTCAGTGAGGAAAAAGGAAACCACAAAACTGAAAATATTAGGAAAAAAGTCTAAGAAGGAACAAATATTTGATCAGGGTTTTGCAGAATTGGTGGGGAATGAGGAAGGGGGTATTTGAATCAAGGAAATGGCATAGAAGTAAACAAGGTAAAAAGATTTTGAGGAGTAAAGAAACTGTCTATCTTGATTGTGGTGGTAGTCACCAGCATTCACACATCCACCTAAATTTACCAAATTGCACTTAAAATAGGCCTATTCTAATGAGCACATCTGGTGACCAGATCTTGGTCTCTAATACTTTTGCCTGCTAAAAAGACCCAAGGCTCCTTAGAGAAATGGCTATTTCTAGAACTGGGACAGGTGAATATAAGGTAAACCTAAAATATTTTCTTTGTTGTGCCAAAATTTTTTTAAAAAAATGAACCAAAGAAAGAAAAAAGTAATAGGTGGTTGTTTTTAGAGAGATTTTTGCTACAAGGTATGCGCACTCACCAGAAGATAGAGAGAGACAGGGAGACAGAAAGCAAGAAATCACCCCCCCAGTAGGGATGGCCACACCACAATCCCTTCTCCTCCATTCTCCTCTCAGGATCTTGGGCACACATGCACATGCGCCTGGAGTGAGTTTTAAGCCTCCAGGTTCAGGACTCAAACCACAGTCAACTACGCCAGAGTCCAGTGACATAACCATTACACGATCTGCTGGTCCCAAAAGAAGGGAGGAAGACTTACGCCACAAAGAAATAATGCCCAACTTCAATAGGCTCCCACTGGCAAGATCTGGGAAAATTTGGGCAGCAATATAAATATGAACTGTAATGAATTAGCAACTATTCAGAAAACAAACAAAAAATGCTCCAGGAAATTGGTCCAGTCGCTGTGGTGCAAGTGGAAGCTTATTGATACACAGTGCTGGAAGCCACATGGCTGACTATGGGTTCCAATTCCAAGTCACTGGGCACACAAGAACCCAACTGGCTAGAAAGCTGAAGGAATAGGATCCCAACAGAGTGATGAGACCCTGTTGAGAGTGCCTGTCTTTCTCTCGTGAGATCTCTCTGATACACTCTGTCTCTCGTGAAATAAGATTGAAAAGTGAAATAGAAAATTGTGAACTGGCACTAATAGTAAATATGGGGGAACTTTGAAAAGTTTATGGCAAATGGAATTAGAGTAAGAGTTTATTTTGGTGCCAAAGTTTTTGTTTTTGTTTTTTTACAATCACATATAGTTATTTCATAATTTGCATTTCTATGAACTAGTTGAAGACCTATCATAGATAAATGGGGCAGAGGGAGATCTTCCCTAAAAAAGGCTGAAGACAAATTGATAAGTGTAGAGAGGGGTGCTGGGGTTGGAAAAAGAGAATTTTGCATCCATAATGATAAAGTTTTGTTCGGGCAAGAATCATCAAAGGATGCTCTACCCCGGGGGAGAGTTTAATAAGGAGCTGGATGTTTGAATGATCTCAAAGACCCCTCCCATAAATTGCTATTTGTTGCAAGGGAAAAGGTAGTAACTATAGTAGTGTGGTAACTACTAGTAAAATCTGGGCCAGTTGACTACCCTGTTCCCCCAGATATAATATTCCAATCTGTCATTCCAGCTGTTGAATTGAAATAAGATTAAAATAAAGGATATCAAGAGGCAAGTCTCAGAAGCTAAGGAAAAACTGGCCAATGACTTTGTTAAAAGATGTTCACTCTGACAAGTAATCAAGAAAATACAATCAAAGCAATGTGGATTGATTTTCCTCAGATCAAAATGATTCCATAATCGGTGATATGTCATTTGGCAAGGGCACGAAGAGAAGTAGAAACGTTCATGCTGTTTACATAATTGTGACTTGGTAAATATTTTAGAGGGCAAATTAGTGTTATTTATCTTTGTTAAATATCTTACCCTTAGACTGAACAATCTCTGCTCTAGGAATTGATCTTAGACTATGCCACTAAGGGGACCAGCAGATGGCATAATGGTTACGTCGCTGGACTCCCATGTAACCGACTGCAGTTTGTGTCCTGGACTAGGTGGCTTGAAACTTACACTGGTCTAGCATGCATGCATGCATGCTCAAAATCTTGAGAGGAGAATGGAGAAGAAGGGATTGCAGCATGGCCATTCCCCTGGGAGATGATTTCTTGCTTTCTGTCCCTCTGTCTCTCCGGTGAACATACATGCGCGATCGCAAAAATCTCTCTCGAAGATCTCTCAAAGAAAAAAAAAATATGCTGCTAAGCATATGCACAAGGGCAGTTTTTCACCATTGTTAGGTAGAGAGTAATTAACAGCTATATCAGTTATCTGTCATTGCAGATCAAAGTTCCACCATTGTAGCAGTTTAAAACAATGCACTCTTAGTTTCTGAATTTCTATTGATCGAGAATCTAGGCACAGTGTAGCTGGGTCCTCTCTTTCAGAGTCTCTCACAGGCCAGGGAAGGAGACCTCATCCAAAACTGTAATGGATAAGAAACCGCTTCCCAACTCCCATGTTGTTGGCAGGGTTTGGTTACTTGTGGGCTGTTGGCCAGAGACTGCCCTGACTTCCCTGCCACATGGACGATTCTATAAACCAGCAAGGGAGAGAGTCTGTTAGCAAGAGGTAAGCTAGAATCTTTTGCCTAAGTAAAGAAGTGACATCCCATCACTTTTGCTCGATTCTAATTAGAAGCAAGTCATAAGACCAACCTATCCTCCAGGGTAGGGGATTACACAGGGGTCCAAATACCAAAAGAGAGAGATGATTGGGGACCAATTAAGAGCCTTCACTACAACAACCCAAATGTTCATCAAGAACAGAAATAGATGATCTAGCACAGGAAGTGCTTTAGTAGGATAAAGAATTATCTGCCCAGACTTGGAAAGCTTTCCCAAACCTATTGTCAAGTAAATAAAGCAAACAAAGCTGTTTTGCAAACAATGCACACATTGTGACGCCATTTGTGAGGAAAGAAAATACTTTTCCAGATGAAATGTGTGTGTGTCACACACACACACACACACACACACACACACACGCATTTAAATACAGAGGAAAAAAACTTGGGAGGTGACATATTTAGTGCACTGATTGGGAAGAAGATGCAGGTTCAGGGTGGATGTTGGAAACAATGGGCAACTTTTTCATTTTATTCATCAGACTTATTGTTTGCTTTTTACAGTGGGAATATATTTATGCTTAAAAAAAAAAAAAAAGAACTGGGGCTTGGAAGCTGGGGAGTCGGGGAGCCGGGACTTGTATCCAACAGTGTTCAATTCTGAAGGTGTAACACGCTACTCACAGCTACTAGTACCCTCACGGTGCCCTTTCATTGTGCAGATCCTACAGTTTTCTATATTTCTCATCCCTGCTTTATCTCAGATGTTTCTGGCTATGCTTGGAACAAGGAGACCAGTAGGGCTCTGTTGTCCCAGACCCAGGAGCCGCTCTGGAAATACACAAGTAGGACACAGTGAGCTGGCAGCTGGATCATGTAAAATACCCTCCCTTCCCAGACACAAAAGAACCACAGTAGCCACCCAGAGAGGAGTCTGGGGCTGCAGGGCACTTCTGGGAGGCCACAGGAAGGGATGTGGGACAAATAGTCCCTTTTGTGGTGTGTCTTTTTGTTAGTCCCATGACCCAGTTTGTCATCAGGAGATGAGCCCAGGCTCCAGCAGTAGAGGCGCTATTCAAGAACCACCCCTTGCTGGTGACCTTGGGTGGGCTGGTTCATCCCTCTGTACTCCACTGGCCTCGTGTAAAATGTGATGGCTGTCACATCACTGTCATAGGCTTGTTGTGAGGAAAATGAGCTAATACAAAGGAAGCACTTGGCTTAGGACATATTGGACACTCTTGGGAGGTTAAGAGTCACAGTTGGTGGTGGTGTCTATTGTTATCATCTAAAGTTAGCATTTACTAAGTCCCTACCAGGTTCTTGGTCCCAGCTCTGTGATCACTGCTATACACAGATTAGCTCCCAGCTCATCTCCTCATTTACAGATAGGACCTCTAAGGCTCAGAAAAGTTTGGTTACCTCAAAGAGTTCATAAGCTAGGAAGCAACGGTGTTTTGTATCTAGATATATAAACATATTTTATTGTAATAAATAATGAAAATGTCATTTTACCTATGGGACCACCAACAGTTGTCTCACATACTACCAGAGCATCCATGTTTCTCATTCACTCTTCATACTTATAGGTTGAGGCTTCTACTATAGATCTTATACCTTCTAGAAACAAAATACTGGAGTTACCTTACTCTTCTCAGTAATAGCCATAGCACTTATCGATCATGGATTACTGTGAAAATAAATAAAATAGCCTCCTGAGGAGCAACAGTAATTACAAACATCTAATACGTTGATACTAATTTTTTATGTTTATCAGTTTATCAATAAAGGATATGGGGGACCAGCAGTTAGCATAATGGCTATGTTGCTGGACTCCCATGTAGTCGACTGTGGTTCGCGTCCTGGACCCGGTGGCTTAAAGCTCATGCCGGGCATGTGCGTGCATGCCCAAGATCCCGAGAGTAGAAAGGAGAAGGGATTGCGGTGTGGCCATCCTCCCCGTGGGGGTGATTTCTCACTTTCTGTCTGTCTATCTCTTTCTGTCTTTCTGGTGAGTGCATGCACCCTATTGCAAAAACCTCTCCAAAACAAACAAACAAACAAACAAAAAGAATATATAAAGGATAGAGATGAACTGATGAATAAGGCAAAATACAGAAGAAGAGGCGGAGCTTTCACGCCCTCTTCAGGAGCCTCCAAGCGGTCAGCCAATGGAAGCTCTCCTAAACCTTGACCTTTTGGATTTCTATGGGGGCTTCATTACATAGACATGCTTGAGTAACATAAATACTAACTTGGTAGAAGGAATCTAAGGAGGATTTTCAGTCCTAGATAAACCTAGAATTGAAACAGTAGTGCAGGTGACCTTAGCCAATAGTTAAGATCAATAAGTAAGACTTCTTATTTTTAGAGTTTGGTAAGAAATATACATACCACCCATGTGCATGTGTGTACACACCACCCACACACACTGTGATGGCTTAAGGCAGGTTGGGGCATGGGTTGTAGAATAACCATTTGTGTCATTAAGGAGCATGTGTATGCCTGTGTGACTACAGCGATCTTTGGAAGGTGTGCCACTTGCAAATCATGGCACTGAAAAGGAAACCAGAAGAGGCTTCCTTGTTCTGAGGTGTAGCTGTGCCTTCTTCCTGTGTTCCGTGCTGCTCAGGAGTCAGAGATTCAATGACTGATTTATGGGAAAAAGTTTCTTGACATAAGTGTTTCAATACTCTTCTTTTCCTCCAACTTGTTTCCTGAAGTAACGCCTGCGAGTAAGAATGCAAGCCCAGTCATCAAAAATACAGACAATAGCAAGTGTGGATGAGGCAGTGCAGAAATAGGACCTTTTTACCTTGCTGGTGGGAATGTAACGTGGCGCACTTTGGAAAACAGTTGGACCGATCCACAAAATGTTAAATGTAGAATGACTGTCTGACCTAGCAATTCTACACCTAATTATCTTCCTAAGAGAACTAAGAACATATCCCTACAAAATACATACATGCATGTTCCCAGTAGCATTATTAATAGCCATTCATTGGAAACAACCCAAATGTTCATAAATGGATGAACACAAGAAGATATATTCATGAAGTGGATAAGGAGGAATGAAGCACTGCAAAATAGATGAACCTTGAAATCACTATGCTAAGTGAAAGAAGCCAGCCACAAAAGGCAACATAATTATGTAATTCTATTTTTACAGAATGTCCAGGACTGGCAAATTTATAGGGATTGAAAGTAAATTAGAGGTGACCTAGAGTTTGAGGTAGGTGGGATGGACATGACTGCCAGTGTTTTCTATGCATGAGGTTTCTTCGTGGGGTAATGAAAATGTCCTCAAATTAGGTTATGGTGACAACAGAGCAACTATGAATACATTCAAGAATTACTGAATTGTTTACCTTTGTGAAGTTTTGTAGTATGTTTGTTAACAAAGCTGTTAAAAAAAAAAGAACGCAAGTCTGACTTAACAAGATGTTCTGTTTTTGAAAATGGAATGAATGAATATTTGGAATTTGCTATCTCCTATGTGAAAGTCTGCAGAAATGAGGGAGAAGACTTCGGTGGAGAGGGAGATCAGGGAAGACTGGAGAAGGAGGCAGTGGAGCTTTAGAGGTTGAAAGCCTCCAAATGTGCTTTAAAGATGAAAGAGTTTGGCATGCATCGAAGGATATTCTAGATGAAAGGAGTTATGTGAACCACACTCTAGAAATGGAAGGCATGAATGGAAAACATTGACCAACATTTCTTTCTTCGATATTGTTTGAATTAAACAAAGAAGACATTCTACTTTCTTCTTTTCTTATCGCAAGGGAGTATGTGCACAAGAGAGAGACAGAGAGAGGGAGGAGAATACACCCTCCAGTGGGTATGTGTCATAGCACAATCCCTTCTCCATTCCCTCACCCAGTCCGGAATTGGGACAGATAAACACATGGCATGTTTTTCAAGCTGCTGGTGCTGGGATTCTAACCATGGTTGGCTATATGGGATCTTACTCCCTTAACCACTATGCTAAGGAGCTGGCCAGACAGTCTGCATTTTTAAACCATACTTAGAAATACTCACAGGCATTGGGACCAGCAGTTGGCATAATGGCTATGTCACTGGACTCCCATGTAGTTGGTCATGGTTCGAGTCCCAGACCCGGTGGCTTAAACTCATTCTGGGTGCATGTGTGTGCATGCCCAAGATCCCGAGAGAATGGAAGAGAAGGCATTGCGGCATAGCCATCCCCGTTTGGGAGGGGAGTGATATCTTGCTTTCTGTCTCTCTGTCTCTCTGTCTTTCGGGCAAGCACACACACCCTATAGCAAAAACCTCTCCAAAAAAAAGAAAAGAAAAGAAATACAAGCATGAATAGCTTTGGAATAATTTTAGGTTGAGAGTCAAAGGAAAAAAAATACAAAAAATAAAACAGGAGTTTATAAGAAAGGTTGGTAGGTGACCTTTATTCTCTCAAGAAAAATGTATCAGTAATTAACAAATTTAAAATGGGAATGACTTTGTGGCCTGGTGGCTAAGGCAGCTGGATCCCACATACCCTACCGCATGGTTCGAGTCCTGTATCTGGTGCCTTATAAAACACAACCGGAGGTATGTATGTCTATATCCAAAATCCCGGAAAGGGGAAAGATAGAAAAGAAGGGATTATGGTGTGACCGTTCCTCATGGGAGATGCTTTCTCACTTTCCCTTTCTGTCACTCTCTGGTGAGCTCATGCACACTCTAGAAAAAAAAAAAAAAGATTAATAAATAAAAATGACCCTGGAGTTGCTAGTAATGTTTTTTAACATTAACTGTTAAGCATAGTTTAATCCTAGCACATCCATTTTTGGTAATCATCCATCCGATCAGAGAGAAAATGTTTCTCTCTTTGATTGGGTTCAGGATGGTCACCGGCAAGCCAAGACAGCGATAGAATAGCACGTGGCATTTCTTCTTTTTTATTTTTTTGAGAGAGAGAGATTTTTGTGATAGGATGCATGTATTCACTGGAGAGAACGAGAGATGGAAAAATGAGAAATCACCTCCAGAGTGATGACCACACTGCAATCCCTTCTCCAGTCTCCTCTCAGGATTTTGGGCATGTACACACATGTACCCAGTGTGAGTTTTAAGCTGCTGGATCCAAGATTTGAACTGCAGTCAGCCAGATGGGCGCCCAGCGACGTAACCATTACTCCATCTGCTGGTCCCACATGTGGCATTTTTTATCCCAACTCTTGCACTCGTAGAAAAGAAACCTCACGTGGCAGGGAGCTGAAGTGATAACTGTGGAGAAGCCCTCAGTGGCAATGATTCATTCCAAGAACAGGGCAAACCCTAAGTCCTTTTATGTAAAGAAATATTCACCAACTTCGTAAATCCTCTCCACTCTACAGATAGGTTTCAATAGGCTTAATTTTTTGTGTTTTCAATGTCTGGCCTGCCCCTCTCCTTTGGTGCCGCCTCTTCTGTGATCAACATCACAACCAGCATTATCACCACTAACAGTGATAGTTCCTCTGAGGGGGCCTACCCCATGCCACGGCCTTTTTAAAAACCTACCTACCCACCCTTCCTTCCTTTCTTCCCCTTTCCTTTTTCCTTCCATTTTGGAGAATTTTGCCAAGAGTGTATGTGCTTGCCAGAGAGAGAAGGAAAGTGAAAAATCACCCCCATTGAGTGTGACCACGCTGCAATCCCTTCGCCTCCATTTCTCCCTCCTGTGGGATTTTGATTGTGCATGTACACACATTCAGCTTGTTTCTCGAGTCTGGGACTCGAACCGTGCAGTCAGCCATGAGGCATCCAGCAACCTTAACCAACCCCCACACCACGGTCGGCATGTTATTTTTAAACATCCTCATGGTCACTAAGTGATGCTGAATGTAATCATCTCAGTTAACAGCTAAGAAATGAGAATCTTGCGGTCCCCCAAGCAGGGGCTAGCATTCAAGCCTGGTCACCAAAACCCGGCTTTATCCAGAGTGCCAAGAGGATTCCATGGCACAGCAGTCCCTGGAGTTCATTATAGGAGAGAAGTGAAGAGGGCTCTGGGTCAGGGAAGGCTGGAAGTGGCGGCATTGGCCGAGAAAACAGAGATCAAGGGGTTTTACTCTGTTTTATTCATCCCCTAGCTGGGCCAGTGGTTTGAAGTTACCTCTTCAACAGTAGCTAAGCTGCCCAGAGCACAAGATAGGAACAGAGGAAGGGGGAGCAGTCCTCCTCAACCTCTCAAATGAGAGAAATATGGTTTTCTCTTGCTCGTGCAGACAAGTTCCTGGGGCTATGTGGGGATGGAGCCTCTAGGCAGGCTGATTTGAAATGCTTCCAAGCGGATATCATGCTTCAAAGAGTCAGGCCCCTTGGGGCAGAAGCTGAACCTGAGCTTGGGAAGGGGACCAGGGGCTGGAATTCAGGCACAGCCCTCCCATCCCCCAAGCCCGGGAGGGTTTGTTTAACCCCTCAGGGGTGCTGTGTGCCTTCCTTGTGGAGGTGGTTTGTGGCTTAGTGAAGCGATATTTATAGAGTGCTCTGTGATTCTTGGGCGAACATTCGTTTTATAAATGAATGATCAAATTTATTAGCAATGAGTAACTAACCCGTCTGCATTTATTTTGTTGATAATACAAATTTACAAGGTTTTAATTGCCAGTTTTAAAACCCCAAAAACCCATACATAAATACATGGGTAATAAAATATCTTCTCACTGTACCCTTGACTTCTGTAGTTACATTAGGGCTTATGGGAAGGTCTGAAGGAAGTTTCAGATGAAATCGCCCAAGTTGCCTCAAAGGACTCAGGGCCAGAGATGGTATAATCCAAACTTGGCTGGTGGTAATTTCGTGCATTTTAACTAAAACGTTGAGTACCAATAATCATTACTAGTAATTTGCTTTGTAATGCTTCTTAATTTTATAATAATCTCATTTTATTCCTATTGTTATCTCATCTACTGCTCTGTGACCTTGTTACTCAGTATAATCCCCACCCCAGCAGTATTAGTATCACCTGGTAGATTGTTAGAATGCAGGCTCTCAGCGGCCCCACCCCACCCCCAGACCAACTCTGAATCTGCATTGTAATGAGATCTCTAGATGATTTGTGTGCACATCGAACTGTGATTTGCTGCATTCCAAACTAGTAATATCCCCTCCCGTCTTACAGTCAAAGACACTGAGCTCTAGAGGCGTTCAGTAAACTGCCCGTGGTCTCAAGTCAAGCTTTATTAGAATCCGGTCTGTTGTAGTCAAAGCTCAGCCATAAGCCAGATGCTGCAGGTGCATGGAGTCCACCATGAGAGTCCAGAAGCATGGACTTGTGAGGACAGTGATGACAGTCCTGGGCCCCCAAAGTAGTGACTTCACTGGACTCAGGTCCATTGGTTGTATACTCAGCTGTTTATACCTTTATCCCTTAGACCCAGTGTGAGGGAGACTCATGATGTTCACCCTCTGAGCCCTGCACCTCAGAGAGACTAAGGGACACTTGATGTTGTGATCAAGGGTGGTCTTGTAACAATTTCCTTCTAGACTAGAGATGAGGGTAAAAGCAACCTACTTTGAAACAGTGATCTGAGTTCCGGGGAGTCAGAAAATGTCCAAGATCAAAATTGTGTGGTAAATCCAAAAATAGCAATTTAACAAATTATATAGAGTGTTGACTGTGTGTCAGGCATTGTCCTGAATGCTGAGAATAGAGTGAGGGTACAAAACTAAGTTGCTGACCACAAAGGGGAAGAAAGTTTAACAATTGAGATTATTTGAGCCATCGCTGTCTCTCTCTCACAAACTCGAAAGGAAGGCAGATCAAATCTTTGCCTTCAGTACTGAACCAAAGGGCGCAATTGTCGACTGGAGCAGGACCCATGCAGATCACCCAACTACCTGAGCTTCCTATTACTCTCTTACAGTGGTCTTAACTTCATCTCTTCTCACCTTGAATGTTACTACTTTATCCAAGACAGGAGGTCTCCATTTCTTAAGCAGAGCGTTTTTTCTGTAAGTCAGGGTCAATTTCTAAGCATGAAGGAAAAGAGGTGCTATTGGGATAAAGGGAGACTGGCCTATTAGGCATCTCCCCTACAGGATACTCTTCTAGAATTGTACTCAATAGCTCCTGAACTCATTTTGCATACCCATCAAATGAGTGGGTAAATTATATTCTCCTGGGCCAGTGTGGTGGTTAAGGTGCCAGATCCCACATGGCTGACTCCATGGTTCAAGTCCCAAACCCGGTGGCTTGAAAAGCATGCCAGGCTCATTTATGTGCATGCCCCAAGTCTTAAGAAGAGAATGTGGAGAAGGGATTGTGGCATGGCTACGTCCTTGGGGATGTGATTTCTCACTTGTCCTCTCTGTCTCTCGCAGGTGAGTGTGTGCTCCCTAGGACAAAAATCATACATATATATACATTTTTTTTCTTCTTCTCTTTACTAAAGCTAAGTAGTATGCAATTTGGATGACCACAAAACTTGTGAGTGTTTTAAGAAGTCAATTTGTCCATATTCCTACACAGACCTCTCTCCTCTTTTTGAACCCTTTGACAGGACTGTTCGAAAACTACTCTCTCCTTCTGTACTTGGTTGAAATCATTCAGAGCACTTCTGAGATCAGGGCCTTCTAAATTTATGACCTGTCATGTGGAACTTTCCCCTAAGGGTAAAGTTTCTCTGTAAGGAATGCCCTCCATTGAGGGCCATTTTTAAAGAGTTTCATGGGAGCTGGGGGGAAGAGAGACTGATTCCTCCAATGGAACCACAAACAATGGAACTTACATGGGCCAAACCTCATCCAAAGCTCTGAAAATTACCCCTGAGGGCTCTCCAAGGAGGAGGGTCAAACAAAGCCCCTGCACAATTGCCCTTTGTTTCTAATTTTATTAGACTTTATTTTAGGATTATTGAATAAATAGGAATTTAGGGATATGGTTTCATCTTTCTGGGTGTCCCCTTATTATATTTCTACAGCCTAAACTAACCCAGGCCACCCAATGAAAAAGGCTTGGTTGCCAAGGTCACTAATGGGCTCTCGTTTCATAAATTCAAAACATGATTACAGAGACAAGCTTTCATCTCCTTGCTACATTAAAAAATAGGCAAATCTAATGGGATCTCTACTTCCAAGGTGTCTTGGGTAAGATAGTTCACGGTAAATAGATGATAGACAGTGTTCTCAGGTTCCAGGACATCTATCCTTGTGTATGGATCCATTCATTCTAGATGTTGGTAGATTTCCTGGTAAAGGGAGTTGTGGGGGTGAGACACAAAAGGTGTCTGTGAGTATGGTTTAGAACTTCTCATAGGACAGAGAGAGATTTGTTTTTATTGCCTTTTTTCCCTAATAGGACTGAGTGGCAAGACAATCATTGTCCCCATCTCAAGTAGAGTTTGTAACACAGGTAAGAGAAGTGGTGTAAAAATAAATAACATTGGACAACGTGGTAACCACTCAGAAATGACCAAGGTACCATTTTCAGGCATTTTGTTTTTTACCGTAAGTTGCAATTTTGCGTGTATTCAAAACTCCTGGGTTAAGTCCATGTCTTTAGAGCCAGAGTAAGGTCAGAGGAATCAGGTTGATAAAGAAGGGGATTGAATTAGTAATCCAAGAAGACCTCTTTGAGGAGGTAGTATTATGGTTATGATCTAAAGAATCAGAATTTAGCCATGGAGAGGTGGGGGTCCCAGGCAGTGAGCTTCCCAGTAAACAACATAACACAAGCAAAGTGGACCTTGTTAGAGGTCCTAAGTGGAGTCAAGAGCTGGGTGTTTACCAAGAACAACAAGAAGGCCAATGCTCCTATCATTGCCCTGTAATAATGCAGAGGAGAGTGAGCTCAGATGATGCCAGAAAGGAAGGGAAGGGCTAGATCATGAAGGTTGTACAGCCCATCAGCAAGACATCAACATTGCTTTCTTGCAGCCCTCTAGCAGGTTTGTGGAGAACCGAGCTTAGGGCAGTGGTATGGAAATAGGGAAGCACTTAAAAGGCAATTAAAATAGTTGAGGCCAAAGAGAGCCCAAGCTATAATGGTGGAGCCCAAAAGAAGCAATTTGGAATTTATTTGACAGTATTAGAGTTCATAGGGTTTGCTGATTGATTTTGGAAGATTAGCTAAGGACATTGCTAGGTTTTCAGGTTTAGATTTTGTGTGGATGTATGGATCAGTTACCTAAGACTAGCTAAAATTGCAGAAAGAACTGGTTTGTAGACAGAGGACAAGTGCTGGCAGAGGGACCTTCATTCTGGAGACACAATTGTGTAAAGATGCAGAATATTTGCTCTGACCAAGATGTTACTGTTGCTGCATTTGGCTCATCAGGAGAAAGACATCTTGGGTGGTTATTGAAGCCTGTAGTGCACACAGAGTGGATGCATTATGGCACACATGTTGGGTATTTGCTATCCGTGCTCAATCAGATATAGGACAGTGCTGAGTCATAGGATTTGGTATGTTAATGAACTGCGTTGAAGCCCTTCTCTTGTCACACACTGTTCTAAACCCCGCCAGGGCACGTTGAGTAATAAGTTGACAAGAACCAGTTACAACGTTTCCCTTCAAGTTGGAATACAAAGCATTATCAATGAAGCCAAAAGTCATCTTGTTTCTTTTACTGTGGTAAGTGTGCTCTGAGTTTGATGGTCCAGACATCCACAGGTGGGAAGGGTCAGGCTCCCTGTGGATGTCTGGCATGTCATATACATGGCCACTTCCAGTAGGGTAGAGTGTTTAGAGATAGCCATGAGAATATACAAGCACAGGGTATATATTCTATCCAAGCCTGTTTTTCACTTCTTTACTACTAGACTAAAAGGAATCTTGAGTTTTTGCACTTTGAGGGTCTTAGCGATGGACTACTAAGGGTGATACTCTGGATGGAATTAGGACCTCAGTTCCAGAGCTCGTTTCAAATAGAATTGGCTCCAAGGCCAGATGCCTGTGTCATGGGCCGGTCAAACAGACTGAGAATGCCCCTTACAAACATATCTTTATTGCACTTTATCTCTTTAAAGCAGCAGCATTTTTTTGGCAGCTGGAACTGCCTTCTCTGGATCCAGTTAGTGGCTATAAAGAGGCTCAGGTTTCTGGCAGTCAATCAGAACACAGGTGGAGCTGGCCTGGAGACCCCAACAGCCTCTTGGCCTAGGCTAAATGGGGATTTAGTGGACCTCCTTGGGATTTGTCAGAGAAAAAAAAAAAAATCACATTACCAGTGGGAAGGAAGTAAACTCAGAATATAGGAAGGGAGAAGCAGCATATCCTAACAGTCTCTAACCTCTGTCCTGGGCTTTATGTTTCATAAAATATGTACATTATTCAATGTGGTTCTCTCCAGACCTCACCCCCCCAAAAAAAAAAAATCCTGTGCATTATATCTTGCTATCGACCTCACCCCGCCCCCCCAAAAAAAAATCCTGTGCATTATATCTTGCTATCTTCATTTCACAGATTCATAAACCAGAGTTTACAAAGAGAAGTTGATTGACTAACGCCACAGTCTTATAAATGAAATTTACATTCAAATTGGACCTTAGCCTTCAAAGACAAGCTTCAAGAGAAATAGGGAGGGGCTAAAATGTTTCGTGTGTTACCTTGTGCAAGGCACAGTGCAGTGCTGGGGCAGAAAGAAGAATTAAATACTGTTTGTAACTCCTTTTGTCATATCTAACACTACATAGGAGAAGGCCTGAGGTTTAAGACAAACAAATGAATATAAGCCAACGTCACAGGGACTGAAATTGATACTGGAATGTACATGTGGCCTCAGTCATATTTGGTGGAAATGTGAGCATAATTTAGAGCAGGGTTTAGCCAACTATGGCCGCTAGGGTCAAATCTGGCCTACTGCCCCTTTGATTAATAGTAAATCACAGCTTATGACTGGAACATGGCCATGCACATTCATCTCTGGATTGTCCAGAGCTCCTTTTTGTACTGCAAGGGTAGAGCTGACTAGTTGGAACTGAAACTGTAAGACCTATGGAGACTAAAATAATTACTATTCAGACCCTTTACCCCAAAAAAGGAGCTGTCCCCTGATTTAGAAAAGTTTTTTCATCTTGGCTTGAGAGATGGACTCATTCTTCTTCTCTTTTAATTTTAATGATATATTTTATTTAATCCGACACACCCAAAGCATTGTCATTTCAACATAGAATCAACACTAAAGGTTATTCCTGAGGCTCAGCTGCAGTGCTGCAGCAGAAGCAAAATGTTCTGCAATGTGGAAGCCATATGGGAAGACCAGGGCTCAGCTTCTGGGTCAATCTGTACACACAGGGTGCCCATGCCCATGATCTTGGTTGGCTGGAAAATAATCACCAAGGGACCAGCAGTTAGCGTAATGGCTATGTCACTGAACTCCCATGTAGTCGACCGTGGTTTGAGTCCCGGACCTGGTGGCTTAACCTCATGCTGGGCACGTGTGCGTGCATGCTCAAGATCCCAAGAGGAGAATGGAGGAGAAGGGATTGCAGCATGGCCATCTCCCCTGGGGGATGATTTCTCACTTTCTGTCTCTCTCTGGTGAGCACACATGCCCTATCAGAAAAACCTCTCAAAAAAAAAAGAAAGAAAAAAAAAAGAAAACAATCACCAACTCATTCTTAAAGCCTTTTTAAAATACAAATGGTAGTAAAGGGCAGATTATAAACTAATTAAATATACAAAGTTAGCACTTAAAGTACTTAGATAAGACATCTGCGATGCCCTCTGAATGTGAAATGATGACTGTTTGGAACGTACCATGAATGTTTGAGACTAACAGAGACTAATAAGTAGAATTTATCCATGAGGCATTTATTAGTGGCTGGAACAACAGTCCAAAGGTATGTCTGTGTCAGGGTTGGTTCGCTGCACAGATGCACCACTCATATCTTGGGGTCTTACCTTTCCTGCTCGTGCCACTGTTCAATGAGAAGGAAATACTCCATGCAATCATTCAGGGACTCAAGGGCCTTCATGGTGTGACTTGAGAGAGCTGCTATTAGGTTGTCAGAAAAGTCCTGACATATTTTTCCATGCAACAATGTGTCATGACTTTCCTGACAACCCAGTACAATCAAAATGAAGTCACTTAGGTCAAACCCCAACAAAATGGAGTTGGGAGACTGCGAAGCCAGAGTCCTCATGAACATATGCCCAGGATAAAAACTGTTTAAAAGACTCTGAAAATCACAGCCTCATGCAAAGATCACTTCTACCTTACACACACACACGCACGCATGCACACACGCACAGTATGGTCCAGCAACTATCAACCTTGAACTGATGCCACCCTTGATGTTGATCATTTCAGCTAAGAATAATTATTTTTAAACAACTTAAGCAACGTTCCTCATTGTGCCCCTCTAAACCACAGCCCTCCCTTGCCTTCCGAATATGCATGTGACCCACTCTCCTTGCGCACCATCCCACCTGTATTCCCAGATGGCTAACTGTCATTCATTCCCGAATTAACTCCTTTTTTTTTCTGTTATTTAAGTTGAGAGGCTCTATCATCTTCCAGGGTCTCAGAGATCCTTTTCACCTAGTCCGCAGATGAGAAAGGAACAGGCATAGGGCGACAGAGTGGGAGATTTTAGGGGCCACTTCTGAAAGTAATACATATTCTTTCTGCCCACGTTCTGTGAGAAGTAATTAGTCACACGTCCTCACTTACGTGTGAGGAGGCTGAGAAATACAGTTTAAAATCATGCCCAAAACGAAGGAGACATGGATATGAGTGAAGAACAAATCAGATTCTGCCTCAGTAGTCTGTGGGTCTGACCAGGTAAAGTGTCAGAGAGTTATACGCCCCTTGGTCAAGGAGTCTCCTCCTATGGTCCCTCCTTCCTTCTCTCCCTCTATTCCTTTCTTTCTTCCTCTTTTTCTTCTTTCTTGCTCACTCCTTTCCTCCCTTGTTTTAATCTGCTTAAAATTTCTCTATATAATCTGGTCCTTAGTCATAAGGAATACAAAAAAAGTTACGAACTAGTCCCTGTTCTTTGATCTGCCTTTTCAATTCCACCTAACTTGATAGGGAAAAAAATTAGAGGGGCCAGCAGGTGGCATGGTGGTTGAAGCGTTGGACTCCCACATGGTTGACTGTGGTTTGAGTCCTGAACCGGGTAGCTTGCTTTTTCACCTTCCGTCTCTCTTTCTCTCTCTCTGGTGAGCACATGTGCCTGTAGCAAAATTTTAAAAAATAAAAATAAAATAACTAATTCTTTTAAAAAAAAATAGAAACATAAATAGATGCCAGAATTCTACCTCTCCCACAGCAACAGTGATGGAAGGGAGAGCGTGGGCACCATGCGCTAAAGCAGAATGGATGGAGAACATTTGGCTTATGAATGTGTGAGTTTAAAGTGGTATTTAATTAAAAAGTTGCAAGCTCATGAAACAAAGGATTTCTTTGGCTCCCTTGTACAATCCCAGTTCCTAGGAAACAATAACTTGTGATTTATGAGTTCCCTTTTCAGAGAAATATGGAAGTTATATGTAGCTCATGTTTGAATGAGAAAAAAAAAAATCCCTGATGGTAACTCATTATCTGTCTGGCTAACAAAGGACAAAGGACAAATCCTGGAACATCTTTCTTTGCTATTTCATATTTACGATATAGCCTGTTGGTAAAATGTTATTCTCAAGGCAGCCTCTGGAATTTATTATTTTTTGTCTTCTCATTCTCCATGACTGCATTTTTTTAAATGCTGGGCCAGATGGAAGGTTTCTTTCTAGAGGGTCATGGGTGGAAAAGAGACTGTGAGAAACCAAGGATGGTCGGCGACCCACTTTTGAGAGGAAGATGGCCATGACTCTTCACAATTTATAGGCTCGGTAGGGCTTTGTCGGCATTTATGTCCAGGAATGTTCTAGAGAGGAGGATAGATTGTGGTAGAGGTACCCAGAGCTCCTCTGAGAGTCACTTCTTCCTTTGTTGGCAGTTGACCATCTGAAATTATTTTTAGCTTTGGTCAGTGTATATGATCTATCTGTCGCTCTCTTGTTGGGCCTGCGAGTTCAGTGAAAGCATGAAGTGATTTTTTTTTTTTGGCTTATTTATTGCTGTCTTCCATGTGCCTGTAACAGAGTCTGGCATGTACTATGCACTTTAGTAGTAGAGGAGAGAGAGAATGAATAAGTAAGCAAATGAATGCATAGCAATAGGAAATAGATGACAGGCACCTCTTATCTCCCCAACCTGTGTCTAGAAAAGAAGAGAAATGGATCCCAAGTCTTCACGCAGTCATCACCCATTCACTGAGGTCCATGGACTTGTCATCATTGATCAGTCTGGAAAACTCTCCCCAGAATGTATCGGTGATAAAATGGTGTTCCATTGACTGAAACACTGATGAGGAATAGCATCCGTAATTTCCTAATTTGTCCGTCACAGAGAAGGTACAGTGATAGTTGAGAGGCCATTGTTTTTGCGATCCAACTTTCATTTAAGGGCATTGGACTAAGGAAGTACTATAGGGAGGCACATATTTTCAGAAAAATTAGTTCTTCCAGATTTCAGTTATGAAGTTCCCTTCCTAATAGGAACCAACTCGGTGTCTGAGAATAAACATTCCTCTTCCCTCCTACCCACTTCGAAGGATATCAATTTACTGATTGGGTCCCTGGAAAGGATACAGACATAGAATCGAAATCTGTTCTTATTCCCAGGAATTAATGAGGCTCTGCTTGACTTCCCAGAGGCAGTAAGATGTAGTCACCAGTACAGTCCATGGCTTAATGTTACCTTGTACTCTTAATACCTTATTGAGTATACCAACCTGCCTAAGGGTCCTTCCTAGCTCCTGGTTGGACCTCAGCCTCAACACCCACCAGACAGGACCTTGGGCAGGTCTCCTAAACTCTGACATCAGTTTTCTTATCTAGAAAATGAAGACAGTGACAACATTCACATCTTAGTGCTGCTGAGAAGATAAGAACCTGTGAAAGGTCCAGCATAATGCAAGGCATGTAGTAGGAGCTTTGCCCATGTTATTCACTAATGCCATATTTATTATCATCCAAGTTTTCTGGGGACTCTTGGGGGTGGCTGAATTTTTGCTAGAATGTTACTGAATTATTATATCATAGATTGAGCTAGATAAACAAGGGTATCGTCAATTCATAGAGGTTGTCTTCTGTGTCTCTTTGTCTCACTTTAGAAAGAATTTACTGAAAATTGAGCAAGTTTTAAATTCATTTTCCAGGCAACTCTGAACAATTATGAACAAAATAAGTATTTGGTCTTTACCCCTCATTTCTGACACACAGAGACAAACAGGAAGAGAAAGCATGCCCAAAGGGGGCATGATCATGCCGAAATCCCTTCTTCCCCATTTCTTCATTCTGTTGGAGTTTTGGGAGTACACACATGCACACCCAGCATGTTTTTTTAGGCTGCCAGGGTTGAGATTCAGACTGTGATCAGCCATGTCGGATTCAGCTTCCTTAACCCACTCAGCAATAGAGTGAGCTCAACAAAATCATTTAAAAACAAAACAAAACAAACTCTTGGAGTCCCTGAAGTGATTCCTGTCTTTTGTATGCTATTTAGATGATGGGTGGCTAGGGGCCCCTAGATAGCTTCAAGGTGGGGACTAGTTGAGAGAGATCAAATCAGGTGATTAGAGGGCAGGGACTTTCAGCCTCACCCTCTGTCCTCTTGGGAGGGTAGAGGGACTACAGATTGAGTTCAATCACCAATAACCAAAGAGTTAGTCAATCATGTCCATATACTGAAACCTGTAAGTAATGGGATTCCAGTGGGTCCTGAATTGGTGAACACATTACGATGCTGGGAGGGTGGTATGCCTAGAGAAGGCCTGGGAGCTCTGTGTTCCCTTGTGCCCCATACCTTGCCATATGAATCTCTTCTGTTTGACTGTTCTTTAGTTGCATCCTTTACAATAAACAAGTAAATCTAAGAGTCCCTGAGTTCTATAAGACATTCTAGCAAATTCATGAACTGGTGGAGAGACTCATGGGAACCCGATTTATACCTGGTTGGTCAGAAGCAGGGATGACTTGAGATTTGCAAGTGGCATCTAAAGTAGGACAGTCTTGTGGGAGTGAGCTCTTAACCTGAGGGGTCTGTGCTAACCATGGGTAGTTATTGTCAACATTGAATTAAATTGTTGACCACCCACTTGGTGTCTGCAGATAATGAGGGAATTGGTATCAGGAAGAATAAACACTGCTCATTTGGTGTCAAGAGTGTTATGAGTTTAAAACAGTTCATGGCGTGGTATCCCTGTTATTCTTGGTAGCATTGCCCTAAATCTCAGCTATCAGGCAGCATAGTCGAAAGGGGCCAACAGGTCTCCTGCTCAGTGTCTGATGCCTGCACATGAGCAGCACAGAGTAGACACTGCGAGCCCTCAGAGCACTTTTCTGCCAAGTCCAGACTCTGTCATGCATCTGAGCACATCGCCTGAGACTTCCTCACTTCATTAGAAAGCCATACCCATTTCCTTCCTGACTAATGGAGGCCACAAGAAACACAAGCTCTGTGAACTTCTAACAAGCTGTGTGGCATTTTAACTTTGCCTTTTTTAATATTAAAAATGCTTATATTGTGAGCCAACAGGTGGCGTGTTGGTTGAGGCACTGGACTGTCACATGGCCCACCATGGTTGGAGTTCCAGACCTGGTGGCTTTCTGGTTTTCTCTCTCTCTCTTTTTCTCTCTCTCTCTCTTTCTCTTATGTGCCCTATACCAAATTAAACTAATAATAGTAAATTAAATTAAATTAAAATTTTTTTCTCTTCTCTTTAATTTTATCCTTTTCCTTTCCTTCCTTCTCCTCTTCCTCCTTCCCTCTTTCCTTCCTCTTCCCTCCTTTTTTTCTTTTTAAAATCTCATTGTGCTACCTCTCAGAGTTCTCTGACTCCTTTGAATATTCTTTGTGTCTTCATGCTCTAATTTCCCCCCTACTTCTCTCTAGGTTACAATGAAGCTCAGAGTCTTTCTATCTGAAATTCAGTTCTACTTTGGATCTTAGCTTTTTCTGCAGGTCCTGACCTGGAACCGAGCTTTTTAGCCAGGTGGTACATTGCAATGTTGAAGCAGTGCTAGTCCCTTTCCTAAGAAGAATCTTGGTGACAGTTGTTAAAAATGTGTCCATAGGGAACCAGCACTTAGCGTAATGGCTATGTCGCTGGACTCCCACGTAGTCGACCGCAGTTCGCATCCCAGACCCGGTGGCTTAAAAACCACGCCAGGCGCGTGTGCGTGCGTACCCAAGATCCCGAGAGGAGAATGGAGGAGAAGGGATTGCAGCATGGCCATCCCCCCTGGGGGGTGATTTCTCGCTTTCTGTCTTTCTGTCTCTCTCTGTCTGTCTGGCGAGCGCACGCGCCCTATAGCGAAAATCTCTCCAAAAATAATAATAATAATAATAATGTGTCCTTTTAATCTGGCATGTGTCAACATGTTCTTCTTTAATAAGGACCCTGATTTTCACCTGGCACCTTACTACTTGGTTAAAAATTGCTTCTCCCAGCCTATCCTTTAAGTAGATGTAGTCACATAACTAAATTGAAATTTAGACAGAAATATTGTGTGGGATTTATGGGAAGTCTCCTGAAAAGGGAAAGAAGGTCCTCTTCTGTTTCTTCCCTTGGTCTGTTTCTAGGCTGCTAAAGAGAGTTTGAGTCTCAGAAAACCCCTAAAGCTAGTGAACATTTGATTCAGTGTGGTTACAGGTATTTTCCTTTTGTCCATCTATGGCTTTTGCTGCCAGCCCTTGGCTGAAACACTTGCTGCTAGGACATTAACTTACTTGCCTACTACCATGTACTAGACCATTCCAAGTTTATCAACACCCAGAGCTCTCCCTCCTTGGCCTCGGATAATGGTTGTAGGGTGGAGAAAAGTGGCTCTGGAAGGCACATTGAGGAGCTTACCCTGGCCTTCCTATATTCCCAATCTGAATCCCTTTCTGTGCGAGACATTTCTGGATCTTTTCTGGATTATTTCCAACTGCTTTATTTCCTTCCTTTCAGAAATGAACTCCATTTGATGTCTAGAATCTTTCTTTCATTTGGTCCCAATAGTTTCATAGGTACCTAAATGATATATCTAGGCATGTATACCTTCACACTGGAACCACCTCTACTATTAGTGCGAATGTCATTTCTTTGTTATGTTTACCTCTTTTGGTTAAATTTTGTTCAACGTGGAAAAGGGAAATTTGGCAGCTTCCTAGGGTACTCTCTACCCTTGTACTCATGTTTCTCAGACTTCATTCCCCTGAATAACATTGAACTATTTCAATTTTTTAATTGTTTGTTTAATTTATTATTATTATTATTATTATTTTAATTCACCCATGCACACACCAAAGAGAGAGAGAGATATGGAAAATGAGGAAGCAAGCAGCCAGGTCTGGGACTTGAATCATGGTTGGCCATGTAGGAGTTCAATGCCTTAACCACTATACCCCTGGCTGCCCGAGCTATTTGCATTTTTTGGGACATTTATCTTTGCTTGCCTTGTATTTGAGTTATGGGTGTATTAGTCCAGTGTTGCTCAAATATCTATGGTTAAGAAGATGTTTATTTGTCAAATTGCCAATCCATCATAAACCCTTAGCTTTAGAAAGTACAATAAGCATTGCATTTGTGGAAAACTAAGGGAAAATAAGACATACAACACACACTCAACTTTTATTATTAGTTTCAACAGACATAAAATTGCTTGCTGTCCCAGTTTCTAAATGCTTTCTCTTGGTTTCTTATCCATTGGGGATGGGTCTCAAGCAACCCCAAGACCAGGCCTAGTCCAGGAAGCTCCATTTTGAGTCACGTCACTATAGACCCCTCAAGAGCAAGTGCAAGTCTTACTAGACTGTGTATCATTCAGAGTGCCTACCTGGCACCATGCTCTACAAATACCTCCCCTAGAAATACTCATTGACTATATGAGGAAGACAATAATACTCCAAGTAGCAAGGGCCTTTTGATGTCACACTCTTAAGTTTATTCTTGAGTTTATTCTTATCCTTCACAACTTCCTTTTGCATCAGAAAGATACAGGTGTATAATTTGGATTTGCAGCCAAGGCCCAGAAAAGACTTGGTCTGCACACACGAGGCCTTTTTATCCTTGCTGTTTTGTTTGACCCCAAGTGTTTTCCCTCATATGCTGTTTCATGTCTCTATTGGGAGTACAAAGCATGGTGTGAAAGACGAGGCAGGATATTAACCGGACCGGGGCCTGAGCCAGGTGTGAGTATTCTGTCTTCTGTCCGTCACTATATTTATCATCTTTCTCTGAGGACCACTTGAGGACCCTCTAAGTCCCAGTCACACAAATGTGGACTCCCTGTCTGAGAAGCACACTGTGATGAAATGCTTGATGGAGGCAATACCATCCGGAACTAAGGAATAATAGTCAAGGCTACATGTTCTGCTTTATTCCCTTCTGGGACACTATTTTACCGTTTGGAGAGAATGGCTGAAGAAGTAGCTCTACTTAAGTTGGTAACTGAGCTAAGAGTCTAAGATCATCAGTGGGGAAGTCACAAAAATACATATAACACAAAAGATCTCATTCTCTACTCCACTGAGCACAATTCTAATACTAGCTGTCAGGGTGTGATCTACAGGTATGAAGAAGCCAGGGTCCCTGCTCTTGACTGGTGGGGAAGAAAAACAGAAAAATCACTCATGACCAAGTGAGGCAGCATGAGTAAAGGCTGTGGCAGACTTACACCTGAAGTGCTAGGGTGACACCAAAGGAAGAGAGAAACTTTTAAGGATAAAGGGTCACTTCCTAGTCTATTGAAATATACTTTCTTCCCAAAGTATAGGTATGCGTGCAAATGTTTTATCTGTTGACTTCCCTTGACAATATAACATCCCTTCTCCAATATCAGTTTGCATGTATTTATTTCTCTTTTACTTTTTCAGGATTACATGTACCATTTCCTCATCAATGAAGCTGTCTAATGCTAACTTCGATCGGAGTTGCTGTAGTGTCTATGATAGGCAAGGAAGGGTATCTTGCAAATAGTAGACAGTCAGTGGTTTCCCCCTTATTTCTAGTTCTCTAGACCTGGCTATTTGGAAAAAGGCTGTTAATTTTAACCAGAAAGCATCACGTTGAACTCTTGTTAGCAAAGAGATGAAAAAGTAAAGCACACTGGGACCAGCAGGTGGCATGGTGGCTAAGGCACTGGACACTCCCACATGGCTGACCACGGTTTGAGTCCCGAACCTGGCAGCTTGCTTTCTCCACTTGCACGTCGCAGCTTGCTTTCTCTCTCTCTCTCTTTCTCTCTCTCTCTCTCTCTCTCTCTCTCTCTCTCTCTGATTCTGGTCAAATTGAAATAAATGAATGAATAAATAAAATTTTAAAAAATTTAAAAAAAAGAAAGTAAAGTACTGGACAGTCAAAGAGTGATTTGAGGACAAGGATAAAAAGTGACCAAATTGTTCAGAAATAGTACAGAGGGTGCCATGTGTTAAGAGTTTTGAAATACTAAATTTTTCTTTCCTTTGAGACAAGACAAGGACTTAAACTCATCAGAAGCTTTAAGTAGAACTTTTCAAAACCCCATAACCTGGCATATTTTTTGATAAATCTGTGTTGATTTAATGAATTTACCTGTAGAAGTCATTTTCATGTTATGTCAACGTTGCCTCCAGAGACATTGGGTCTATTCGATCTAATGATCTTGAATAGATTAGAATGACTTGGTGATCTGGCACTAGGCTTTTGGAAAACTGTAATCAATTTGAAGTCTTTTAAAGTAAAACTAGGTTGGGAATCATTAGGGTAGCTCAAACTGTATTTGTTACTACTCTTTAGACTGATGGTTCTCAACTGGGGCCAATTTTGCTTCCCAGGGAACATTTGGAAACGTCTGGAGATGTTTTTGATCGTCATGCCTGGGCTGGAGTAGGATGCTTCTGGTACCTACTGGGTAAAGGCCAGGGATGCCGCTGAACACTTGATAATGCACAGGACAGCTTCCACAACAAAGCGTCATCTATTCCCAAATACAAAGCAGCTAGCAAAGAGGGGTATTTTAACCTTCACTTGTAGCTGTTCTGAGCAATGACAGAGATGTCACCAAGATGTAGTTCCCAAAGTTTGTTTTGCGTCAGTTGCATAGAACTTGGATGATGCAAGATCCATCCCCAGGAGATATAGACTCTTCAGTTTCTACCCTGGAACTTTCAGCAGACAGTGATGAGGCCTTCTACCCCACATGGGAGGAATTCACAGATACAGTTCAGAAGAAGGAAAAATGGTAAAAAGCAGAATGCACAGGAGAGAACTCGGCTCAGCCTGGGCCAGCAGGAGGGGTCAGAGAGTAGACACCTGCAAAGAGCCACATGGAGATTCGAGGGTGATGAGGATAGAGAAAGCCTCTGACAGTATTAAACACAGGAACCATTCAGGTGAGAGATGACTTTTCCATGGATAATGAGCAGCGAGAAGCCCTCATTGGCTCTTTTTCTTCATACCCTTCCCTCCTCTCTTCTCCTATTTTGCTTTATCGTCTTGTCTTCCTGTTGACTATTTATTTTGTTTGTTTTTTAAAGAATTATTTTATTTATTAATTCATTCTAATTTGACAAGAGAGAAAGAGAAGGTGAAAAAGCAAGTGGCCAGGTCCAGGACTTGAACCGCAGTCAGCCATGAGGGAGTGACCAATGCCTTAACCACCACAGTACCTGCTGGCCTCCTGACTACTGTTTCTTACCATTATCAGAGCTTCTGCCCTGAGTAGTTCTCAGTTTGAAACTTCTGTGGAGTAAAATCCTGAAGAGCCATGTAGACTCAGGCAGCGTCAATCCAGGGAAATCATTTATCCACTCAATGAGACAACTGCTCCATTGGGGGACTTTATGATCAAGTGGAAAAGAGAGACATGCTCACTGTTAGTATTCTCAAGAACTAGAGCATCAAGTGCCAATTATAGGCCAAGCCATGAAGGAGGCCCCTTACAGACATTTTCTTGCATTGTGGTAC
The DNA here is from genome assembly GCF_000334495.1 of Tupaia belangeri chinensis. Taxonomy (NCBI): domain Eukaryota; kingdom Metazoa; phylum Chordata; class Mammalia; order Scandentia; family Tupaiidae; genus Tupaia; species Tupaia belangeri. The sequence goes on from NW_006159553.1 coordinate 485,653, forward strand.
TTCTTTTCAGGGTAAGACGGATTCATTCCATTTTAACAAGTTAATTGAGAATAAGAGATTACGGATAGGGACAGTTCAGGGTCAGTATCTATTTAGTTGTGAGGGAACTCATGACGCATTTTTGCATAGAAAAATATATCATTGACTTTCTCAATAACTCAATAAAATGAAATATTTGATAAGTAGTAGAAACCTTCCTTATTTATTTTATTTAAGGTTTTCCCATGGGGCATGTGTGCTCACTAGAGAGAGAGACAGAGAGAGAGAGAAAGGCAATGAGAGATCACCCTCCCCCCAAGGGGGGATGGCCATGCCACACTTCCTTCTCCTCCATTCTCCTCTTGGGATTTTGGGCATGCACGCACATGCACCCAGCATAATTTTTAAGTCACCATGTCCAGGAATCAAACTGTGGTCAGCCACCTGGGAGTCCAGCACCTTAACCACCATGCCACCTGCTGGCCCCAGAAACCTTTTTTAAAAATAAAAATGTTACTACATTTTTTTGAAACTTGGAGGGTAGTTGTCATAAAGAAAAATTCCAATGATAATTAAGATATAAGGGCAACCCGATAAAACATATTTTGTATGCTAAAGCCTGGCATATCTCATTCATCTTGCTTAAAAGACTGTTCCAGTACACGGGGGAAAAGAGACAGTAAATAAGAAAGAGGCATAAAACAAAAGATCCCACAATTGCTGTAGCCGTGGTGAATGGATCAATTTCTTCCTGTGGGATTTTCCAGTATAACCAAGTGGTTCTGGGTCCCTTGTCATTGTTCGCCCTGGAAATCAGAGTGGAAGAAGTTAGAATCATCCTGCCTAGTCTCTATCGACTGTTCTTGTGTTTATCACATACTCCTGTTATTAGTTATCTGTGAGGTTTGGGGAATGGTACTTCACTTTTAGACTCGTTTCCTCATTTAGCTGTCTGGGAGTGCAGTGGTAGTATGAGTACTGGGCCCACGTGGGAAGGTCTTCGGCTGGCATCCTGAGCTCTCCCTGCACACACTGGGCCCATGCTCATTATCTGGGCTGGCAGATAGTGGGGGTGGATATGGTGTGAAGGCCCTATTGGGAGTGACTTTCTTTCTCTCATGGAGGAATAGAATAAATGGAAAAAACTTTTTAAACAAAAGTGTAGATTAAAATAATAGCCACCTTGATAAACTGTAACTCTTATTATTGAGGTGTGTCTATAGGTAACTTGCCAAAGCCAAGAGAAATGTATCGTCTCTCTCCTATATGTCCATGTAGAGGATTCTCTCATTTCTTCCAGAAAGGTATAAATCTTATCATTTCAGGGCCAGCCTGCGGCATGGTGGTTAAAGCGCTAGACTCCCATATGGCCAGCTGCAGCTTGAGTCCTGACCTGGCAGCTTGCTTTCTCACTTTCTCTCTCTCTCTCTCCCTTTCTCTTTCTCTCTGTCTCTCATGTGCATGTATGCCCTAAAGCAAATTTTTAAAAATTGTAATAAATAAAATTAAATAATTCTTTTAAAAAATTGTAAAATGTTTATTAAATTTAGCTAAAGCTTTGGAAGTTGCAAAGCAATTCCTGATGTTTTACAAAAGCAATTATTCTGGTAATTTCTGTCCGTTTCTGGCTCTCCATATCCTTTAGCTTGTACTCACTGTTTCCTCTCTCTTTCCTCGTACTCCACAGTTTGCTGTGGTTTTCTAAATATTTAGGTATAAAAATGTCTGACTGTGTGTGGTTTTTTAGGCAGGTGGTAGTGGTGGTATCAGTGTGAAATCCAGTTTTTTCAGTGCAAATCTTATGCAGATGATGAATAAATCAACTAGACCAATGCGATCAGTATTGAAGGAGTGTCCATTTCCAGTAACTCCCTGCTATGACATTTTCTTTGCATTTCAGAGGAACCCTGAGGTGTCTCTAAAGAAGTCTTAGGACTTCATTGCATGTGTCTTAAAAACCACTGGCCTGGGGCCAGCAGATAGCATAATGGTTATGTTGCTGGACTCCCACGTACTCAACCACACTTTGAGACCCAGACCCAATGACTTCAAACTCATGCTGGCACATGTGCGTGCATGCCCAAAGTCCTGAGAAGAGACTAGAGGAGAAGGGATTGTGGCGTGGCCATCCCCCGGGAGGTGATTTCTTGCTTTCTGTCTCTCTATCTTTCTCTCTCTCTCCAGTGAGCGCATATGCCCTACAGCAAAAATATCTCTAAAAAAAAAAAAAAGAGCCAGTTGACCCATATGAGTGAGATGACAGCATTAGCTCTTCCATTCCCAGGAGGCGTGGACAAATAGTCCTTGCTTAGCAGGGAGTCGAAGGGGTAGACTTCCATGGGGTTTCCCAAGACCCACGAGAAAATGCATGAGATAAAGTTCCCTGGGCTGGATCTGACTACAGAAATGCCAAAGCTCTCCATGGAGCCAGAGCATGCAACTCAGTCACCCACATGTCTGCAAATATTTTGATACTTTGGTATTTTGACATCGCCCTGATGGTCCAACCATACAACCCACCATCCCCAAATCAGAGCACATTTCCCATTGCCATGCATTTGTGCTCACGGTTTTTCTCCTCCTGGAATAATGCCCATCCTTCCACTTCTGCCTGTCTGTCTGACTCACCTTTCCTCCAAGGCCTTCTCTGTGAGCTCCTCCCCAATTCCTGGGGCCAGAATTTTGTTGGGTATGTTTGTCCATTTTTGCCATTACCACACACTTCTATCTTCCATTTCCATCTTGCCTGGGGTAATAAGCTTGCACAGAGCAGACGGGAGCAATGCTCACTGAATCTAAGTGAATGGAGGCTGTGTCATTTAAGCTTGGTCAGCCGCCTGTGTTTTTCACTAGGCATTGCTTCATTAGACAGCAGCGCTCCCTGCTAAGTCAAACTAGGGAAGGATCATTTCCAAAGAAAAACCAAACCTTTTCATTTCTAATTTCCTTCCCTTTGGGTGTCAAATGGAAACTGGGCAAGATCGAATCATTCACTGGACTTCTACAATGGCCCTATTTTTCATCTTGAGTCTAAGCTTTTGCCAGTCTGTAAAATGTCTTCTTTGAGTGAGACAATCTTCATATCTTGGATCTTAGTGATTATCATGAACTATTGATCAATTATTTTTGTCCTCCCAAGTTAAAATTTTGAGCTTTGAGTGGCTCTTATCTAGTCGTGAGTCAGCAGATTTTTTCAAACCCAGTAGTTCCTGTGCAAATACTTTTATTTGAAATATTTCAGTATCTCTTGCCTGAGTGATGGTAGAACTGTTGTTTTAGTCAAGGCCAATGCCCATCAAAACTATTTTAGTGGGACAAATTATATCTACAAATATTTATTGAGAACTGTACCACATACAGTGCTGAGCATTAAGACAAATACCACAAAAATAAATATCATGGTCTAATGAGACAGAGCCCCTGTCCTCAAGTAGCTAACCAAGTTCAAGGCCAGAAATGCTGGCACAAGACTAACTAGAAACATTCTTCTGTTGTTTATATCCAACTTTGTGGTAGGAATTTATGGCATCTTACAAAGAAACATACAATACCGGGAAAAAAGGCTTAGAAGTAAAGAGCAACCATCAGGCAAAGGGAATACAAGGATAAATAGAGACCAAATTGAGGCCAGTTCACAAAATACACCCTCTAGAAAGTGCTGGGAAATGCCGGCCCTCTCCATTGTGTGCAGAGACATTCCCCACTGAACGGCACAGTTCCTGGCACATGGTAGATACTCAACAAAGGAGGAAGCGAGCACTTCTTCCATGGTAGACTTTGTAGCAACTCTGTTCACTACTCTGAAACCACATTTGGAGAATCCAAAATCTGAGGCCACCTTCTCTGGACCAGCCTGAAGTACACTGAAAAGTGAATAGCTAGAGATCAAGGGGTGTGGGTGTGTATGTGTGTGTGAAAGAGAGTACAAACCCATCAATGGGGCATGTCCACACTGTATTTCTCTTGTCCTCCATTTCTCCCTTTTGTTTGGACTTTGGGCATGTATGCACACACAACTGGTTTACTTTTCAAACCACCAGAGGTAGGATTCAAGTCATGGTCTGCCACATGGATTCAGCTTCCAATGCCCAGAGCTTAGGTGCTTGCTGTCTATGGGGCTGGCCAAATAATCCAAAGATCCAATAGCAGGCAGATTCTTCTTGCCAGCTATTAAGACATACTGTAAAGCAGTAGCAGTGAAGACATTATAGCACCCAAACAGGACAGGATGGTAGACTAGGGGGGCAAGGATAGCACCTGCATACACTAGGGAACTTATCACTTTAGATATGGCAGATGAATTAGTGGAAGAAAGGGCTGATTATTTCATAAATAGAATTGAGAAAATAGCCTCACCCTATGGAAAAAAAAATATCCATATGTGTGTACATATATGTGCATATTTTTACATATATGATGACCTCAGCTTTATACAAATATACGTATTCATATAACCACATAGACAAAGACCAGAGGAAATGCTCTTAGTGCTAGGTTTAATTGGATTGTTAAAATTATGAGTAAATTTGGAGATTTTTTTTTCCACCCAATTTTTAAAGTAAAATTTGTATGGGTGGGTATGGTTTTAGTAATGTGACAAAAATAAACATTCGGGGAAAGAAACCTAGTTCGTCACCTAAGTCAGTTTCATTCCCTTTGCCTAACAAAGAAGTCTATTCCATTTTCTACCAAAAAAAAAAAGAAAAAAAAAAACAGAACAACTAAAAAACTTGACATGCAGACCTATCAAATAGATTTGTCACTGTCTCTTCAAAGGAGGAAATTCTGTTTCAAATTCATCCTTAGCCCAAAGCAGCTAATTTGATTTTATCAGCCATCAGCAAAGCCCTTACATTACATAATTTATGCATTTTTTTGAGCTCTGTCCCTACAGGGCAAGATTCAGACTTAATGGAAACCATCACAGGGTTAGACTGCTCGAGTCATTTAACATGAGAAGCCCACGCCTGAGTATTGAGCAGTCACCTACACCATGCTCATTTCGTCTGACAGCACAAGAGAGGAATGCAGAGGTAGACTCTAGATGAGGAATCACAGTCCCCATGTACCGGCCCTGGGAAGCAAGGCCCACAGAAAAGACCCTGGGAGGCCGGGGCAAAAAAGATTCTGCAGTTGATTTCCATGGATGGGATGGTTTCATAACAGTGAGCTAGCAGTCAGCGCCAAAGTGTCTCTCCTGGCTGTGAGATGCTCTGGACTAGCCTCCCTCTTGAGCTTGTGCTGTCTGGAAAAGTCTTTTAGTTTCCGCTTCTCATCAGCAGTCTAACTCATCTCTAGCCTTAGCTAAAATCAGAATCTGGGCTCACTCTTCTGTGCCTCTTCACTTGGTTTTCTTTCCATTGCTGGCATTCGAATAGAATCTAATTTTTGTTCCTTTTTTGAAGGCCTTTGCATCACTAAATCTCTCTGGTAGTTTGACATGTGGTGCTTATTCTCTTGCCGAGTCGGTTTTGAGGATGAATTGGAGGTTTCTTGTCAAGGGGTTTGAAAACATATCTAGCACCGAGGCCGTTGCTACGAGTGGTATCTCCAGCTCTATGGCAGGATCCAGAGTGATTAGGAGACAGGTAGTACAAGCGTGGAGCCATTTTATTTTTAGCAACATCTCCATTTCATGTCTGTCAGCGAGAGTAATAACACTCAACACACTGCAGAGATGCCTTCGGAAGCACGGGTCCCCTACAGGGATTTAATCCCTACAGGGATTTTTTTTTTTTTGAGAGGTTTTCGCTATAGGGCGCGTGTGCTCGCCAGACAGACAGAGAGACATAGAGACAGAAAGCGAGAAATCACCTCCCAGAGGGGATGGTCACACCGCAATTCCTTCTTCTCCATTCTCCTCTCGGGATCTTGGGCACGCACGCACACGCACCCGGCGTGAGTTTTAAGCCACCGGGTCCGGGACATGAACTGTGGTCGACTACATGGGAGTCCAGCAACATAGCCATTACGCTAACTGCTGGTTCCCAACAATTAAGTAAGATTTGTGAGATGCTGGGAAAAAATACAGATGCTAGGATAAAAAACTTGGCTACAGAGCTAGTAGAAGAAGAAGGTCCCTTAGATTTCCATAAGAGAATCATTTCTTGGGTTCACCTGCAATCTACTTTCCGTCCACTTGCCAAGTCTAAAAGGAAGAAGGGAGGATCCAGTGTTTCTCGTGTGTTCTGCTAGCAGAGGTGGGTAGACTGGCCACAACCACCTGAGAAGCCACCTCTGATGGCCTGCCTCGCAAGTCACACTGTACCTACAACAGTTAGAATATATGTAAGGGGAAAAAAAAATCACCTAACCTGTAGAGATGTAAAAAAAAAAGTGTATATTCTTTTACATTTTTCTCGAAATTCTCAAATGTCAGGCTCTTGCAAGTGTTTCTCAAGTTGACAGTCCATTCAGAATTCCCTTTGGCGTGGCCACTGGTCGTGGGAGACATGCCGTCATCTGTTTTTGTGTTCTAGTCGTAGAAGCTCAGCCACGCTGATACTATGCTCACCTCCACCAACTTCCCCCCTCACCCAGGGAGGCCAGCCTACGGGCACATGCTGTTAGTTGATATCACGTCTTACTCATTCTGTCGTTCATTTAGGGTAGGAGTGAAAGGATGGGGGGGCGGGGCACCACCTTACTTCTGACACGTGGCTGCTGTTGCTTTGCCTGTGCCGTGGATTTGGGCCAGCTGAGTATGTGAGTTGGGATCCCCAGGGAACTAAGAGTCTTCTTGTCAATGTGACTCAAGCATACTTGGTTATTATGGCCAGTAGTCCAAATGAGTAGCATTCCCTCCCCCCTCCCCTTTTCTTTTAAGAGAGATTTTTTGCCATAGGGCATGAATGCTCACCAAAAAGACAGAAACAGAGACAGAAAGCAAGAAATCACCCCCAGGGGGGCACGGCCACGCACAGCCCCTTCTCCACTCTCCTCTCAGGATCTTGGGCACTCACACACACATGCCTGGCATGAGTTTAAGCCACCAGATCCGGGACTCAAACTGTAGTTGACTATGTGGCAGTCCAGCAACATAACCATTACACTATTTGCCGGTCCTGCATTCCCTTCCTTCTATACCAGTATAAAATCGTTCTCTAGCTTTAGGGTACATCCAGGTCAATGGTGTCTTGTTAAAAGGGGGCTGAAGTGGAGCCCGAGGATCTCCCCAGATGAGAATCTACTAGTCATAAAATGTGGCTTTCTACAAGGTAATCCCACGTGGCAAGATTCTCAGCTTGTGTCTGGAGACCTCTCTGAGGACACCAGTAGTGTTGCCTACAATCCAGCACAAGTTGGTGGGTAAAGGGAGGGAGGGAAGTGAAGGAGTAAATTGTAGCGTTGAGACCTTCTGGGAGTGCTATCTTCCTTTTTCTCTGTATCTCTCACTCAAGGAGAGGAGAAATAAGCTTTTTAAAAGATTCCCATGTGGGGGTAGCAGGTGGGATGGTGATTAAGGTGCTGGATCCCACATAGCTGACCATGGTTTGAGTTCCAGACCCAGCTGCTTGAAAATCATGCTGGGAGCAGTGAAAAGAGTTATGGATACTGAAGACAGTGTGAAACAGGACAGGAGAAAGGAGGAGGAGTATAGAGAGGAATAGCAAGAGAACAAATAGAGAGGCATGACATTAGTGGGATACAGAAATAGTTTATTACCTGTTGATGATAACATGTATAGTATTCTCAACTGGACTGGTCTGAGAAGTATTTTATTTACTTATTTATTTATTTATTTTGAGAGGTTTTTGCTGCAGGGCGCATGCGCTCACCAGAAAGACAGAGAGAGACAGAGAGACAGAAAGTGAGAAATCATCCTCCGGGGGGATGGCCATACTGCAATCCCTTCTCTTCTACTCCATTCTCCTCTTGGGATCTTGGACATGCACACACATGCACCCAGCGTGAGTTTAAGCCACTGAATCCGGGGCTCGAACCACGGTTGGCTACGTGGGAGTCCAGCGACATAGCCATTATGCGTACTGCTGGTCCCTGATCTGAGAAGTATTTCATATTGGGAAAATTGTTTTTACAAGCCAAATGAGATATAGTTTAAAATACAAATGTTTAAAAAATAATGAGAATAATAATAATCTGAAAAAAATGATGAAAAGCTATTTGATGATGATGTGGATAGTAATGCCTTTGTCTTGATTGATATGCATGGTATTACTGCTGAAAAAATAAATGTAAAACACTGCAAAGATATATGTGATACAATGTTATTTTTAAAAGATTATGATAACAATAAATACAATTTTTTTAAAGAGGAAGAAAATCATGCTGGGTGCATGCATGCATGCCCAAAGTCCTGAGAGGAGAATGGAGAAGGGATTGCAGTGTGGCCATCTCCACAGGTAGTGATTTCTCCCTTTTCTCTCTGTCTCTCTCCAGTGAGCACACATACCCTAGGGCAAAAACATCAAAAAAAAAAAAAAAAAAGAAAAGAAAAGAAAAAAAGAAAAAAGATTCCCAAGTAATTCTGACGCAGGCAGTCTCTGATTCACTCTGTGAAGCACTGGTGTGGTGGTTAGGGAAGTGGTTTTTAAACAAAAGAACAGGGGGTTGTTTTACTGTTCTGTTTGATTTCAGGAGCATTTCCCATACTCATGTCCGGGGGGCCTTAGTTCTATTCATCCCCCAGGGACATCTTTCTGCAATCACCCAGCTCCTCAGCCCCCAGGAATAACTCACTGCCTTCTTCCCTCTGCACGCAGGCATTTCTTAACATGGGCTGTACCTTCCGTTTCCTTTCTCTTACACCATAGCGCATCTATGATGTTTCTTACATTAAGTGTGAGAAAACTAGGATCGGAGAGTCCTCACTTCAAAACCGAGCTCTCCTTCCTAGTCACGTGACTTGGGCCAGTTACATGACGTCGTGTGGTCTCTTCCTCTGTAAAGTAGGGATTAACAACACGATTTACTGCGTAGGGGTGTGGAACGTGAACGTTAGCACATGCTCATACTGGGAGTGAAAATGGAAGAAGCCAACATGTTAGCGAGTTATTTTCAATATTCTTCTTGCTTAATTCGTGAAATGTTTACTCAACTTTTACTACACTTACAATGGCTTTTGAATCACCCATTGGGGAGAGTTTTTTCGTTTTCTTTCCCAGACAGAAGTGTGTTCGGCCCTACCTTAACATTTCCTCTTTGCCTTAATGTCTCCCTTTGGATCGCTGTAAGTCATTTCCATCTTCTCTTATAGCTTTGCCTTTAAAATATTTTGCTAACATTTTTCCTTTTTTTTTTTTCCCCCTCTCAACCCAGCAAATCCAATTCTTGTTACAGGTTCTAGAAAGAGAATAGCAGCCTTAGAAACTAATGACAGACAATGGTCTTCAAGAAAATGTGCTCACTAAGGTTGCCTCCAAGTAGGCAGATAAAATGGGCCACATTTCTGGGAGAGAGATGAATAGCTTCACCCAAATCCTTACTGAATTTTCTCTCTCCCACTTCATGTATATTATCTGTCACTTTCTTTTCTTTCTTTCCTTTTTATTTTTATTATCTTGTGCTTATGTAATCCCCCCCCTTTTTTTTTTCACTTTTACCTTTTCTATTGATTTAAATTAAGCTTGGTTGGTATTTCTTTGAAAAGAAAACACAAGCTTGCTGGGTTGGGAGGTTTTTCCAAGGCCTCTTTGCTCTAGTAAAATTCTACATTCGTAGGCCCTGCACACCAACATTATTTTTGCTGTAAAAACACCACGTGCATGTTCTGAGGCATGAGCCCTCTGTGTAAGATCCCTTCACACATGCAAACACAGCTGACATTTCAGCCCTTCCACAGAGTGAAAGCGAAAGGATCCCGGTTCAGAAGGTCAGAGCTGTCCTACTGGGCCGGTGCGTGGCTTACCTTGACCTTCATCTCCAGCATGTGCCAAATGCTTTTAAATTTCTTTTACGAAGTTGTTCCCGAAGACATGCCGCCAAAGTCTGAATTCCCCCTGGAACAATGCATTTGTTTTTCTATTGTTACATAGTGATACGACCACAAATGTAGTGACTTAAAACAGCACATATTATTATCTCACAGTTTCTATGGGTCAGAAGTTCAGGTGTGGCGTAACTGTGTTCTTTGCTTAGAGTGTCACAGGACATTAGTCAGGTTTTGGCTAGGGCTGTGGTCTCATCAGAGGCTCAACTGGGTAAGGATCCACTTCTAAGTTCAACTAAGTTGTTGGGAGAATTCAGTTTCCTGCAGTTGAGGGACTGAAGGCTTCTTGCTGGTTGTCAGCTGAGGGGATCATCAGTTCCCCTAGGCTATCCCACATTCCTCACCACCTGGAGTTCTCCAGGTGACCTCTTGACTTCTCAAAACTAGCAGGGAGGGAAGGAGAGAAGAAGGGGGAGGGGTGAGAGACAGCAAGTGAGCTCAGGCAGGTGCTACGGTTTTAGGTCACGATCACAAAATCATATGCACATAATAATGTATTTTATAGTGTCACCTTGCCGTATTTTCTTCCTTTCTTCTTTTCTTTTCTCTTCTTTTCTCTATTTCTCTATTTCTTCCTTTTTCAATTTGTCAGAGGGTACATGCCAGAGAGAGAGAGAGAGAGAGAGAGAGCGAGAGCGAGAGCGAGTGCCCTCCAGTGGGCATGGTCATACCGTAATGCCTTTTCTGTATTTTTCCTTCCCTTCAGGATTTTGGGAATACATGAACATATGCCCGGTATGTTTTCAAGCTGCCAAGGCCAGGACCCAAACAACGGCTGGCTATGTGTGATCTGGTTCCCAATGCACAACACTTACCTCCTGTGCTATAGGGCCAGCCCAGCTTTGCCATGTTCTATAGGTTAGAAGCAAGTCCCAAGTCCCACCCTCAGTCAAGGAGAGAGGATCACCCAGGTGTGAATCTCAGTAGGAAGAGATCGTAGGGGCACTGTAACAACTTATTTGCCACAAAAATGAACATATTTCTCTTTTCTTAGTTTCTTACTATTATTGATTTAAAAAAAAAAAGAGAGAGAGAGAGACGGAGCTGAAGTTCACCATGTATCAAACTTCCCTGGATGTGGCCTAAGGATTTTGAAGAACTATTAGGTCCCATCGACCTCTTCTTCCTGCTAACTAACATGCAGCACAAAAATCTTATCACAGGCCTAATTAAACAGAATACAAACCTTGCAGTTTATGTATTTGCACAGTTTCCATTTCACATACCCAACATCATTTTAAGATGATTGAGTTTTGGACCTAGAGTTATTTCCTAAGGAAAGGACTTGGTCACTGATCCTGGGGTTTCCAGTTGAATCCCCAAAAGTGTTTACCAGTGAGACAATCAGTTCACGTATTGGCCTAGAGCTGCTGCTGCCTGGATTTTTGCCTTCATGAATGATTTGATAGTTTAGTTTTTCAATGTAGTTAATCAGTAAGCAATATTGAACACATGTGAGGAGAAGAGGACTGTTGAGTATGTTGGAGCTGCACCAAAGAGTAGACTGCATGCTCACTGCCTTCATGGAGCTTGTGCAACTTTGACGAGATATACCATCAATAGCATATGGTGGTATAAGCCCAGCGGGCTCTGGTGTTCGACCACTCACTCAGAAATGTGTTCTATCGCTTTCTAGTTACATAATCATTATGTAACTGCGGGCAAGTTACCTAAGTATACCAAGTCTCATTTTCTCTTTAAAATGGAGGCACCCAGATAGCAGATGGCATGGAGGTTAGGGGTGCTGGACTCCCAATCAATAGCATATGGTGGTATAAGCCCAGCGGGCTCTGGTGTTCGACCACTCACTCAGAAATGTGTTCTATCGCTTTCTAGTTACATAATCATTATGTAACTGCGGGCAAGTTACCTAAGTATACCAAGTCTCATTTTCTCTTTAAAATGGAGGCACCCAGATAGCAGATGGCATGGAGGTTAGGGGTGCTGGACTCCCACATGGCCAACCTCTTTAAAATGGAGGCACCCAGACAGCAGGTGGCATGGAGGTTAGGGGTGCTGAACTCCCACATGGCCAACCACAGTTTGAGTCCCAGACCTGGTGGCTTGCTTTCTCACTTTCTTCTCTCTCACCCTGTCCCTATCTGGCCCAATAAGGTAAATAAAGCTAAATAAAATATTTTTTTAAAAATGGAGACACTTGATAAACTGAGTAATGCTCTGAAATGAATTTAAAAAAAGGCAAAATAGAAGTGTTTGTCTTATTTTCTTTTTATTTTAAAACAATTTGCATAGTAAATATTTAAAAGATAGAGGTGACACATTTATCAGTGGAAATATCCTTTTTAAAAATCTCAAAGAACTGGGAACCAGCAGTTAGTGTAATGGCTATGTCGGTGGACTCCCACGTAGTCAACTGTGGTTTGCATCCTGGACCCGGTGGCTTAAAACTCACACTGGACGCGTGTGCCCAAGATCCCGAGAGGAGAATGGAGGAGAAGGGATTGCGGCGTGACCATCCCCCCTGGGTGTGATTTCTCGCTTTCTGTCTCTCTGTCTCTCTCTGACTGTCTGGCGAGCGCATGCACCCTATAGCAAAAACCTCTCCAAAAAAAAAAAAAAGAAAGAAAGAAAAAAATCTCAAAGAACTGAATTGTGTATCTATTTCATAAATAGTGATGTGTAAATTTCCAAGAAGGAATACAAGTTTTCCCTTTTGAGTAAAATGAAGACAGGGTGCTCATCAAAACTGCCTTGTGAGAAAGTTACACAGAGCCTCGCTCACATTCAATATACTGTGAGTGGTACCCTGGGGGTATGCAAGAGGACAGCCCCAAATAGACGCTTAATAAATGTTCATGCCAGCAGATGGCGTAATGGTTATATTGCTGGACTCCCACGTACTTGACTACAGTTCGAGTCTCAGACCTGGAGGTTTAAAACTCATACTGGGCGCGTGTGCTTGTGTGCCCAATATTCTGAGAGGAGAATGGAGGAGAAGAGATTGTAGTGTGGCCATCCCCCACAGGGGATGAATTCTCGCTTTTTGTCTCTCTGTCTCTCCAGTGAGTGCACGCACCCTGCAGCATAAATCTCTTAAATGAATGAATGAATGAATGTTCATGCCTGCCTCTGATGTTAAGTTACTATTAGTGAAATAGCAAACCCAAATCCCGAACAGGGAAATGATCAGTTTCCATGTGAATTGCATACAATTGTCACTACGTTTTTTCCCCCACCCTGGTCGCTTGATCCCCTTGGCTCCCTTCTGCATTAGAGCCTTCGTGCACCCTATCTCTGCATTGACCACCTACCCCCACCTATGTTCTCAGGGCTGCCTTTTCTCACCCTTCAGCCCCTGCCCAAGGGGTTCCTCTTCAGGAAGTCTCCCTGACCATTCTACCTCAGTTCCTCACAGTTACCTGGCATGTCACTGGCTTATTTCTTCCTTGTGCTTGTTTCTCATTTTGCTTAAGTGTCCTTGTCTGTTTCCCCCAACCTCAATGCACACTTTGGGAAAACACAGATCTTTATCTGTCTCCAATATGTAGTATTTTCATCTTAGCACAAGGCCTAGAATGTAAAAAGCACTGCAGAAAGACGTGTGAGTGAGCGAATAGAGATCTACGTAAGTTGTATCTTCAGAGCAAGGCTAAGTGGAAGAGGTGGTTTTTGTTGTTGTTGTTTTCTGTTTGTTTGGTTTTTTTTTTCTGGACTAAATGAAAGGGGAGAGAGAAAAGGAGCTGGCTGATAACAGACCAAGGGAGATGTTTAGGTACATGATTTCAAAAAATTTTATTCTGGACTAAATGAAAGGGAGAGAGAGAGAAAAGGAGCTGGCTGATAACAGACCAAGGGAGATGTTTAGGTACATGATTTCAAAAAATTTTACAGGGCTTTGTGATAAATCAATATGGTAGCTGAAAGTTTTTAGACACTATGTAAATCACCTTGACTTATAAGAACAAAAATCTCTCCCCCCCCAAAAAAAAAGTATGTATGTGTATCTATATATATAGAGAGAGAGCAATTCAGGCTAACTCCATGGTCTAGTGACTAAGGGAACCGAATCCCACATGGTCATTTGCAGTTCAAATCCCAGTCCCAGTGGCTTGAAAAACATACCAGGTGCATGTGTGTGCATGTCTGAAATCATGCACCTAAGGGAGGACAAAGTCAGGGCCAATATCAAATTCTTTTTTTGTTTTTAAAGAGAGATTTTTGCTATAGGATGTGCTCTTGCTGGAGACACAGAGAGAGACAGAAAGTTGGAAATCACCCCCCAGAAAGGATGGCTACTCCGCAATCCCTTCTCCTCCAGTATCCTCTTGGGATTTCGGGCATGCATGTACATGTACCCGGCATGAGTTTTAAGTCGCCATTTTGGGGCTTGAACCACGGTAGACACTGGGAGTCTAGCAACATAACCATTACGCCATCTGCTGCTCCTTCAACATCAAATTCTGAGCCATGAGGAGCTTTGAGAATTTAATCCATACTGTCTGAGTTGTGTAGTTGCTTCACAGCTGAAAAGATAATAATGCCTGTCTTACAGGGCTTTGTGATGAATCAGTATGGCAGGTGAAAGTTTTTTTAGACACTATGTAAATCACCTTGACTTATAAGTTGTTTTTTGTTGTGTGTGTGTGTGTGTATGTAAGTGTGTGTGTGTGTATATACATACACATATATATACATATATATATCAAATGTGTGTGCGTATATATATACACATATCTATATACGTATATATATATATACACACACATACATACAAACATACACACACATATATATGTAGTGATTCCATAAATTCTCTTTGTAAAGGAGTCATATATTTTGGAGAAAGTTAACATTCTCTTACTGATCATCTCCAGTCCTAGCCCTCTTGCATAGATAAACATTGTGGTCACAAAATTATGTGCTATTTTACACTTTAAATGTTTGTTTATTTACTTACAGGTTACTATCAGTGTACTTTAAAATAGTTCTAAAATCTGCATTAAATAGTAAACTGAGTCAGTTTCTGGATATGTTTTCCTATGCTTTCCATGACTGAAGTCTGGGTTAATTAACTTATTATTTTTATTTTTTAGTAAAAAGATAAAGTAAGGTTATTATTACTGAGAAAATAGACCATCTTTAATTATGTCTTTAAAGAAAATACATTGAATATAGCTTTCACTAATTATATACACTTTTAAGGTGGGTTAATTAATTTAATTAGTGAGCTGTTTGGATTAATCCTGAGTTTCTTTAAGCTAATATAGCACATTGTGTCCGTTAATAAAATACCAGCTTAAGTATCTGTGAATTTCTGGGGGTCTGTCCTAAGAAACTCATCATAAAAGCAGCAACAATTTATGTAGAAAGATATTTATCATATCATTGTTTATAACAATGAAAAATTAGAACAACACAAATGTCCAACAAAGAAATTACTCACTAAATAATTAAACAATCACAAAATTGGAATATTATAAAGCTACTGAAACTAGTGTCTTCAAAATTTGTTTTAATGTACGAAAATGTGTCCATAGTATAATGTCAAATATTAAAAGGAGCATGTAGGGGCCAAGATGTGGCATAGTGGGTAAGGTGCTGGACTTATATGTAGTTGACCATGATTTGAGTCTTGGGCCCAGCAACTTGAAACTTACACTGTGTGTGTGTGTGTGTGTGTGTGTGTGTGTGTGCGTGTGTGTGTCCGTGTCCTAAGTCCAGAGAGGAGAAAGGATTGCGGCGTGGCCATCTCCCCTGGGAGGTGATTTCTCACTTTTTCTCTCTGTCTCTCTGGTGAGCGCACACACCTACAGCAAAAATGTCTCTCTAAACAAAAGCAGAGTCTGTAAATCTTTAAGCTTTGTGATCTCATCAAAGTGTGTTTAAATAGAAAGAAAATAAGGCTAAAAGATCATATGTTTGAGTACTTAACAATGGCTATTTCTGGTCAGTAGAGTATAAGTATTTTTGTTTCATCTGTACACTTTATTATTCAAAATGTTTTCAATGAGCATGCAATAGATTTGAATTTTAGTTTAATGTTTTACTTTTTAAAATTCTTAAAATATATTGGTTTTGCCATAAGGTGTGTGAGTTCTCTGTAGAGAGACACAGAGAGGGAAAGTAAGAAATCACACCCCCCCCTCAGGGGGGTGACCATGCCACAGTCCCTTCTCCATCATTCTCTTCTTGAGATTTTGGGCACATGCACACATATGCCCAGCATGGTTTTCAAGCTGCTGGGTCCAGGACTAGAACCATGTTCAGCAATGTGGGAGTCCAGCACTTTAACCACTATGCCACCTGCAGGCCCTAATTTAATGTTTTAATCAAAGTAGTAGCTGCATATCATTTAAATAATCAAATAGCAACATAGGCTTTAAGATTAAAAACTAGCCCTCTGTAGTTCTTCTCTCATCCCTAAGTTCCACTTTCCAGAAAAATGTTTTCTTCTAGCATTTAAAATAATATAAATATGATGCTATCCTTTGTTTTGTTTTCTTTTTAGTTCTATCAATAGATGTTACTGATTACTTTCTGAAATAGAAAAAGATTTATTTTTTTATTTCACCTTCTGCACACCATATGCCTATCTCTCCTCTCTCCAACTTTCCAAAACAGTAACAAAATAATGTATGGTTAAGTATATTTTTATTGTTATAATCGTAAGTGCAATTTACTGAAGACATATAGATGCCCCTCAATTTATGGGATTACATCCTGATGAACTCATCACAACTTGAAAATATCATAAGTCAAAAATGAGTATTGTGTAGGTATGATGGTATAGAAAACACAAACACAATATATCTAAAGAATGCCAGCAACATAGTATACCTTGGAGAATTGGCTGTTTACCCTTGTGTTGGCATGGCTGACTGGGAGCTATGGCTTACTGATGCTGCCCAACCTTAAGAGAAAGTATTATATCACATATCAGTAGTCTGGAAAAAGATCAGTCATTAAAATTCAAAGTGCAGAGATCAGCAGTTATCATAATGGCTATGTCGCTGAACTCTCATGTAGTCAACCGTGGTTTGAGTCCCGGAGCCGGTGGCTTAAATTCAACGTCGGGCATTTGTGCGTGAGTGCCCAAGATCCCGAGAGGAGAATGGAGGAGAAGGGATTGCAGCATGGCCACTCCCCCACCCCGGGTGTGATTTCTCTCTCTCTCTCTCTGTGTGTCTCTCTGGCGAACGCACATGCCCTATAGCAAAAAAAGAAAATTCAAAGTGCAATATCTATCCATTGCATATCACTTTGACACCATCGTAAAGTTAAAAAAATTATAAATTGAACCATAGTAAACTGGGGACTCTAGATATGGCATACTAAGATTATATGCCTTTTTCTATAACTTTTTATTTTCCTGGAATTGACAATAGCCTCACATTTTCTATCTACTTAGTAATAATTCATCCTCAGACATTCCAAGAGAATTATTCACTGTCTTTCAATAGTCATGCACATGAGCAATGCTAAATTATTGTCTAGTCCTCCAGTGCTGCTTTCATAAAGTATCTTCAAAAAGTTAGCGGAAAGGGGGCATTATGAAAAAACTATGTATGTATGGGTTTCCTATTGTTTTGTTTACATAGATAAATTTGTACATCAATTCCATTTTTCTAAATGCTCTTTTGTAGAAAACCAGTGTCATTTGACTTCAGATCCTTCATACAAGATTTGTTTTTTCTCTTCATAAGCTTTTAGAATGTATTCTTTATTCTGGTATTCTGAAACTTCATGATGATATATCTTATTGTGGGGTTGGCCATGTGGGTTCCAACTTTCCTTAACCGGTATGCATGGGCCAACAGCAGTTCAAATCCCAGTCATAACAGCTTGTAAAACAGGCTTAGCATTTGTGCATTCATGCTCCAAATCCAAAATGGAGGGGGAGGGATTCTAGTGTGACCGTGCTGTACTGGAAGTTCTTTCTCTCTCCCTCTCTTGGTCTCTTTGTCTCTGTCTGGTGAGCACAAGTGCCCCCTGGCAATTAAAAGAGAAAGTGAGTCCCTTTCCCTCTCCTCTCCTCCCCCTTCCTCCCTTCCTTGCTCCCTCCCTCTTGCCTTTTCTTTCTTCCCTTCTCTATGATATTCAGTGGTTGTTTACCTCTGGCTCCCAGTCCCATGCCTTTGGCAGGAGATAAAGTGGAAAGAAGGTAGTAGTATCTTGCCTCTGTTTATTACTCATATCTTTTATTTTTTATAGAATTTTGTATTTAATTTTATTTGTTGTTATTATTTTTTAAATTACTGTAGGGGACATATGCTCACTAGAAAGAGATGGTAGGGGCAGTGAGAAAGCAAGCAGCCAAGTCTAGGACTCAAACCGCATTGGCCACATGGATGCCCAGCACCCCAACCACCACGCCACCTGCTGGCACTATTACTCATATCTTTACATCTTTCCCCTTGACCTTACCACTTCAGTGTGTTCATGTGATGGCTAGCAAAGAAACCAGCTACCCTAGCCTCATGCCATATTTCTATTAGTGGCCATTATTTATCCTCTCATGATGAAGGTATTCCTCTGATATCAATAGGCCAAACTAGAGCAATTCTTGTAGGATTCCTAGGCTAGACATAGTACAGGACTCACAGAGAAGAGGGGTTTATAGAGACAGTCTAGAACTGACTTGATTCTGTAATATATTCCAGAAATCTCTGTGTTTCTTGACCTAGCAAGCTCAATGAGATAAACTTACTATTTCTACTGGATATTTCAGAAAGTAGTTTAAAAAAATAATTTGGAAAGTGAAGCTAAGTCTCAACTCAATATATTGAAATGTCTGGTCTGCATGATTTATCTCTTGGGAAAATATTGATTATCTACTATATGTCAGGTATTGTGTATAGAGTGGGAGACCCGTGTCCATGGTATTCTCCTTACCCTGCCTCCCTTCTCAAATCTCAAAGTCATGACTCTTCTATTGCAGTGATAAGATGTACACTTTAGCTTATAAAATAATATAAATTTTTGAGTGTTTATGACATTCCAAAAATTATGCCAAATGCTTTGCTTGTAAAACAGGCTTAGCATTTGTGCATTCATGCTCCAAATCCAAAATGGAGGGGGAGGGATTCTAGTGTGACCGTGCCGTACTGGAAGTTCTCTCTCCCTCTCTTGGTCTCTTTGTCTCTGTCTGGTGAGCACAAGTGCCCCCTGGCAATTAAAAGAGAAAGTGAGTCCCTTTCCCTCTCCTCTCCTCCCCCTTCCTCCCTTCCTTGCTCCCTCCCTCTTGCCTTTTCTTTCTTCCCTTCTCTATGATATTCAGTGGTTGTTTACCTCTGGCTCCCAGTCCCATGCCTTTGGCAGGAGATAAAGTGGAAAGAAGGTAGTAGTATCTTGCCTCTGTTTATTACTCATATCTTTTATTTTTTATAGAATTTTGTATTTAATTTTATTTGTTGTTATTATTTTTTAAATTACTGTAGGGGACATATGCTCACTAGAAAGAGATGGTAGGGGCAGTGAGAAAGCAAGCAGCCAAGTCTAGGACTCAAACCGCATTGGCCACGTGGATGCCCAGCACCCCAACCACCACGCCACCTGCTGGCACTATTACTCATATCTTTACATCTTTCCCCTTGACCTTACCACTTCAGTGTGTTCATGTGATGGCTAGCAAAGAAACCAGCTACCCTAGCCTCATGCCATATTTCTATTAGTGGCCATTATTTATCCTCTCATGATGAAGGTATTCCTCTGATATCAATAGGCCAAACTAGAGCAATTCTTGTAGGATTCCTAGGCTAGACATAGTACAGGACTCACAGAGAAGAGGGGTTTATAGAGACAGTCTAGAACTGACTTGATTCTGTAATATATTCCAGAAATCTCTGTGTTTCTTGACCTAGCAAGCTCAATGAGATAAACTTACTATTTCTACTGGATATTTCAGAAAGTAGTTTAAAAAAATAATTTGGAAAGTGAAGCTAAGTCTCAACTCAATATATTGAAATGTCTGGTCTGCATGATTTATCTCTTGGGAAAATATTGATTATCTACTATATGTCAGGTATTGTGTATAGAGTGGGAGACCCGTGTCCATGGTATTCTCCTTACCCTGCCTCCCTTCTCAAATCTCAAAGTCATGACTCTTCTATTGCAGTGATAAGATGTACACTTTAGCTTATAAAATAATATAAATTTTTGAGTGTTTATGACATTCCAAAAATTATGCCAAATGCTTTGTCTATTCAATGTATATTATCTCATTTTAATCCTTGTTTAAACCCCTGAGATAGGTACTGTCATTATCTCCATTTTAATAGAAACAGAAGCTGAAGTGTAGAAAGGATGACTTGTCCATAGCCTCACAGGCAGGAATCAGGAACTTCAGGATGGGATTCAAGAATTCTACCTCTGGTCCATGCCTGACCCTCTCCTTCCTCATAAACACCCAGCACCAGGGAT